>NW_026515549.1:0-600000 GCF_014898815.1 Panonychus citri | reverse complement strand
TTAGAATACCAATCATTTTCCCTTTCATGACTTTATCCTGTTTCCTTTTGTCTCTTCCTCCTTTAATTTAGTTCACCAGCCTCATCATTTTTGATAATTTTCACCATTACAATTAAGGTCACCTAGAGGAAAGAAAACAATGTAAATCTAATTAAATTTTAGTGTCTCTTTGTTTCGCTGTTGATTGAGCGAAGCAAAAAATTTGCTAATTGTCAGCAAACCCGAAATACAGAATGTAAACAGAATGTTCCATATGTAAGCTTAAATTAATTTCTTTTCGTTTCAATTTCCCTTTTTTCGCCTCTTCCATCATTTTTGATCATCTTTATTTCATCATTAACTTTTATCATCATCATTTTATATCAAAAGGAGGACCAGGATTATGGTGATGATGATGATGAAGATGAAAATGAAGATTATTCCAAGTTAATTAACATAGAAGACGAAGGATTCCCTGAAAATTTCCAGGTAATTATCAAAATCTCACTTTCTCTGATTACTGGTGTTTCCTATTGGTTTAAATCATTTGTCACAATTTAAATTGATCACGTTTGATTGGCCAATGGGAGTTTCTTTGTCGACTATTATTGGATACAGAGAAAAGTGAATTAGTGATTAAATTTGTAAATCAATTGATGAAAATGATGATTATGACATTGACTTACATAATTGATCATCATTGAGATTGAGATTTTTGATCACAGACCAAGATTGTTTAGCTAAAGTGTTGACACTGATTGTTGATCATCCAAAGGATTGGAAAGAAAAGTGAAGAGTGAAAATGTTCAATTTTTCGAAAATGCTTATTTTCTGTTGTCTCTTCGATTCTAATCTTCTTGGAATTTTGAGTCAATCTCTGAGTCATCGATTCACCAGGAAACGTAAAAGAGTACGAATTGTCTGCTCATTGAACCTTTTGTTTCATTGTTCGATTGTTTTTAAATTAACTATTGATTCCATTTCTTTTTCATTGTTTATCTTTTTAGAATCAGATGGATGAAGCTTCGAATGATATTGAAGAGAGATATCGACGAGTTCTACTGGCCAACACCCTCTTGGACAACGAACGTCACACTTATTCCTTCGAGGGGGAAAATTTACGAGAAGAGTTTAACACATTGGAAGATGATTATTTACATGGTCGTCGATTACTTAGAGAAAAAACGAGGGTAATCAATCAAATCTTCCATCGCTTTAGACTTTCTAGTGATCACCAATTGATTAATCATTTCCAATCCTCTTCTTCTTAATAGACTTATGATTTATTGAAACGAGATCATGCTAAACTTAAGGATTCCTGTGTCTTCATGGATCATTGTATTAACCAAAGAGATGATTTATTCGAGGTAAGACTATCCGATGATTGGATTTAGGATAAGAATCTGGAAAGAAAAGAAAAGAGATTTTGATTGTATTTTGATCTCTAATTGTTTATGCAGAAAAACGGCCTCAGTTACCTACAATTAAGGCCATTCCGTTCAATTTGTGATATAAAAACTATTTCTCCTCATGATGATAAAGAGGATGGTGATGATACTGAGGATGAAGTTGATTCTGGATACAATAAACCGATTCCATCGATGGTTTTAATAAACGATCCTTCCAATCCAATAGATCAATTTGTGATCAACTTTTTTAACCAATATGACCAATCTACATTGGAGGAACAATTAAAGAGTATAATTAGTGAAAGAATGGATTTAAAAAGAACAGCAGAAAGATTAAGGGAAGAGGTTGAAGAGAAACGTAAAAATAATTCAAATTTGGAGGAGAAAATTTTTACCGAATCATATCGAGTATCTGATGCTGAAGAATTAGAAACCCAACGTGAGTAAAAAATTGAAATAAGATGATAAATGTTTCGTGAAAAGTGCAACAATCAAGATATGAACACTTAAGAAAAGGAGAAATCGAGCTGTTAGAAAGTTTTCTTTTCCTCATCACCAATAGAGCTGAACGTTAACAGAAAGACATTGATTCCATAGATAAAATGAAATTTTCAGGGTGATGTTGAAACTATTGAGACAAAAAGAATGTCAAATTTGAGTTGTGAATGTTGATTAAACAACAATAGTCAATGATGCAAGTCTTTTTGAAAATTTTCAGCTTTCGTGGTGATCAAGAGGATAAGAGGTGAGAGTTACACTGATATGGAGCTTATATAATCAAAGATGAGCCATGATTAAGGAATGATTTGTTTTGATAGAAAATGTTGATGGCACAGATTTACAATCTATTTAAAGAACTGATATTAAAGTATGTTAACTATTTGCTTCTAATGTTGACAAGCTTAGGTTATTATTATTATGGTTAATAACTGGAAAATAGTGTAGGCTGATGAAACAATTCAAGTACGTTGATGCTCCTTATCATATGTCTCATTTGAACAGTTGAGTATCACGCTTATTTACAGCATCTAATCAGTAGGCTCAGGGGAAACACATCAAAATGAATTAACAGGGTAAAATGTAACCATAGAGGAAATTTGATCGACAAGAGAATCCTGAACGTTGTAATTTCTTCAGATTATTCATTTGATCCTTTAGTTGTACTTTACTTGACCAACATTGAATTTCTTTGGTTTTTTTGTTCCATTCTCCATTTTTGATATAATATGTGAATAATTTCTTTTTTACCCTTCCAGAGGAAAACATTCGACTATTGAAAGAATATCGAGATAAATTAAGTATCACTGGAGAAGAAATCAAAAGATTAAAAGAAAAATTAACTTACCTTGAAAAGGAACTTGACCAATTGAAAAGGAATCACCAAAATTCTGAGAAATCGGAAGTTACATTGAACAAGAAGAAACGTCAATCATTACGACAGGTGAGAAATAACTCCAACTGGTATCTTAAATATTCTCAAATCAATAAATCAATCATCAAGAACTAATTACTTAGTAAGAATTTAGAACAAATTTTCATCTTTGTTTACATTTTTCTTCAAGAACAATTTTTGAATTTGAAAGAAAAAAATTCTCAAATATTAGTAGTCCTTTTATTCCAAAGATGGCGACACTTATTCCATCAATTTTATTGTACGATTTTTAATTTAACTTTTCAATCTCATTCATCTTTAAACACAATTGATTTCTATTTAATTTAATTCAACCTTGATTTCTAATTTAACTTAATCAATCAAACCAAAAAGAAAAGTGTTAATTCTAATTTGATACCTTTTACGTGACAATGATTAACTTGGTTCGTTTTAATTTGATTGTCAGTTGAAGGCTGATTGTTTTTCTGTAGAAAAAAAAATAGTTAAAAATGTGAACCTTTTTAACGGTTTTCACTTGACCAAATTAATTAGGATTTTCTATTTCTCAGTTAATCAAAGATTAAATTGTTTAAAGGTAATGTAAACAAGGTATTCTTAACTTGATAGAAACCAAGATTATCAAGTGATTAGGTTTTACTTACATGAGACTGTTGATTTCTAATTAACTTTACCAATAACTAATCAATGTTTTTTTCTTTTCTTTTTTTCTCTTTCCTATCTTTTCTCATCTTTCATGTGTTTGTCTCTCTCACTCACCCAATGGTTGATTTAATGGATAAAATAAAAAAGCTTCGAGAAGTAGAAGCCAAAATTGGCGAGCTTGAAGGTTTAAATAACCTTTTATATAAGAAACTTGATAAGATTAAAAAGTCCAAATATGTTGTAAGCTGATTCCAAAGTTAAGATGGATCATCATCTTGTTAATCACCTTCGAAGGAGAATCGTTTTGTTTTTTAAAAGCATCTTAACACCAGTGGATCTCAAACGGATTTAGAGGGAGAAACAGATAATCAAGGAAACAAACATACAAACAAAAAGTGACCATATTTTTACAGCAATAGTTTGTTACCTTAATTGATAACAGCGAAAACAAAACCATTAACTAGAGCATCCGCCAGCCTCCCACCATCACCACCACCACCATCATCATCAAAGTTATTACTTGCTACCATCATTAGCATCACCATTATCATCATCAGGAGATGAAACAATATCATCAATATAAACAACAACAAGAACAACAACTACACAGTCAATCTTTCAGAAATTACAACAATGAGGTTTGATTTTCCCATGAATTTTGGTGTTCTCTCAGAGAACTTGAATTCAGTTTGATAGGCTTACATGAGTATTTTCCAATGATAAGCAATCAACAAGAAAGAGATAGAATCTTTTACTTTTTCTTATCTTCATCGTAAATCAAAACAATTGTTATTCTTGATTGAGTGACAAAATTACCCATTACTTTTTGATTGGAACAAAAATTTAACCGCCAACATTTTATTACCATTCAAGGGACGAGACTTATCATCACTGCTACTTTATAATTAACTTGATTTGTTAATCTATTATAATAATTGACACTTAATTTCAAGCATTTCTCCATCTATTACAATTTAGAATCTCGTCAGTATTACTAATCAACTGTAAACATAGAGAACTACGAGAAAAGGAGGTAATCAAGTCACCTGGGCTTCTATCAGTCTATCAACAAATCATAACTTGGATATCAAGGAGAGAGAGAGATTGACCTCAAGATTGATCTCATCTTCGCTTCAATAATCAAACTCATTGTCAAATTGTGATGGACTGAAAATCACAGGAAACCAGAAAGAGAGAAAAACTAATTTCTTTTCGATTACTGTTTTAAATAGTCCATCGAAAAGCATATGGTAAATGATGATCCAAATCATTTAATAGACTATTTTCCCGATAATGATGAGCCTCTATTGTTTATCAGTCGATTCTCATACATTAAGGATTCCATCAAATGGTCACAATCATCTGTACTAATCAAGCATTGTCATCAAACCATCATCATCACACCCACATTTAGATTTACAAAACAACAACAAAGACCATGAAACAATGATGATCATCAATTATGGAATCAACAACAAAGAAGATAAAAAGACACATGAAGAGAAACAAAATCTAATCATTAAAAATGGATAGAAATGATTCTCGAATTGTGATAACATGAGAGAAAAGATTTAATCATAATTGATTTTGTCTAATTACACTTCTTACGACTTGATTGTGCCTTTTATCCACATTTAATCACACACACCAATCTACACATTCTCACACTGATATGACCTTCTCTCCTTTTTATTTATTAACCTTTTCTATTATGTTGGTTACCTATACCAAAGGTCATTTGGAAAACAAAACCCATTAGATTAATCATCAGGAAAAGTAAACATAAAATCACCAAGAAAATGATTGTGAAAATCTCCAAATGCAATTGCTGTTTCATCAACCACTGATTTTGGATAATCAAAAACAAGTAATCACCATTTTAATGAGCTAATTCAAATTATATTGGATAGAAATATTTTTCATTACAATCAAATGAACAGAGGAAAACCAATAATGAATCAACAAAGAAACACAGTGGCCTCTCAATTTAACAAGACAGAAATTAACTTTACAACAATTAACCTTTAACCAACTCTATCGATAAGCCAATGATTGTGTTTATTTTACCTTTGGAACCAACAATTTATCACCAACCTTTGAACCAGCGGATGATGATGATGATACTCAATCTATAACCTTGATGATCAAGTTAATTCATTAACTTAACTGTTTATCTTTTCATGTCTTTTTTTTATCTTCTCAATTGATTCTCTCATCCAAAAAAGATGATGATGAAGATGATGAAGTAAAAGTCTCAGTCCTCAGAGGCACTAAGGTTGATTAGATGGTTTCTTTTGATTTCTAATGTACAAGATTTGTCAAGAAAACGATAACACGTTCACTCGTTATTATATTTAAGGTAAATAAATAACATGTTCATCTTCATCCTTGACCAATCATTGGGATGAAAACTGAGAGAGAGAGAAGAGAGGAAAAGTTATCATTTCTATTTTATAGGAAACGTCAATTCGTTGATTAAATTGTTGAAGAAAAAGGTAAAATTATTTATCATTAATTTGATTGAAAATTGATTACAATATGTGCTCATATTGCTAGAGAACAGGAAATTAACTCCTGGACAATGGGCAGAAATTAAAATACTAAATTAACTTTGATTGTTGATGATCCAGGTAACACATTAATTAGAATAAGAGATTTTCTCATCTCCTCCTGAGTTTGAATTTCCTTTTCGAAGAGAAGAAAATGAAATTTTAATATTGTAACGATTGTTTTCTAACTAATCAGATCACATCCGCTTTTATCAGCACGTTGACACACCCAAACTCGGAATCACCCAAAGAGCAATGAAACAAAGATGATAACTTATTCTCATGTTGATCATGATGATAAAAACTCCTGGTGATATAAACTGTCAGTCCTTTGAATGGTAAAGAAATTAATATCAACTGGGATGATAGGATGATAATGGTAAGTGATGAGGATGAGGATGAAACCTTTGATTAACGCCCATCATCCCACATCCTAAGTCAATGTGATATTTTTTTCGAGTTCATTTTTGTTGATCATCAATTGTTATCGATTCATGATAAAAGGATAACAATTACAATTACAATTGAGTAAATTGGTTTAATCATATTGTATAACTGACACAATTGGACAATATTGATGGCGGTGTAAAAGGTTGTGGGTGGATGAGGAGGAGGAAAGTAGATGATGATGATAATGATATTTAAGGGGAAGGATATTGATGAAGGATGAAAATAAAAAGGAAAAGGAAAAGATGATGAACAAGGAAAATGATTGAGTTTATGCTGTTCAGTAAATGGGAAGATCAATTTGGAGGCTGTGACCTTATCAAAAAGCATCAACACCATGGGGTTATCTTCATCTTCATCTTCATCCTCATCATCTTCATTATTGTAGCTTGATTTTTGTCCACAAATCATTTTACCAGAAAAAAAATGATCCAATTACACAATAATAGTAATCTTTACCTCCTTCATCCTCATCAATGAGATGAAGATGAGGATGAGGATGATAAAAAACGAAGTTAAAATGAAAAAAGCATAAGAAGATGAAGGATGATGAGAGTTTGTAAGAGGAGGAGGTGGAGGGAGTGAGGGAGTTGCTTGAGTTGCGATCGATATGAGAGATGATCTTGGAACAGGAAGTGATGAGGGATAAACTTGTAGGGATCCAAGGTGATGATGAACAGGAAATGGAAACAGAATTAAGTTAATCAACATTTTCAAATTCCAATTGAATTCCCTGTCGCTGGGAAGTTGATAATTACCTTTATCCCAACAAATGAAACTCTTGCGTTCACAACTTAATCCAAAATCAACTCGGTTAATCCACTTGGATTTAATCAACAATCAACACAAGTAAATTAATCACTTCCTTATTAACAGCAGTCACAGTGAATAAAAAACGGGATGACCAATGAATTTGATTAATTAATTGTTCTAATTAAAACTGTGTATCCAAAAGGTAAATCAATTTTATGATACCAGAAATGATTACGATTAAATTTTTGCAGCAATTAAAGGTATCATCATCATCTTAATGATTAAAGGTAAGGTTAATTGATCTGTATTTCAAGCTTTTACGTTTATTGATTAAGATACGATTAGTTAATTAGCATTTTATGATTACCTTTTTATGTTAATTAATTTATGATATCATCAAGGATCTAATGTAATTGTAGTTGATGACAACAATTAACTTACTTGGTCAACTTGACTCTCAACAGTGAAAATGATAATTCAGATCATTGACCAACAATTTAATCATCGTAATCATAATTACAATCAGTAGAATCATCAATGGTTATTTCATCATTAATTGTTGTTGATTTTTGTTTGTTTTCAGCTTATAACTTGTTTTCAGTATAATCAGTTAATTGTTTGTGCTTTATTATGGTCAATTATAGTTTAGTAAATCAAATAATTTACCTTAATTAAAGGTTTAAATTATTCAGTTAAATAGTAATGATTAACATAACCAAATAATAATTAAAGTCGATGGATGATTAACAAAATTAAAGTAATCACGACATTGATTATCATTGTTTTCCAACAATTTAACATCCAAGAACAAAATTATCAAGATAAATCAAGAAAACAAAATTAAAATCTAATTAAAGTTTCAAATTGTTGATAAAATTTTGGGAGACAATTAAATGGCTTAAAGATATTAACAAATTGTTTGATTTAGTTGATTGTTGTTGGTTAATTCTCTTAATTGTTGTTAACCACCACCACCACCATTGATGATGATTAACAACATTAGATTTGTTAATTTCTCGAGTTGTTGTTTTCATTTTAATAATAATATTCAAGGTGATTTGGTTGGTTAGTTAATTGTGAGACTTGATTAGCTAAATAAAAAGTAGATCCGAAAAGGTTAATTGTAAAGTGATTCATTTTAATCAATTGAATCTATTAGATGATTGATTAGACAAAAATGTAATTGCAATTTAAGTAACACTCCTGAAAGTAGAGATGAGATTTAAACTAAATCAGTTGATTATGATTAGTGTATTTAAATTATCAAACCTTCAACCAACAAGTATATTAGTTATTTAACTATTTATTTAATCAATTGACCTGGTAATTAACTACTAACAATTTAAATTGTACAAATTGATCTATCATGATTAAATAATCAATGAAAGCCAATGAAGTAATTAAATGATTGATTAAATCAGTAGTTGAACAAAAAAAAGTGTTTCAATCAATTAATTGTTGAATCTGATTAACATTTACAATTTAAACAACAACTCAATTGAAATTGTTTGAGTTAACAAAAACTAACAAAGACAATTAAAGTTAAATCAGCAACAATTAGCAATATCAGAATCGCAATTAACCACAAATTAGTTTAAAAACACTGTGGTTAATTGTTATTATAATAATTAACAGAGATCAAGTTTGTTAATCAATCGATTCCCTCCTTAATTGTTGGCACAATTAACTAAATAATTTTAGGTGTGGATAAGTAATCACAATGCAAATGATTTAAAGTTAATTATAAACATACAATTGAAATATGGTCTTGATTGTGTTGATCATTAATTACAATTTTCAGTTGATTGTTACAATTAATAATAATAATGAATACATAATTAAATTGTGCCACCAAGTGAGTTGCATGCATAATTATTTGATTAACTAATCGGGAAGGATAAAAGAGTTAATTGTTATTAAGTGATCAGTATTGATTGGAATGAATTAAAAATGATAATTTTAATCATTCAATTAACGGTAGCAATTTAATCACGATGATTAAAATGATTGTTGTTCAGTTGGACGAGCCCATAGATAGATTTGATTAATGTTAAGGCTTCTGATTGTTTGTAGTTAATATTTTAATTATCATGATGATTATTGTTTCATGATGAGGCTTATTGGTTAGTAGTAGTTGATTAAAGTTAATTGTGATTAGTTGAAACCAAACCTTTGTTTATGTCAAGATTTAAGATTCAATGTTAACTTCAATTAACTAACATTGATTAACAATTGTAAATGAAAAATTAATATAAACAATCAACATTTCAGGAACTAATAAATTGCAATTAGATTAATTATTGTAATTGATTTCCAGGTAGATTTAATTGTAATTAGTTTTTTTTTGTTTTCTAATTACAATCAGATCGAAACTCCTTTTGTTATTGTTTTTGTTGGTCAAGTTTCGGGATTTAATTGTTAATCAAATGGAGATTATTAAGTTGAGACAATTTATCAAATATATCTAATAATGATAATTAACTTAATTGTCTTGATCGGAACCAGAAAACTGATTTGATTTGCTTACAATCAATTAACTACTACAAGAGTCAGATTAAGAGACATATTAGATTTCATTAGATTGTAACAAATAGTGGACCAAACTGACCAATCGAGTAACTTCAATTGGAATGGTCAGTTGAGTGGAATCATTAATTTGACCATTTTTTTATTGATTATCACCTTTGAGAGGAGGGTGATCCCACTCTCGATCAAGTGATTAACTAAACAATCAAAGATATTGAACTTAATCATCGCCATTAATAACTCTCAACTTGGAGGCAGTTAAATCATAATGATTTGATTAAAACCTTGACAAGAAGACTGGACAATCAACACAAACACTGACACACAATTAGAATTGTAATTTGATTAATTGTCAACATGATAAACTAATAACCGGGAAACTTTGATTAACTTAATGAGAATAAAGTAAATTACCTATGGACACACACACTCAGAGACCAAATCAAAAAATAATCAAATTAAATCACCAAATTTAACAATAAAAAACAGTACCAACAATTACAACCTTATTAAGATAATATTTATTGTTAATAATTAACCGGTTGTTATTGAATTAAATGTAACAATTTAACAACAATAGTCACAGATTGAAAGTGCTCTTATAAAAAGTTATATCAACTACTGTGAACCATAATGATTAATATTTAATTGTTATCACTGATTCTAATAATTAATAATAATGATAGAAACACATTACAAGAGCAATTAGAGTGATCACCCAAAAGTTAATTGTCTCCTATTGATAATACACTTGGCGCGAGATGAAATGTGACTGACCATTGATTAAGGGATCGAAATGACAGAGGAAATAAAATAAACTGACCACAAGGGAGTAACAAGAAAGGAGAAAGAGATAAACACACAATAAACTGACCAATGGTCAGAATTTATAAAAGAAAACGAAGATCCTATAAGGTGATCTAATGTGTATAATGACCAAGTGATTGGGGAGTTGTCCAAGTATAAGAGAGAGAGAGAGAGAGAGAGAGAGAATCAGATAAACCATTAGCTGGACACCCACGATTGGAATGATTAAGAATCTGAGTTTTTCTTGGTGAACTTTGAGTGCGAAGCATTAAAATTAATTCTTAGGTGAGATTCATCAGATATCATGGGAACACACATCGTAATTTTCAGGGTTCAGGCTTTGATTCATAAGTAATACTCATAAGCCTTACGGTCATGAAACTAATCATATTAATAAATATCATGATGATAGTTGTTTATAAACAATAATGTTTTCATGAGATGATAATGACCACACCTTTTTTTGTGTATATGTGGATATAACTTTTAAATCTATCACATTTTTCTTGTATTTTTTTCTGTTCAATGCCGATGGCAAATAATGTCCCTCCGAGGGTCAATATTAACATGAACCCTACCTCGTCCGCCCTTCATCATGGCCCTTCCTACAAAATTTCAGGACTCGAGAAGATGATGAAGATGAAAATGATCAGCATCATCTCTTGATGTTATTATTATTTGGATCGCAATGATCACCCTCCATAGCTACTGATGTTTCATTTAGCTTTTCATTAGCAACTGATTAAAATTAACTGTGATTAACTAATCATAATCAAGACGGTAATAGATTGGTTTTTGAGTGCTATTGTCTAATCAGTTGATTATAAAACAATCAATTTATTTACTGTAACATTTTTTCATCAATTACCTTTGATTTTTATTCAGGGATTGGTTAAGGGTTTGGTTTAAATTGTTTACTTTTTGTTGATTAACATGAAAATTTAGTTTAATTTAAATTCAGTTGATTGTTTGCTATTTGTTTTGAAACAATTTACTTATTGGTGTTAACCTGCTAACCTTAAACTCAATAAATTTACACTTACAATTATCCAGTAACAGTAACAATTAAACCTGATAATTATAAAAAAAAAGTATCAAAATTTTCAACAGGAAGCGGAAATGATGCTGCTCATTAAGTTTTTGTCGAAGCAGTTTTCATTATTTTATATGAAAAACTATCGCGAAATAATGAAACAATTAAATTCGATAACCATCTTGATTATATTGTTCTAAGCTTCTGTTGATTGTTAATCAAATCTAAGAAGAAATAAGTTAATTGTTCTCATCAAAATCTACTGGTAACAATTTAATCGTTGAAAAGTTTTTTAATTATTCGTTGCGTGTATAAATCCAAACAATCTGCTTTTAATCACAATTAACTTGATAGAGAAAGAAACACAATCAAACCCATAAAACACATTATAACAAGAGCGACTACTAAAATCCTCCTCCCCTAATTCATCAGGTGATCATCATCATCATCATTATCATCATCATCATCGTGCCCATTTACTTGACTTCTGTTGGAACTGAGCACATTTCATCCAGAAGCTCAGGTTAATTGCTGATAGTTGGAAATAAATTGTTCAACATGATTGTTACACCCATTCACGGACCATTAAATCAAATATCAACAAGCTTTTAATTTGGTTGTGTTTTTTTCTTGTTGATTTTGATTCTCATCTCAAGGTAATCAAAGTATTATTAACAATTAACTAAATTGTACAGGTTAATATTAACCACGCTATTGTCACACGCAATATCGTTTAATATCATGTTGATCACAATTATCTAATCAATTTAAACAATCGAGGCTACTCATATTATCAATCAACTTGTACATTTAATTGTTATAAGTATAATTTACCAATAATCTAAATGTGCATCATCATCATTCAATTTTCATTTACAATCAGTATTAACGTATTGTTACAATTGACATGATAATTACTGGGGATAAACAAATGACCAACAAAACTGGACATGGAGAAAATCCCATTGACTTATTCTTATCACTGTTGGTCATCTTGTCCGATCGTTTTTTGTGATCTTTCTTGACCTTCCCTAAAGGTAATAGAAAGTAAAAGTTAAACAAGATAAGGATAAAAGTTATCGTTACAAGGATCATGTTAAAATGACCGTGTCGAGACTCAGATGATGAGGAAGATGAGGATGAGGATGAGGATGATGAAGATGAAGATGATGATGCATATATTATAAATGTACTTGGCTGTCCGAGTCCAGAAAATATGGCCTTTTGTTTTCACGCCCATTGACCGAAAGGGTTAGACCATTAAGGTTATTTTGTTGGTTTTTTTCTGTAAACATGAATTTATTTTATCTCTGTTGTTCATCATCATGTTACAAACCTTATGGGCTGAAAGGTCACTCATCATGCTTGACCTTTCATCCAGACCAAGTCTATTTATTGTTGAATTGATAATTATACATTTTTTTATCTGTTGATTATAATTAAACATTCAACAAGCAATTAATTGGTAACCATTGATAATTTAACTGCAGACTTGAGTCTGGTTTTATCATCAGTTGTTAAATCTTTGTGAGTTTAAGTTAATTACAAGATTTATTTATTTATTATTATTAGTTTTCTTTTGTTTTAATTCATAATTTCATTGATAGAACTCTACGTGAGGTGGAGCCACTGAACAGAAAATTCGGTTCTGTATTTTTGTTTCTTGCAAATTTCTACAAAAAAAAATAATAATTGACGAAATGGTGATGATGAAATGACAATAGAAACTTGGAAGAAGATGAGAGGATGGGAAACATGTTGTTCTTGGATGACAGACAAAGAAACAAGAAGATGAAGATGATTATATGAAGATTATGAAGGAAGATATTAAATAATGTTCTGATAATAGATGGATGATGATGAGGGAAAGAATGTGCGAAAGTGAGTTAGACAGAGATTGATGCAGTCTTTTTATCGTTTATATTGTGAATCCATTGAATTGAACCAGGTAACATGATTAGGTGAAAACATGAAAAGATGAAGAAGAGAAAAAAAAGTAACTCAGAATTTAGTGTTTATAAAATCGTTTTGACAGAAAATAGAAAAAGAGAGCAAGGGATATGAGAGAGAGAGAGAGAGAGAGAGAGAGAGAGAGAGAGAGAGAGAGAGAGAGCAAAAGAGCGAATTGATGATGTGAAGAATGAGAGAATGATGATGTTCTGATGAGAGGTCATTCGAGGCGGATGAAGATGAAGATGAAGATGAAGAGTAACATCATCAACAGGGTTGGTTAAAGTGACGTTATTTGCTGTCAATCAAGCGAATACAAATTATTAACTTGTTTCTTCACCAATGGAATCAGAACCTTTGGAATCATTGAATCATTTCTTGATGGATGAAAGTAAAAATAATGAGAGAGAAGAGAGTGAGTCTAAAGAAAGACTCAGCATGAAGATGATGGTCAAGTCTCTTTCATCATCATCATCTCCATCATTTGTGCCTCAGGTAGTTTCCCTTAATACTTTTTTATATTATTTCATCTTCTTCTGTCATTGGCAAACTGTCAATCATTTAACAAGGTGACACTAATCTTTAACTTGAAGATAATACATCAATTATTGGATAATAATATTCAGGTAACATGGTGATGAGGAGGATGATAAACAAGAGGATGATAAAGTGGGATCGGTTTGACAGAGTAATTTAAAAGTTAATGACAAATACAGTTAATTATGTTTCTCTCGGATTAAGATGATGATCATCTTGATGAAAAGTTTTCTCATTTTGATTAATGGTTAACATTTAAAAATCTAAATCATAACAATTAACCTTGATTCTGTTGACTATTCATTTGCCTAATCTATTGTTCAATTTGATTTATTGATCATTATCAGTTAATTGTTGGTTTCATATAGTCACCAAATCAGTTGATTAGTCAAGTTAATTGATTTTTTTTTGCTTGTGTCACAAATTAAACCTTGAATTTGATTATTTAACAATTTGAATCAACAATTTAATTTTAAAACAAGTTGATTAACAAGTAGGTAGGTGTGACCCTTTCATTGTTAAATCATTAATTGTAAAAGTATCACAACAATTAAATCATTTTTTAATCAAACAATTTAAACTGGTTAAGGTTAAACTTTTCATCGTGCAAACCCTGAGATGTCATTCAGATGAAGTAAAAGTTTCTGATATTAAATAAAAATGATTAAACAAACTGATTACAATCAATTGACAATCAAAGCAATCATATTAACCTAAAAGCGATTCTCATCAACAATCAAGGACAATTAATATCATGCACTATCATTGGCACTTAACCACAATCTAAACTCACAATAGACCAATAAGACAACCATTTAAGAGATTGCGAGTTTTTAATTGTCGATAACAATTGATTGTAATCAATATTTTAATGGTTGCCAATGAATATCAAAGTTTCCACACCTTAAAATGACAAACAGCAACAATTATGAGAAGCATAAAACTTTTATCAAGGGAAACAATAGATTATATTGATGATGAAGATGATGGAAGACAAAAGGTGAGATGCTGGATTAATGTAACAGGTAAACAAAGACTTTGTTTGTGGTCAGAAGAAAAAGTTATCATGAAAAAAAAATTCGAATTCATTTTTTTTTCTCTTCTCCAAGTTCTTGTTTCAAATTCCATGCAATAGTATTGATTGATATTGTTACAAGTATCATGTTCTGATGAAACTGGACCATGTTTATGTTGATGTTAATTGTGGTTAGAAGTCAATGATTCTGATGATAATTGAGATTGACAGGTAACAGTGTTAACTCACCTTGTCAATTGGATGATAAGTATTAGGAGATTGTGATTGTATTAAATGGTGAAGATGAGATGATGCAGATGATGAGGAAAGTTGTCCCCAAGTGAAGCCACTTAGGTAGCATTTAACATGGAAGGTGAGAGGGAAGATGATCCTTGATGACAGATGAAAACCTCTTAAGTGAACAAAAAGATGAGGATGGAGATGAAAAAATCTCCAGAGATGAAGATAAAGATGAGAAGGTGTCAACTAATCATCTTGACATTAAGCAACCATATTAATACATCAACATTGTATCAACCTTAATAATCAATAGTATCCAATGAATGTTCATTATTATCGAGGCCTAAAAGTGGATCCAATGTTAATCTTACCAAGAATGTGATATAATCTCTGTGTGGATTAACAAGTGATTACTTTTAATCACCAAGATTATTACAGTTTTGACATTGATTTAGTTTTACAAGAAAAGTGAAACTTGAATGTTAATCTAATCAAATTTTGGTTCACTTTATAAAAATATTTTCCAATTGTTATCCAATCATCATGAATCAACTTTTCCTTTCATTTCCATCCCTCATCATGTTCATCTTCATTATCAGGTAATATCAATGGCTCGTGTTTCAAATTATCGTCATCATGATAATCAGGGGAAAAGAAACATTCAAGTAATCAGAAAGAAAGAGAAAATTATCTTTTCTCTTTCGTTATTATTAGTTGATTATCTTTGATTGAATGAATTTTTTTACTTTTCTCTTAATCATCATCATCATCTTTCGGACGTTGTTCTGATGTAGCGTTAAAATGACTGATGACCTCTTCATCTTCATCTTCATCTTCATTTTGATCTTCATCATCTTCATAAAATGTAATGTCAATTGAAGCAGAAACAAGTTAACAAGAAACAACTCTGAACATGAACGTCTCCTTACCTCAATAACTCTCAATGTCTTCAAGACAAACCTATTTTTCCTCTCTATCATCATCATCTCTCATCATCATTATCATCCTCATATTCGTCTCTTCATCTCTTAGTACTTGGCCCACGTCACTCTGCTGTTATATACCGGCGGGTTCTAATCAAGAAGATTATGGTGGTGATGCTGGGTAAGGAACTCGAGAAGAAGAAAAGAGAGAGAAAAAGAAAGAGGATTGAGACAAGGGAGGAGGAGGAGGAGGGGATCATTTTAAGGTAGCACCATGGGCAATTTAACATCCACATTACATTGAGAATGCCACCAACACCATTGAGATGAAAAAACGATCGGCAAGCCCAAGTATCTTCTTCTTCCGATGTTAGAGTTTTTTCTCCTGCCCAAAAGAAAGTAATCAGCTCGATATAAGAAAAAGATTGAATGAATGAGAGAGACAAAAGCAATTCTCTCTCTCTCTCCTCATCATTTTATCATCTTCTTGAAGCCATCACGCAACGCCTTAAATGCGGTAACCAGCAATGAAACAAACAGCAAAATCTTGCAAGATTTTACTACATCATTGTATCATCTCTGTCTAGTTTATGTAACAAAGAGGGAGAGCATGTTGAAGATGATGGTCTCTCTCTCTCTCTCTCTCTCATTTTCTTCAGCTCCCGATTTGTTAACTAGTGATGCGATAATTTTTTGTGAATGTCCAGCCAATTGATTGACGTTAGCCATCGTTTTTTAACTTCATATTTAACAAAACTAGTTGATCTTGAAACGGATGAAAAAAGTAAGAATAATGAGAAAGATGATGAAGTAGCCATAAGATTTTTGCTTTCATGTTTCTAATGAAAGGTCAACCCTCGGACAGTCGTTGGACCTTTTTTACATCATCAATTTATTTTCATCCAGTTTTAGATACAAAATATTTTACCTGTGTCACGCTTCATTTGGCCATATGATTTTGCGTGTGAGATTGTAACAAGAGGAGGAAGAAGATGATGATGTGTAGGGATGAAGATGAAGATCAGATTGATGATAATGTTGATCATTTTTCTTGTTACCTGTTTACTGTAAGCAATAAAAAAACATCGAACTGACCATAGATTAACTTTCAATCTAATCTTTAATCTGGATTGGGAGCTAATCTATTATTTATCCAATCAATGGTACCGATTAGTTTCATCATCACAATCAGTTTGGTAATTATTATTAGTCAATGGCGATATCTAAGGTTCGGACAGGTCAGTGAAAGGTCATTGATTTTTTATTTATTTTTTCCCTCTTATATTATCAACTTTCACCAAACTATTAATATTTGTTATTATGATAAAGTTGATGATGATTAAGATGATAACACAATCAATATAATCATCTCGTAATAACATCAATCTAAATCAGCTAATATCGTAATTGTCATCATTTTGTTTATCACAATTTCAATTTTAATAATTTATAATCAACTGGTCAACAATCAATAATTAAGTGATCAAACAGAACGAGAAATAATCTTGATAATGAAAAAGTTCAGTTTTGAATTCAGTTCATTTTCATGGTGTAAACATGAAGAGATTTCATTTAAATCATCATTGGAGAGAGAGAGAGAGAGAGAGAGAGAGAGAGAGATAATGATAATAATAGTAAAAAATGATGATGTTGAGGGAAAAAATTTGATTCGATTTGAAAATTTCCTTCCATTCACACACAACGATGATAATTGGAAGATAAAAGTTCCGTCAGCATCCGGAATCATTATTAGCAACAACAATTCAAGAAACATATTCAACTGGTCACCATGATCATGACAATGGACCCAAGTAACAATGACTATCATTTAACTGGCCCTTTTGGGAAACCAATACTTATCAGGCCATTGACAGGCCGAAAATATTAACAGCCGATGAAATCATATCATCATGAATTAAATCATGAATTGTTGGTGTAATTTTTTCCCTGGTAAGATTATTATTCTGATCATTTTCATTCATTGAATCAATGATAATTTACCTGAATATCAACAAACATTTTTTATTGTTATTGGTTTCTGGTCATGTTGTTATTTATGGTGTGAATAGGTTGAGATAATAGTTATCACTTGTTACTATTATCATGAATATTATCATGATTATATTTAGATTCTGAGTTTTTTTGCTATTCATCTCAATCCATTGAAAGGTGATGAACATGATGTTACATTTTCAGGATAACCTTCAACACCTTTGTCCAATTTGCACGTTCAATTAACATGGAAACTTCAAGTTTACTCTGTAATCAACAGATTCACATTCAATTCAGTCTTTGCTCTAGTTTCTTCCCTTTTCAAATAATCAACATGAATTCATTTGATTCCAATTCAATTGTATAGAAAATTCTGACAACTGAATACATAAAACACCATTTCTGAGCTAATCTGAATGACTAATTATCCGAATCAGGAATAGAGACAGAAAAAGAAGAGAAAGAAAAATATTTTCCAAGATTTTATCTCTTTGAAATTGAGAAAATCATGATGATGATGATTATTTAAGTAATTACAATCATGGATAATAATTATCATCAAATGTAATGATGTTGATGATGTTCACGAATTAAAAAGGTCAACGATAAATACAAGGAGAAGGTGTTGATAGAATTGAGATTCAATATTAACCAGCAATTGGAATCATTTGTTCATCATCATGATACCTCAAGTTTCAGTTCAATTAGCTGAGTTAATTAACATCATTATACAAATAATATTGAGAGACAAACATTATCTTCAATTTGATTAGCATAAGTTAATATTGTTGATCATCAGGATTCTGAGGTGAGTTTAATTCTGCTTTTATCATGAAGTGAAATGATAATAACAGTAAAATCATATTGCAAGTTGGTGGCTGAACCTTAATCATTCAACACACAATTAAATTGTACGAAAATATACTCACTCAACAATTATCTCTCTCTCTCTCTCTCTCCCAACTCACTCTTACTGTTGATTGTTGATGATGTTAGTTAGTTTTTCACAGTCTCACAACACTCACCAACTTACCTATTGTTTACCTGTAAATGTTTCAAGATTAAATTCTGGTTAATCACGGAATCATTTATTATCATCATCATCATCACAATCTAATAATTATGAAACATGAAGTGAAAAATGGTAACTGTGATTAAGAAAACAAACAACAATAATAATAATCAAATTGTCTGAATTCACGACTCCAATTGAAATCTAATACTAAAAACAATTCATCAACTGGATGATAATAATAATCAAGCAAATTATCAGGTAAACAAATAGTAATCATAAATGATTACAGAATTATTTCAAGAAGCATAATCAAGGAAGAAGATGAAAAATTAAAGGTGAATTTCAAGGAATACAAGGTAAATCTTATATTGGAACTTTTTTATTTCTTTTCTCTCTTAATCATCTTCATATTCTGTTGTTGTTTTGTCTTTAATGCACCTTGAGTGTAACCACGAAAAAATTAAACAAGAATCGAGTCTACCCTTAGGGCAATTAAGTAAATAATGATAAACATAATTTAATTGTTGGAAGGAATAAAAAAGTTGTTAGATGTTAATAATTGGTAACAAATGAGTCTCAGTGAAACATTGAAAACCAACCTCAAATTATAACTAAAAGAGATACAGAAAACTCTTGACCATTGAACAGTTGATATGACGGTTGATGGTGAGAGAGAAAAAGGATGAGGATGAGAGAGAGAGAGAAAGAGATGGCATGAGATGATAATCTTCATAATCAACAAATCAACAAGTTCGTGAAAATTATTGTATTAAGATCGTGTTCACATGAATCAAAAGGTATCTCAAAGGTTACCTTTAAAAGGACAAAAAGTTTTCTATCCAACTTGTTACTAGTCATCATTATCATCGAGATGATGTTGTTAATGATGATGAAGATGAGAGAGAGAGAGAGAGAGAGAGAGAGAGAGAGAGAGATTCTTAGTTTGTTAAGATCAATGGAATGTATTTTTCATTGATTAAAATGATATCTGCCCTGAGGGTTAATCTTTCAAATGATCAACTTAAATGGTTGGAAAAGTGAAGAAGCTCATTGATGGACATGATGAAACTTTCTTTACAAGTAAAACAACAGAGGATGATGATGATGATAAGAAGGATGATAAAGGGGAAAACCGTGTTTATCATTTTCTTCAACCCACTCTTACAATTTTCCACATCATTTTTTACCCATAGATGATGAGGATGCTCAGGATTCAAGTTTTCGTTTTCTCAATGAAAATCAAATCAAGTTTTTTTCTTCTCACTGTCTCACAATTTTTCACCATGAAAATTAATTCAATTTTCAGATAATCAATTGACAATTAGATCCGGATCAATCAATTACCTTCAATACATATATTAATAAATGTTTACATGTTTAAGCTTAAGTAATAATTTGCTAATCTAATTGTTGACTCAGTAATTAAACTCCAATATATTTTAAATCAATGGTTCCTTTTATTTTTAGCTCGATCAAAATTCAATCAATTATGTTGGTTGTAATTTCCTTACACTCCATTGATTGGAAATGTTGAAAGTTTTTTCAATGAATTTTATTGATTGTTTACAATTAATCAGTCACAATTTAATGATTGTAGCTTTTTATCGTCATTGAAACTTGATTAACACCAAATTTAGAAATCACAAGGATGAGAACCAAAAGAGAATGAAAAAAGTGGCCTGGAATTTGATCTTTGTTATAATTAGCAAATTTCCCGATATATTTTTTCGCAAAAAGTCAACATTTCGACCTCTTCTGGTCAAATACTTCACTTCGTTAAGATACAAAAAAACGCGATGAGCTTGAACATTTCGATCAACTTCACGACCTCAAGTTCGAAAATGATCTCCGACAGTATTGACCTTTGGTTATTTCAATTCGATAGCCTAATTATGACCGAAATGTAGAGTCCATGTTGAGGCCATTTCGATGACCCCTCGAGATGAATATAAATCAACATGATTCAAGAATCAAGGGTAAAGATGATTTTCCTGTTGATTAGTTTTCTGTAGGAGTGATTAAGTTAATCAATGACAATTCATCAGTCTGATAATGGCAATGAAAAACTTTAAGGTAATAATAAATTGTTAGTTCCTTAATTGTCTCTTTAAACTGTCAGAAGTTAATTAATCAACAAAATAGTAAATAAAATTGTTGATTCTCAAGTGAAAAAGTGATTAAACTTAAATTAATCAAATCACAAGTGATGGAATCACATCAATAGTACAATTAACTTGAGCTAATTAAGACTTTAAATCTGATTAGATGATAAAAAGGGCATCAAAATGATTTAAATCAGTTAAATTATTTTAAGCTAATCAAAAGTCACCAAAGTAATTAGATGAAAATTGAAAGAAAAAACTTAAATTAGTTTTGTATCGATTACCACAAATTAGCAATTCAATTTGATTGTAGTCTATAATTGATCACAATCAATGTGATTAAATTGTCTCTAAATATGTTAGTTAATGTTAATCAAAATCCTAATCAATGTTAATTAATTTCAAATTATCATCTGAAAGTGGGAAACAATCAAGAAACAATCAACAAAATGGATTGGGTTGAAATGAAAAAAAACTTAACTATTTTGCTGTGATAATCACAATCAAATTAATTATTCATACAATTGAAATTTATAATCAGTTGATTGTTACTGTTTAACTATTACAATGAATAATTGAATACCCACATTGAATAAACAATCATGATTGTGATCCTTAATCATGACAATTATCTTTAACTAAACTGTGAACATGATGTCTTCTTGTTCAGTGGCAAAACAATTTAACAATTTACTGATCACGGTTACATGATTAACTTAATCACCACGACAATTTAAAATTCAATCATCAATTGTAACTATTGTGAACACTTTATCATGATTAACTTAAAAGTTTCTTAATTCAGTTACATTTGCATCACGATTGTCATTTGGGAAACAACAAAACTAATCATTAAAAGTAATCAACAATTTGATTGCCTTTAAGACAACAGTTAAAACTTGAAAGATTTTATTTAGTTAATCATAAATCATTTCAAGTCGATAAGTTAATTGTAATTAAAATGTTGTCATAACAAATTTGCAAAGGTAAATTGTTATGATTTATTGAATCGCAATTAAAAATTGAAAATAAAAAATTGATCTCAACTGAAAACATTAACTATCAATGATTAGAATACAGAATTGATTTTAAATTGTTGCCACGAAAATGACCTAAGTCAATGGTCAAAGGTTATGAATTTGAAGATAAGCCGTTTTGTCCAGTCAACTATTGCTAATTGTTAATCACTATTCAGGACCAATTGTTCACAATTTAAGTAAACAGTTATTATTATGCAATGAGTGATGGTCAAGGAGATGACCAGATACATAAGACATTTACATAAGTAACTTTTATTATCCAGGTAATGGATTCCCAGAAATTGAAGATTAGCCTGAGGTGATTGACCTCAATTCTCAATGGGAATCCTTTTATTTTGCTCGCAAAGTACATTGAGTGACCATTTTTATGCTGTATCCATGTAGTGGTCAAGTTGACATTTGTAAAAACGATGTCATTGGTGAGTGATGATAATGATGATGAAGATGATAACCTCTCACTGAGTAGACCAAAGGTCACTAACATTGCGTTCATATAAGTATATTAGCTAAGGAAAACACTAATTGTGACCAATCAACATCACAACAATTTACATTCCAAATATAATACAAGGTAATGTCAACCATTATTCAAGAAAACCAAATACTGACCACAACAAAAGCAAAAAAAAAAGGTCAAACTTGAAATTAAATTAGCCAATTTCATCCGAGATAAATTCTGGTACAATCTCATGATATTATCTCACCAGAAAACTGATAATCATAATGAAGATATGAAACCAGAAAGATAAGTAAATTATTAATCTACAACACATATTGAATATAATGATGATGATAACAATAAAACCATCATCATCTGGGAATTGATAAAGGTTGGTTAAGGTCCTCTCATCAATATTAAACCTTAATCCATTGGGATTATCATTGGTTAGCTAATTTTTTGAGTTAACCCTTAAAAATCAAGTTACCATCGGATGAGGGAAAATGTATCAAGCTTGATACACTTTCATTAATATCACCATTGCATAATTTACTTTCCATGGGTCCCTGTATATACATGAAGCATATTAATCAAAATTTAGAGAGAGAGAGAGAGAGAGAGACAGTTATCATTTATATCAAATTATCATCATTAATATTATCATCTTCATCTTCATCATTACGATGCTACTGAATCTCTAGTTGTTGTTAAGTTTTCACATGATTTTCATTAATCTATTTAATTTAAGTGTAACAATGAGTAGTTAATAAGGTTTGATTGTAAGTAACATAATTAAAGGGACAACCTTTTTGCCTCTTTTATCATCCTCATCATTGTTAACTAACTAAAGGACTGCCTTTCAATCAACTTATCATCCAGCTCATCATCATCATCCCACTTCCTCTTTCATCTTCATCCATATTGTACCAACATCCGTTTCATCAAAAAGCATCATGAACATAAAAGCTTATACCAAATGAAGATAAAGGTAAATGAGATTAACATTCACGAGCAATAAGATGAGATGATGGTGATGAAGATGAAGATGAAGATGAAGATGATAAGGTTTAAATTACTTTTTCTCTGTTATCAATGGATGGATTCTTATTCCAATAATATTATACTCTGAATATCATCCTAATCATCTTCCTCTTCCTGTGTAATAATATAACTTTTTACCTTTAACCTCATCATCAGCTCTCTTCATGTTCAACTCGAAATATTTACACAAATCAATTTAATTATCTTAACCATAAATTTAACTCTAATAATTGTAATTACAATTGTTTCAAGTTAATCATAACAATCAATGTTGATAATTTAACCTTTACCAATGGAAACACATAAAAAACATGTCAAGAGGAAGAAAAAAACTTTTCAGCTCAACTTTTTTATTATCTCCATCCTCATCTTCATCTTCATCTTTATCCTCATCACTTTAGTTGACCTCAATCTCTCTTACCTGAAAATTATCATCTCAACGATGAAACTACTAAATAAAAGGTCAATAATTTATGATAGGACAATGGGCAAGGTGAAATTACATATTCCTATGCTAAATATTACCTGAGAAAGTTGAAAAAAAAACATATAATAAGATCTGAATTGATCAGTGGGAAGTTTTTTCACTTGAAAATGATAACTAATAACAATTAGGTAACAATCATGATAATAACCAAACTGGAACATTAATTTGCAAAAAAATATTGATTTGATTATATGTAATTATGTTTATCTGTTTCATCTGCAGGTAAAGTCAACATTTTCATTGGAAATTGCATCTTCTGTGAAAAAAAGTTTTAGGAAACAATTGATTTATATAAATATATTGCAATTGATTTGCAATATGTAATCTAATTGTAATTAACGGTTCAAACAATTTACTCTTAACTCAAGTTGATTAGATTTTTTTCTTCAATTGGATTCGCTGTTGTAACTAATTGATAAAAACTTTTTCTTTCCAAGGTAAGAAAATTGTCTCCAATTGTCAATAGTTTTCAGGTAAGTTGAATGATCACTTGGGTTGGGAAATTGGGATTCATTGTCTTGGTACAATTTAAATTAGTAAAATTCACGCTAGATAATATTATCCAAACAAGAGAGAGAGAGAGAGAGAGAGAGAGAGTTCAAACTGACCATAACAAAGATGATGGTCAGTAAACTAAAAAGAGAAAAAGAAATGAAAGGTTTGCTGATGGAACAGAAAAAAATTTGAAATTTGAGAAACTTTCGTTTTCAAATGAAGATGGATTAGTCTATCATTCCAATATCATCATCATCGACATCATCATCTTCATAAACAACAACAATCTCATCATCATCTCTCACATATGATTACAATTGGCTACTTACCTGTAGTTGTGGTCATCACGGAATATCTTAGTTGTCAGAATTACTGAGATTATTTTTTCTTTCTTTTCATCTATTGAGTTGATTGTCTTTTCTTATTTTTTTTGTTGTAATTTTGAACAGAAAAATTGGATTAGAATTATTTTATTCTAAGAGAAATTATTATTTCTCAATTATTATTATCATTCTCTGTCAACACCATCATCATCTTAATCATCATTCTTTGGCCTAATTATTTTACTCACAATAACAGTCAATATATCCAAAAATAACACAGGTAAACCTCTTGAAGATGCAAAAATCATCATCATAATCATCACAGGTTATTATTACTTATTATCGTCCTTATGATTTACCATTGTCTGTCTTCATTTCCTTTCATTTCTCAGGTAAGATGATGAAAAAAAAGTGATGAAAAGTAATTGAAGAAATAGCCGACAATTAACTTAAATTGTTATCGAAGGTCATGCAAGGTCAGTCCATTTTTAGTTACCTTTTTTATTGCTACCTTTAAGTTGATAGTAAAAACTGTAAATTACTTTGTAAATATTAATACTTTTCTACAGGTAAATTGTTACCTTTCTTGTTGTTGATTAAATTGGAATGTCAATTGATTGGTGATGATGATGATTACCTTTTGAATGGAGATGAATAGGAAACAAATAGTGTGAGGGTGGTGGAAGATGAGGATAAGATGAGAATAGGAAGAGATGATAAAGTGACCTGAATGAATTCTAAGGTGATAATGTTTTCTCATTACAACAAGTAATCATTGATTGCGTGTAGGTGAACCATTAGAACGTCATAGGAATGATAGAGAAGAAGAGAAAAATTTTCTCTGGTTACTATTATTATGAATTAAACTTTAGATTATATGATTTCCATGGTTGATTCAGATTCTGCCAAAAAGAATCTCAATTTCTGATTAATCTTCAAAATCCAACGAAACAAACTCTTCACAAGTAAGAATAGTAAAAAAAAGTTCAGCAACAAGTTCATTCATTGAGTAAATTGTTAGAGGGGAAAAATAAAATCTAATCAATCCTAATTGTAGATAAATTGTTGAGCTGTGATTTGAATTGAAATGAGAGTTAATTATTTTGGTTAAAATTAATTTTCTCATTTATTATTATGTAATAATTTTCATCAATTGATCAATAGTTTGTATTTGTTACTTTTTCTGTTCCTATTAAATCAACTACTGACTCTTTCTCAATCTTTCATCATCAATCTATTGTTTACACCGGCATCATCATCATCATCATCATCATCATTATCTTCATCATCATGATAATCATAATCAAGCCCACAGTTTCCACCTTAATTGTAACTAACCAGTCAACTAGGAGTGTCAAGTCTAAATACCAAGTCACACCATCAATCACTATCAACGTTCAACAAAAGTTTATAATGAAAACAGATTTCTCGTTATTAGAACTTTAAATTTGTTTTGTTTACTCGAAAAAAACAAATCATCATGATTAAGATGAAGATGAGGACAAACCTTGAGATTTTCTCTCTCAATGAATATAATATTATATTCATTAGCACTTTGTTTACCCTTGTTAATCCTCTCATCAACATGGAAACCATTTAAGAATCATGAATCACCAATTCTGATGAGATAATTAACTCAGCCTAAAAAATGTTCAACACAATCAGGTCAACTTTGTAATATCACCGATACCCCATTGAAAAGTGTTAATGGTCAAATAAATTTAATTGTAATATAATTAAGGTAATGGTTTCGTTAATTATTCAGTTATAATCATTAATCAATCACCAAAAATATTAATTTATCTTAACTGTCACAAAGAAAAAAACTTGATTAGTGTCAAGGTTAACAAACAAATTGAATTAAATATTTTCGGCTAATTGTTAACAATTAAAATGATATTGTGCAAACAATAATGGTTCACCTTTTAACAATTAACATTCAAGTATCAAACATACAAAACATTTAGTTGATCAAAAGTAACAATAACAATGAAAAAGTTAACCAGCAATTAACTGTTAACCCTCCCACTCCTCCACCTTGACCACCACCCTCTTGACCATGTTTCTCCCTTTTTTATCATCATTTATCTTCCTCTCTTTCTTTTCACTCTTTCTCCAAAACGATTGACTGTCAAAGGGTGAGACAAACAATATCTCAGGTAAAATCGTATGTTAAACTTACCTATTGATTTACCTTGAAACTGTCAAATTGTTTTCCAACTAATGGCTAAGGTTAAATGATTTTTTTAGCCTTCGCTCAATGATGAGCAGGTAAATAGGAGTGGTCAGTTGTTGTTGTTGTTGTTGTTGCTGTTGTTGTTAACCATTGATTATAATCATCATTGATTATTATGATTATGGCCTTTCAAGAATTGGTCATTTTGATGACCAGTTAATGTTTGGTCAAATGTCACTCAGCAAGAAAAAAACAATTTTCATTATAAACAAAATGATTGACTTGAAGTATATGTATTGGTCAGTATTGATTGTTGACCAATCTATTTCCAATTAATGACAATACAAACAATTAGATATTGTTTATATTCAATTGTTTTTACTAGACCAGGAACCAAATTCAAACAAACAATTAGTTTAGTAATCAAGGTTTACTCACAATTAACTTTGTTTTTTAAACAATTGATAATGATAATAAATTAGGAAACTTAATTTAGCTAACAATTTAAAACAAAACACTAAATGTAAAGCTAATTCAATGAATTTAACCTTGATTGGTTAATCATTATCTTTTAATTGTGATTGATAGAGGAGCAATTTAGTTACTCAATTGGTGATGTGGAAAAAGTTACAACAACAAGAACCAACAAGCCAATAATCAAATTAAACATAGAAAAATGAAATCAATGATAATCACAATTAAGTTAATCATCTATTGCACAATAACTGTTACTCTTTGATTAAGATTAAAAAGTCATCTAGCAATTTAAATTGCGGGGAAAACAAAGTATACCCAATTGCAATGGTCTTGAAGTCATTGGGGATGAAGATGATGCTAATATTGCCCTGAGGCGATGAATATGAAAAAGGATCAAAAGTGATGTGGTTTCTTTATCATCCTAATCATGATCATGTAAAAAACACTGGAAAAGGATAAAAATTGAATGAAAAGTAACATTAAAAGCAAAACTTTGTTACTTTGTCTCTGTAAACTTAAGCTCTATGGCCTTTTTTTACTACCTTTTTAATGTTATTACATAAGAACAGCATCTTCCTAGCTTATTATTTCATCCTCATCCTCATCATCCATTGGACTTACCTTTTTATTGGACAATAATTGCTTACCTGTTCACTTACCTGAGAAAAAAAATAATAAATTTAAGTTAAATCCGAGAATTAAAATTGTCCATTGAAAAAGCATCACAACTTTTTTTCCCTTCATTTTAATTGTAACAAATATCTTGTAAAAATTTTTTACGAGGAGAAACAATTAATTGTTACTTTTAATTTAATTACTGATATCTGGTGTTACCTTATTACCTTTCAAAGCTGATTAATTTTATTGATAATTAAATTGATTAAATGGTTTCACTCTAAATTAGCCTGTAGATGGCGTTAGTACTTCGGTAAATTGTTGCTGATTAAATTGTTGATTAAGATGAGATGAAGAAAAGTTCTGATAACTGTTTATTATTATTCAACATTTGTAACTTGGTCTATCGTTAGATTGATTTTCTTTCATGATAAAGATGATAATTAGTGTTATTAAATTACAATAAGTTAATTGTGATTGAATGAAAGGGTAAGTCAAATAATAAGATGATAATTGAAAGCTTTGTTTTCGAGGATATCGTTTGAATATCGATGTCACGGAATATTTAATAATACAGAATATTGAAATTCTATCATGAATTTTTATCAGATAGAATATTTTTCTCTCTTCTCTTTATTTCTTTTGTTCGATAAAAAATACTTGAATGATGAATAGAGATGAAGGTGAAGGAGAGAGAGAGAAAGAGAAGAAGATGATTCAGAAAGATGATGATAAATGATTGAGGAAAAGTATCAGTTTGAAAGATAGAATTTTTTTTTCTTCGCTTGTTTATTATTATGGGTATTCGATGGGTTTACCACCCTCACCCAACACCTTTACCATGAGAATGGTGATGATTATTTTCAGGTAGTTGAATTGAATGGGAAGTGAGAATGAGTTGAGAACGAAAAAAAAAATTTTTAATTGTCGTTAAGTCAACCTCACGATTCTCATTCTATTGGCACTTTTACTTTATTCTTGTGAGTTGATTGAGTTACATGCACGATTTTGTCCACTAAACAATAAAGGTAAAAGTACATGAATGAGTATATATGATGATGATAATAAAGGATGATGAAGATGAGAACGAGAGGAAAGATGATGATGATCAATTCTATTCTATTAAAGGTAAACGTGATGTGTAACCTGTCCAAAAGTTGTAAGTGTCAATTGAAGATGAATAGAAAGGGGTAAAAGATGATGATAATGATGAGAATTATCAGAATGAGGGATAAGAAGATGAGAAGATGATAAAAGATAAGGTGGGGATGAAGGTGTAGGAGAAGGAGGAGAAATGGAATTGGTATGAATTACCAATGATTCGTACGTGAAAAAGCAAAATGATGTTTTATTTATCTTCTTTTTCATCTGAAATTGATGATTATTGATGTTGGTGATGATGGTCAATGATGATAATGCAATTTTTAAATGGGAAACAAAACTAAAAGTGATAATCGATTCTGGTTGGACTCGATTATCATGGTGAAACTTAGAAAGTAAATGAAATGGAAAACAAAAGAAAATTAAAATTCATAGTATACAGATAATTCTGTATACTATTCAATGGCTTATCATCATCAAATAAGTCAAAGAATCAGAGTCAACAGAAAAAAGATAATCAGGTTTCACATTGTGATTCTATTGCCTTTACCTGAGAAAAGGGAGAGAGAGAAAGAGAAAAGAAAGATGAAAATTCCAAGAAAAGATCTGGTCAAGAAGATGAAGAAGATGATGATGATCCTCCTCCTTAGTTTATCTTCTCTTTGTCTGAATAACAACAAAAAGAATCAACGTAACGTCAACTTCGTCACGGAACCTCGTAAACCTACTCATTGAATTTGCACCATAATAAATTGTGAGATTATACTTGTCTTGTAAGAACAAAGAAGATAATAATGATGAGGATGATAAGGAGATGATAAGGTGAAGAGAAAAATTCTACCAACCAAAAAGAAGCTACAATTTGTGAAGAAACGAAAGTCTTTTCACTTCCAACGAAATGCTGGACAAAACGTTAGACGTTACAACGAACCTTTACAAAAATGAGTTGGAGGGTTGACAAAACAAAAGAACCGTTAAAATTTGTCCAATTCAGTCTGATTGACCTTGACCCCAATCAGGAATGACAATTCTTACGATAATAATGACATAAGATTTTGAAGAAAAAAAAATTTTCTTTTATTGAAAAAACTGCTCACCAATTTACTCAGAATTTGATTGAGAAAAAAAATGTGATTCTCTCTCTCTCTCATTTCCATCCTTTCCTCTCTTTCTCATGTTAGCATCCTCTCATCATCATCTCACTCTGTAACTTATAGGCGGTTCCATGATCACCGAGAGGGTGGGATTATCATCATCCCACCGTGTAACTGATGATGCGCAGTTTTTAATATAACTTTTTGTATCTCAAAGTGTGTAAAGGTTGTTGGTTCAGAATGAATAAAATACTGGCAATTGTCACAAGTAAATCGCTGTGTTCAAATTGTGTCTCTTCCCCTTTAATTAACTGACCATCACAATTGTCCAGCTAAATCTCTGTGATTAATAGTTAATCTTCACTAAACCTACTGATTGACTGTTTCTTTTGTTTTCTGTGACAATTAACACCAATGAAACGTTGATTAATTTGTTACAACTATTATAATTTAAGTTATTACAACTTTAAATTGTTTACATCGTTCTCAAGTTGATTTAATTTACTAATTGTATCTTAATCCATCTCTTACTCTCTCTCTCTCTCTCTCTCTACCTCTGTGTTGAGTGAATTAATTGTTGACAAGATAATTGATTTTGTTCGCGATTATGATTCTTGTGTTAATTGTTTACTTGTTTCGTTGATTTAATTTATTGAATGGATTATGATCATTGTATTACCGGATTTATTATATCAATTATATTCATAAAAACATCATTTTTAATGATCAACTCATTTTAATTATTCTCATCATTATCATCATCATTACGTGACTTACATCATTATCATTAATCAAGATGAAATGTTTACCATGATTGTAATAATCAAGAAAACAATTGTTCATCTTTATCCAATGGGATTATTATAATAAGAAACCTAAATTGTTTTTACTTAATCATCATCATCATAATCATAATCATCAGTGAGGATCATTAAAAACATCAAATTGTCTTCCAACAATTAACAACGTGTTCCGTTGATTAATTAATCAATTAACAATTACCAATGACCAAGAACAGTAAGGTTTGTGAATTTTCATTGATATCATTTGATTTTAATTCATTTTAATCCAATGGATTAGCTAATGATCGGATTAAATTGTGTATGTGTGGACAATTAGATGGACAAATTGATTGTAAATATTATTTTCCTTTTAATTGTTTCAACTTTTCCCTTTCAATCAAAAACTAATATTAACATGGTATCAATTGGAAACTCTGATTAATCAGATTGATTGTGTTACCTTGTCATTAATTGTCATTAATTTATTTAAATTACAGCGAAAAAAACTACTAAACCAATTCGATTAAAATTTAGAATATGAAAACAAAATCGAATCATTTTTTTCATCCTCATCATTTCCTATCAAATTTTATCCTTTTCAAGGATGAGGATGAATCAACAATCAGATTGATTATCAACAATCACAATTATCTGTCTTTTAGTTTGATGGATTCTGGTTGTGTATAAATTTCACTCATGATATTAGATGAACATGATGATGAAGGTTTTGTTATTATTCAAAAGGACGGTTACCTTTTCATGATGATATTCATGAAGATGAGGATGAGATGAATGAAGAAGAAGAAGAAGAAGAAGAAAAGTTTGAACAACAACGAAAAAGAAGAAGATAAAATAACATCAATTTTCTGTTATCATCATCACGATGAAGGTTTATCATCATTATCATCTAATAATATTAAATGATGAGAAGAAGAAGAAGAAGAAGAAATGATAAAGATTGTCAATCAGATGATGAACAATTTTTTTCTCTTCTTCATCTTTCCTTCCTATTCATTCATATTGATCACAATTGATGATCATCAGCTCATCATGATGACTTACACAAAAGAAAACAGGGGGAAAAGGATGATAATAGGAAGATAATATTGTTGATAAAGATGAAGATAATGATGATAATTGAATACACTTATATCTATATACAGTTAATGTGACATTTGCGTGATAAAATCTGTTATCATCATCACTGGTTTAGTGTAACCTTTAATGGTTATCATTACCTGTTAAGGTGTAAAGAGACATTCACTCATCATCATCTTCACACCTTTTATCATCCTGATGATGATGATAATCACCATCATCAAGGTATCATGATTATCATCATTAAAATGAAAGGACAAAAATAATTGAATAGATGACAAGATTATCCAGATCAGAGAGTTGATTAGATTTGTTTTTTTTTTCTCATTTGTTTCTCTTGATTAACTTAATCATTAATCATTAACCTTTGGGTTAACGTTTTTAAATTGATGTCATCAAGTAATTTTGTGGTTACCATGTTAACACCATGTTGATGATAATTATCATGATGATTAGATAAATTGTCGCCCTAAAGTAATCTTCCCAATCCTCTCAAGCATCACTAATAACCTTGTTTCTTATATAAAAAGACAACCTAATTATACAATTTAAGACAATTAATTAGTTGTTAACTTGTCCTTTTAAATGATTTTCCTCTCTTTTTATGCCCCTCGGCGATTTTGCTTTCTCATCACATCGCATCTTCATCTTCAACTGATGCGGTTTCCATGGGGAGGGATGAGCAAAGTAAAAGTTTCTCATTGATGAAATTGTTTCAATGAAACTTTTGTTTTCATCGCTTTTCCGATGACAAAATCATCGTGAAGGTTACAAGTGACATCGATGGGTTCAGATGAACATGATGATGATGATGAGGAGGGTTTGGCTCTTCATCTTCATCTTCATCTTTCTCTGTATTGTGATTATGCGGAGAAAAGACAGTGGGCGGAGATGAGATGGAAAAGAAAGAGAAGAGACAAAAATAGACACAAGATCATCTGAGAGATTGGAACACTTTCTTTTCTCTTTATTTTTGTCTCTTGCTCTATATTCTCAATCTATTATCACTTTTCCAGGCCTATAACTCGATGATAATACAATCGACAAACATGATGACAAATTTTTTCCTTTTCTTTCCATCCCAAAGTTCGTAATTAAGATAAGGTCCCCAAAGAACTTTTGTCATTTAAATGTATTTAAAATTAGAAAACAGATAATTAATACTGTTATTGTTGAGAATTCAAGATTTCTGATTTATCAGAATGACTAGGAATTAATTCCGTAAGCATGGGTCAAGTAGACCCATGCTTACGGAATCTCTAGTGCATGAGCAACGACTCATGTAACTGTAATCCAAAGTGGACTAATAAAATCATTTCAAGTTCAAATTTGGAACTGTTGATCTTTTCCTTTCTTTTTGTTTGATTTATTCGTTTTTACACTTTTTCTCTTTTTATTTGTTTAATTTTCTCTTTTTTTCAACTTAATTGTTTGGCTATTTTCTCTTCTTTTTTCGTTCATTTAAAGTCAACACTCAATTTCGTTGTTATTTGATGGTTACTCTAACTTACTACCTCACGACTTGATGGAGAAAAGAGAATGAGAGAGATGATATAAGTGGAAATGTTTGACAACATAGGAACTTGAATGTAACAAGGCAACATTTTTACCTTTTTCACATTAAGGTGATTAATGAGAATTACGTTGACTCTGTTTAAGACTCTTTTCTATTTTATCTTCTTCTTCTACATTAACGATGTTCTCGTGTCTCTCATCCTGTTTGTCTTCTTTTCTCCTCTGCTTGTTTCTCTCTCTCTCTCTCTCTCTCTCTCTCTCTCTCTAAGGCGGTTAAATGGCGATTCTAATACTCTTTCAAAACTGTTCTCTCTCTCCCTTTATCCCTTTTCCAAAATTGATAATGTATCTCGTGTGTGTCCCAACCCTGTGTATTTATATTAATTAATCTCTACTTCATCTTATTTTTGAAAGAGTAAGGGTCAATTGCTTCTCTCTCTCTCTCCTCTTCTTTGGCTCCATTGTCAATTGTGGTAATAAGCAAACAACGTTAACATGAACTGGAAAACACCAAGGGACAGCGATTTACATTAAAATCTTTACAAGATTACCTTAAGGGCATTTAATGTAAATATGTATACTTACATATGTGTTTAAGTCTTATTAATCAATCAATTTACTAATTTGATTTCATCCTCTCTCTTTTGGGAACAAATTTCTCTTTTCTTTCCAACGAAATCAAGTCTCAGTCAATTTTTGTTTCAGTCTTTCAAGTGAAAACTGAGAAAAAAACAAGAAAGAAAATAAGAAGAAAGTGAAACTCACACAGGGAGAAATGTGATGATAAAAAGATGATAAAAAATCCAGCAGAAAGAAGATGGAAGAGGATGGAAGCCAAGAAGAAAGAGGAACAAGAAAGACTAAAGACCAGAAAAAGAAAGGACTGATCAAGAAAGAGACGGTTACTGTGAAATAATCTTTCATGCCTCTGGCCTCGCCTTGTCTTGTGGTCACCGTGGTTTATCATCATCATGATCATGATCTTCATTATCAGAAAGACCAGCCCAGAGAGATTGTTCATCTGATGTACTAGGCCAAGCACCTCATCATCATCATCATCATTTTGTTTCGTGTCCTTGGGTTGATTGGATTCGCTGGAAACAGACATTATACCAACATCTCTTTCTCTCTCTCTCTCTTACCTGATTGTTAGTTAATTTGGCTTTTTGTCTCAACCAATATACAGTTTAAGCCCACAGGGGTTGATGTCGTTCCTTGAAGACGCAATAGCTTCAGATTTATTCCCTATCCCCGTGTCTTTATCTCCAAGCAGATTAAACGAACCGCCCAGTAATAATCATCAACCTGACATTCTTTGGCCTTCTCTCCACCAACCATTTATACCATGGCAAAGACGAGAGAGAGAGAGATACAAAAGATACTTACCACGATCACCGAGCATTAAAAGAGGATGGAAGAAAATATTAAAGAGAAAATTTTAGTTACATAAGCTGATGTTAAATCCATTTAAGTGATGACCCAGAATAAGTGATTACTCTGCCCGATTGCTGCTGTTTTTAGACAAAAAGCTTGTAAAATTGGAGAGGCAAAGGCAAAGGAAGAAACTGAAAGTGAAAAAAAAGCTTGACCAACATCAATGATCTTGTTAATGTACAAAAACAGAACCGACATCAATTTCTTGTTAATTTCCACTTTTTACTCTCATCATCAGCCATCATTTCACTATGGTCATCATCTCCATCATAATTTCCATCAACTTCCACTTCTGTCTGCCTTCATCATCTCTCCTTTTTCCTCTTTCTCTTGATTATCATGATCATTGATGCTTGATGTATCACCCCAAAGGGTTTTCTCATCTTTTTTTATACAATTTTATCCATCTTCTGATGCGCTTCAAGGCGGATGCAATAGACTTGGGTGAAACCTCTTCATCATCATCATCACCCTTTATTTCCCTTTCTTTATGGAAAGAAAGAGAAATCGGATGGCCTTTTGCTCTTACATCTTTTTCATCTTCCTCTTCTCTCTCTCTCTCTCTCTCTCTCTCTCCTCATCCGATATGGTTCCTCAGGGGGAATCAAAGGCTACAAATAACCTAACACCAAGATGATAATGGCGATAAAGCATCAATAATATTAACCCTTGATGATGATGACCAACTATTTATAAACTGACCGCGGTCGTTGCCGTCAATGGACGGACCTTGGAATAGCTCCCAAAGGGTTATATTGAAAACAACTTCATCTTTTGTTATTCTTGTTGCTTGGTGTCGTCTTGTGCTTATCCTTTCATCTTGTTATTGTCCATCTTTAATTCATTCATAGGATTATTGTTTTCTTTGGTCCAGTGATTTGCCAATATTCAATGGTCAGTAATATCATCATCATCATCATCAAATGATCAACATTATCTGTAAACAACAAACAACCAAATGTAATCATATCATTGATGATAATGTTTGATGATATTACTTTACAATTGACATTGTCAGTCAATGAAGACATAGACTTGTCAATATGATAATGTTTATTACACTACATTAATCCAGCACAATTGATCACAACTAATTTAAACAAATTCAGTAGTAACAATTACAGAAAAAAAAACAGAAACCTGAGTATTAAATTACACTGATTATGATGAAAAAATAATCAAAGTGTTCAACAATCAACCACAACAATAATATCCATAACTAACATTGTTTATTCAACAAAAATTCACTCATTCTGTGGTAATCAATTAATTCCCATGTTGATTGCTGCGAAAAATTAATAATTAAATATATATCCATGTATATTTAGAAAGTGATAAAGAAAGAGAGAGAGAGATACAATTAATAATCCAAAGTTAATTCATTAACTATTTATTGCTGAGTAAAACAATGTAACCAAATTACAATAGTTAATAATTTGATTACAATTGATTGTTGTGGTTGCCTTGTTGTTTTGTCAGTTAAATTATGATTAGTATTTGTTTATCATATTGTTTGTTTGCATGTTGTGTGTTTAGTTGATTGTTTGTTGATTGTTGTTTAGGAAAATGTTCATCTGCGGTTTACTTAATTTCTACGCCAATCATTTTGACACAATGAGATTGTAATTGATGTTGTAAACTCAGAGAGAGAACGAGTGAGTGAGTGAGAGAGAGAGAAGATCCCTCTAATTATAAGAGTAAAAAAGGAGGAGGAAGATGCGGATGATTATGATGATGATGATCAAGAAGAAGGAGGAGAGAATATAATGAAAACAAGGGATCATCCACTTGTATCATCTCTCCCTTTTCTCTCTCTCTCAAGCCAATTAATTGTACTAATAATGATTGTGATTAGTTGTGTTGGTATGATGAGAAAAAAAAACCTCGTGGGTTGATTATGTTGGTGAAGTGAAAGATTGTCATTAAAATAACAATGAGATGATGAGGATAAAGTCAACAGTGATGATAATGAGGGATGAAGATGATGAAGAGAGTGATGATAATGATGATGAGTAAAATGTTTTCCATTTTGTTTTCTAATACAAATGAATTACAGTCTGACATTGATTCTAATGATTAAGGTTGATGATTATGATTTTTGATTCATTGTTTTTCTGTTAATCCGATTTCATATTGAAACATTTGAAAGAGAGGGAGAAATGAGTTAGTGAGAATGATGATAATGATGAAAAGGAAGATAGAAAGAGACCAAAGAAAGTAAATTTTGATATATACTTTTTCACGGTTACACAAATTGTTTATCTCACTTTCCAGACTCTCCCTCAAGTCTCACTCGTTGACAAATGACAGAGAGCTATGAAAGCATCATCTTCATCTTCATCTTCATCTTCATCCTCATCTTCATCGTTATTAATATTAAAAGTGATACAATCCAAAGGGAAGATAATGATGATTGTGTTGATGATGCAGATTCTTAGGTAACTTTTCATGTTAAATCCGATTATAATTCTGAAAGATGAAAAAATGGAAAGTTCAATGGTAATGATGATAGAAAGAAGATAAAAGATGATGTAAAAAAACTATGACGAGAGAGAAACAATTAATCATTTGATTAGCGACCTGAAATAAGCAGCGTGCAAGGAAACATTGATCACACAGAATCAATATTGAATTGGAAGGAGAAATGAAGTTTAACTTGATTGTTGTCAATTGTTGATTAACTAATGATGGTTGATGATAGAGATGAGGATGAAATGATGCTCTCCATTTGAGAGGAGTGGTCAGTCTGAATGGATATTCAGATAAAATTTTGATCCATTGAAATGTCAGGTTGATCTTGAAAAATGGTTACTATCAAAATGAATTCAGTAAAAGGATGAAGAGGAAGATGGATGATAAAAGATGAAAGGGAAATGAAAGAGGCAAAGGAAGAACCAAGATGAAGAGCTGAATAAATGAGCATCTTAACCTTAGCTAATAGATAATCAATCGTCTTGACAATTAACTGTAAACAAATAATTAGCTGGAGTTACAGTTTCGATGAAATCTAATGAAACTAGATAATGAAAAAAGTACAAAAATCTACAAGTTGATTAACCTTCACAATTATATTCATGTTTCATTATAAATAGTAAACCATAATCATGTAATAAATAAATACTTAATTCACCTTGAGTGTTATCACAAAATCCATTAGAAAGATTCATTTTATCTTGATCATGATCATTATCATTATCTCTCCTCCTGATGATCATCTTTCCTCTAACTCAGTCAATTCCAAGCATGGTAACACCATGTAGAAAATAATTGTACGGGGTTAGACTAATATCATAAATATTGTGTGATATTGGTGTAGCAATGCATGTAATCCATGACTCTTTCTCTCTCTATCACTCACTCTCTCATCTTCTGTCATCTATTATTTAATAGATGGAAGAACAACAGACCATCATCATCCTAATCATCATTATGATGAGAAAGATGAGAACAAGACATTAGTAGCCAAGAGAGAAAAACAGTTATATCATCGGTGTAGGAAGAGAAAAACTTTCTCTTCTTATTATTGTCTTATTATTTTCGCCATCATCTTACCACCTTCATCTTCATCTTCATCATCTTCTTCATCTTCTTCATCCTCATCCTCATCTTCCAATAGTAAAAATAAATTGCTGTTACCCAAAACTCCCAGATGCTAACAAACAATAATAACATTAAGCATAAGCTTCCCAATGTTACCGTTAATCAGAAACAGTTATTACACTCAAAGTGTCACAATCAGCTAATCATAATAAATGATATATAATCACAATTAGCTAATAAACAACAATCAAAAAAATTAAGAATCGCCAATAGCTTTTCATTATTAATAGTAATTTCTCATTGCTTAACTTTTTTCTTTCTCCTTTAATATTTGGATTTATTTTCCTTGATTGTTGTTATTTTCTTGATTTGATTATGTTTCTGGGATACTATTTGTCTCCTTTTTCTCTTAATTGTTAATAATTGATCAGATGAAAGATTAGAATCCTTGGTTTTCAATTGAAAATGTAATCAAGTTATTATATTGTTACAATGTTATGATTAAAGGAAAGGCAAAAAATTGATTCAATTTGATGATAAAAAAGTTTCTAATCAAATTGGTTTCAATGTTAATCTCATGTAAACCATGTAACTGTAACCTAACGGTTTCTTGTTTCAATAATTGACACCAAAAAAAAGAGATGCAATTGAAACTAGAATTAAATTAAATTAACATACAATTTAACTATTAGAAAGTCAACCTTTTCCAACCTTTCTCATGATCCATCCCAACACTTTTTCAATTTTATCATAATATTTTCACATTTGAATCTCATCTCATTGCACCCACTCTACCCCACCATCTCCCTCTCGCTCTCTCCAAGGAAATTTCAATGTCACTGTAGAAGATACAATTTATTGCTCCCATGATATGATCTTTTTCACTTTGCTTTTTTCTCTCTCTTCTTCCATTGTAGATGAAGATGATACTTAAAGTGTGGCTGAGGTGATGGTGGTGGAGGATAAGGTGAGAGTCGCCGAGAAATTAAATTACCGTGAAATGATGTTTTTAAATTTTACTCCTCAATTTGAATTTCCATCATAAACCAGATATCAAACTGTAAAAACTTCACCCTCGATAGTATCATCTTCATCTTCCTCCACATCATCAGCATTATCATCTCTCTCTCTCTCTCTCTCTCTGTATTTTGAAACACACCATTACTTGATTGTTTCCAGATCATGTAAAACAAACTTCCTCAATCCAGATCCATGGTAGAAACAAAATTTTTTCCTTTCCCAGTTACTTTCTCTTCTTTTAAAAAACTTTTTCCTCTTCCACCTTCACTCTCTCACACTGACTCTCTCTCTCTCTCTCAAATCATCTCTCTCAGGAATGTCAACTATCACTCGTCTAATGCTTTAAAAAAATGTCCTCAATCATTGAGATGAGAAGATGAATCTTTTGGTGAAAAATGTTACTGGTTAACTTCAATTCTAATAATTCACTGACTTGTCAATTCTCAGAATCTGTTCAAGAAACCAGATAACATTTCATGTAGCCTTTAGGAAGAGTCAAAAATATTACCTTGTCCAAGAAAATCAATCAATCTGTTTACATTGTTTTCTTTTTTCTTATCATGATTATCATAAATTCATATTTCCATTCAAATTCATTGATAATCGGTCGAAACATGAGCAAAAAAACTGACCACTAACCTTTGGAAAAGCACTTCAAGTTAATGTATCATTAACTCAATTCAATCATAATGTTTGTCCATCTAATTGATAATGAAACTTAATCGTTGACAATTAATTGCTTATCTTTTTATCGTCAACAATTAACAGGCAATCAAATGTACCAAAAGCAATTGCTGTTGTGAATGTTTCTCTCCAGGCAAAGGAACCTCATTCAGGGAATGCTCATCATGTGATCATCCTTGGATCTATCATGGTAAGTTTTGTTTTTCTTTAATTACAATTAACAATTTAATTAACTCTCCATCTCAAATGCAAAACCGCAAAACTAAATTGTAATCAACGTAATAATTTACTCACAATAATCAAACAACCTCAAGTTACATCATTGAAAAGATTATTGAATATTTGATTTTTCAATTTACTCGATTGTTTGAATTGTTAATTGTTACAGTTATCATTAACTATCACCTTAAATATTAATCATTATGGTACTGGATTAAAGGAAAGTGGAAAGATTGAGATTTTAATTACAATTGAAGATAAAAAAAAAGGTGAATTAAAACTCATTTGAAAATCAATCTTAATCAACTTTAACTACTTTTGATTCATCTGATTTTCTTATTATTATCTTAATGTTAATCAAATTGAATCAAATACCGAGAATGATATTTGAACGAAGTCACGATTGACCTGAGTCATATATTCAGCTGATAGATTTATCATCCTCATCCTTATCATCCCTTAATCTGTGTTTATCTTTAATTTTTTACCTGAGAAGATAAAATGTTAATCATCAATTCAATTGATTCAAATTTATTCAATCATCTTTGAATAAACATTAACCCTCAATAATTACACTTAATCACAATCAGTTGATTCTGTTTTTTTTATTCATAATAATATAAACAATCAACTCTATCAATTGATAAATATTGACGATAATAAACTAATTGCTCTTGCTAATTGATTCATTGTTTTATTTTTCATTGTCGATGAACTTGAAATGAAAAACTTCATCAACAATTAACGATTTATTTAGTTAATCTGTTAATAGTAAAAACAGATTAATCAGTTTACATGAATGAAAAGTAATCAATTTTATCGGAATGAACTCTCATTGTGATTCATGATCATTTTCAGGGTAAATGTATTTTCCCTTCATCCATTGTCCAAAGGTATCATTAAGATTATGAAGAGATTGATCCTTCTGATGAAAGTTCAATGATGCAAAGGATGATTATCAGTAAGATGATAATGTCCATTGGTCAGTCAGGGTGGTCAAGGGAAAAATGCTTATCCATTATGTTATTATTCAGTTTCATGGTAATCATAATGTTGATGATGAACTGAAAATCCATGGATAAAATTGTTCCCCTTTACTTGTCACTTTGAGTTGATCTTTTTCACATTATTGCTTCTCTCAGCATCCTCATCATTTTTCCTTATCCTCTCTGATAAATTTCACCAGAGTCACAAATTATTCAGCAACATGAATTTCTCATGTTACACCTTATTCCCTACATAATGAACCAACTGATCTCAGTTGATCCTCATCATCCAAACAGATAATTTAACTAACGGGTTAGTTTATCTTCATCATCAAGATTCATGATATTACATGATTATATCTTGTTCTTACTGATGTCCATTGGCTCATTTATGGTAAAAGATAATGTAACAACCTTGTTATTTAATCATCAACATCTTCGTCTTTCCTCTTACCAGTGAGATTATTTTTCTTTGAATTTCATTAATCATTAATAATCTTCTGTATTAACAATGATTCAAAAATTTAGGAGAATCGTCATTTTGTAATCTAATCAATTATCCTAACGATTTGAATAAATCACAACGTAATCATACCATGAACAAAGTATCACTACGAGCTACTCATTATTGGTTATTTCAACTTGTCGCAGGTTTGACCAGTTAAGTAACAATCAACTAATTATCTTGAAATCAAAATATTCAACAAGAAGATAACAGTAATAATTAACAGGATTCTCACGGTAAATCATTAGGATGATATCAGGAGACTTAGTAAAGTTATTTAGAACTGAGAATTAGATATTTGCAGATAAAAAAATATAAGAAGAAGATGATGATGAGAAAATTTAAAATTCGAAGAGATAAATTATTACCATGGAAACAATAAGATATTAAATGTTCCTATTCCAAGAAAAATGTCTTCTCTGTCAGCGATTTACCTTTGAGAGTATTTACCTTGAATTCTCTTTGGAATTGATGTTTTTTTCTGCTTCTCATTTGTTGACCTTAATATCTAGTAAAGAGAGAGAGAGATGATAATGATGAAGATGAAAGTAAAGGGATGATGAAAAGATGGAGATGAAAATTGAAACAATTTTTAATATAAACCTAAAGGAGACAAGTGAAATTTTCCTCTCGGGATATAAACATGATGCTGACAAGTTGAAGACATTCATTCACTAGGATTGAGTGATACTGAAGATGATGATGAGGGTAAAACAAATTACGAGGATGATGAAGATGAGGATAAGGATGAAGATGATAAAGTGTAAAATGTTTATCATCAACAATAATAATAGGAACCAACTCAGTAGCCTTTATATACTTTATTATTATTTCTGCATTCTAACTGATAACAAACACTTTTTATTTCAAAAATAGTTGGAAATTTATCTCTTTCTTTTCCTCTTTCTTATCATCATGATGATGATGATCATCATCATACACTTGGAATGCTAGGTGATGATGATGAAATATTTCATCTTCTTCTTCCTCCTCTGTAATTTATTTATTCCCTGTCTCCAATGCAATCAATTTGTTGAAAAAAGTTTCTCCTATTGATTCAGAAAAAGCTTATAAATATTTTTTTACTTTTCTCTTCCTTGATTTTTCATCCTCATCACTTTTCCTCATCATTATCAAACATCTATGTTTGCAGATCAATGAATATTTTGACCATCATCATCATCATCATCATCATTTTCATCCTCATTCACAATTCATGTTAGTGTGTAAAAAAATGATCCAACTAATTTAACCGAAAATTTTTCTAAATTTGTTTAGTATTTTTTTCTTCTTCTTTTATCATCTTTTATCATCATGCTCATTATCTTCCTCTTCCTCCTCCTACTTGATGCTGTTGATTCTTGCAAATACTATTACTTGATGTTCACCCACCTCACTATCAACTGACAACTGTTTCCCTTTGTAATTGTGCCCCAGGGTCCATTTAATACTTTTCATACTCAGAATTGACTCCAATATTTATGTATATAAATTTATATCCAATGTTCAGATTATCTGATTACTTGGTGAGCACAAGGTAAGAGGAGGAGGTTAAGGTGAGAGTGGAGGGTGAACATGAACATTATTGTTATCAATTTTTATGGACATCACTTGAATTGAATGGTCATATTTTTTCCCATTCTCATGAGAATCAGAAAGTTCCAATGGATAGAAGATGATAATTTTATCCTTTATCTAATATTTTGTTTCCTCTTTCATTTTCACTGGTAAATTGTATTCCATTAATATGTAATTCAATTGAATTTGCATCGCCATGTTACTCAGTTTTTCAGTCTCCATGAAATTTAGCTGATCATTTTTGTAACATTTTCTATCTGTTTCTGTTCAATATCATCATGTTGACAGATTTTTGTAACTGTTAATTGTGTTGATACAATAAATCAGCAGCATTTTAGTAATTATCTCATTTCATCATAAATCAAAGCAAAAGAATTAAGCAAAAATTGATCACAGCAATTTATTCACCATGATTAATATCACTAACCATATTTAGCTTGATAGTTTCACCATAATCAAATGACAGTCAACAATTAACAACAAGGACAAATGCCTTATATGATTAGTGACAATTAAATCAAATCTCTTTCTCTCTCTCTTTTGAATTGAAAGTCTCACAAGTGAAGGAAGCAAACTAAATCTATTGATAAAATTGTTGAACAATTAACAAATCAATCAACAGACACACACACAAACATGTAAGGTAATAAAATATTTGTCAATTTTATCATGTAATCAGCTAATGATAATCACCTAATAAGGTTGATAATCACGTTTCCATCAATTTGTGATTAAATTTTATGATCAGTTATAATTATATAATGATCTTAATAACACCAACAATCAATTTTAAAGCAAGAAAAAAAAGTGTCATGAATTATAATCAGAGTTAAATTGTAATTATCAAAGTTTGGCACCAAGTCAAAGTTAATCAAAATGATCAAGTTGAATAAAAAGTTGAATGAAACTTCAATTAACTCGTCAGAAAAGTTTCATTTAATTTGGTTCCAAGTAATCAACCTAAACTACAAAACTGATTATCATGATAGTCATTTGATTACATTCTTGATGCTGATGATGATGATTAAGTACCAGAAAAGATCAGTCAATGATTAAGACTATTATTATTAGATTCATTAGGTATCATGTTTATATGAAGAAGAAGCAAAAAATTGAAGATTGTTGATCATCATCATTATAAGTCATCATCATCATGCAATCAAGTTATAAATTGTTGATAATATAAACAAAAATATTGGTTACAAGGTATAGTTGTTGATAGTAACTTTTGATTACTCGTGTTCAATGTTTATCCATTGACTTTGACTTTCAACTGAAAATCAATCCATCAAATGTAATGAATGGCTTCGTTGAGAGGTATCTCTTATGTGTGTAGTGTCACCTTTGATGTTTCATGATGATGATAAGATGAAGATGATGATCATCATCATCATAATCATTTTATTTCTTTCTTTTTTCATCTTCTTTTTTACAAGAAAAAAAAATCGGTGAAGACGGATGAGCTTATCCTAAAAAAGTATCTGAATCTATCTTAAAATGCCCTGGGGAAAATTAAGATTACGACATGATTTCTTAAGGAGTGTGAGCAAGATTTGATCTGTCTTCATCATCCTCATCATCTTCATCATCATTATTATCATGATTTGTAAAAAGCTATCAATGTACAATTATAATTCCGTTAGAGAAGCTCAGGTAATATCGTTTTTTTTTCTTTCTTTTTTCTTACTTACCTGTTTTCTGTTCATATTTTGCTTTTTATCATCATCATCTTGATAATGATGAAGGCGACGGTGATGATCATGATCATCATCTGATTATATCTGATACTTGAACACCAGGAAGATTTTGTCTTTTAATTTACTTTCAGAACGTTTTTTTTTTCATTCTCATTAACTAATCACCTTTGTGCGATTTTTGTTACTGATTTTGTTACTCAATTGCATCCTCATCAACTATCATCATCATCATCTTGTTTATCTTATCCTCATCCGCATCATTGATGTAATAATGATGATGATGATGATCAACAACAACAACTGGGCAATGATGATGTTGATGATGTTAAATGATGTTTAATAGATTTCGTGATGAACCAAAATATTATCATAACGGTTAACCATATGTTGATGATGATAAATATGATGAGGATGAGGAAGCAAATCTTGTCACCAAATAAACTCACGCATTTAAATGTATCAACTTTAATCAATTGCGTGCATTGAATGTTAATATCATTTTCGAGTGCACAAAATGTATATAATCATAGCAGAAATGATCATCGTGTTTACCTGAAAAAAAGACGATGAAGAAAAGGAAGAAAAAAAACTTTTATCAATGTTTTATATTCATTTTTTTGTGTAAAATTTAATTACAATCCAATTGGAATGTGATGATAATTATCAATATAACGAAAAACAGGTAACAGGTATTAATAGAAAAAATTGATGAATGAGACAGAGAAAAAGAAAAAGTCTCAACGATGAAATTACAGGTAACTTTTGACGAGAATTATGGAATCACGAATAACAGGGAACGTTGATTGTTGACGATTATCATTTGGTAAACATTATCAACATCATCTAATCATCATCATCATCGTTCTCTCTCTCTCTCTCAGGTGAATTTATTTTATCTTCTCTCTCAAAATTCACTCTCACTGATCCGGCTCCCGGTTGAAATTCCGACTCATGTTCCTGATCAGTGAATGAATAATAACAATAAGAGAGATGATGAAGATGAACAGCTTCTTGAACCTTGAGGCCAATGCCGTCAGCGTCTAAAGACAAAACCAGCTGAGATTTTATCAAGACTTTGTGACTCTCTCAATCACTTATCTTCTCTTTCTTTCTCTCTTTCAATCAAGGGATGGACACATCACGAACTTTTCCCTTGTTTTCTTCATCAAACTTATGTTTTTCACCATGTTATGTGTAAGCAAAGTGAGTGAGACTTGTTCATCATCATCATCATCTCTTACCAGGTTAATTTGAATGGTTTAGTTTCCCACACACACACAATTGATAATGTTTATGCTGTTGTGATGACGATAATGATGATGATGAGCAAGATGAAGATGAAGATGAGCTTTTGAAATAACATTAAATTGCGGGCAACAGTAAATTTAAGATTATCTTGCTTTTCCATCACTTCTGATTTCTTTGTTATACTTACCTATCATTTTGATTGTCTACCTTGTCTATTAATATGTTGATTATTGTTTAAAATTTTAGCTGATTGCTTCTGTTATACAATCATCATCATCAACAGCAAGCAACTTACAACATGACAATAGGATGTTGATGTTGCTGTTGATGATATTTGGCTGTAAATGGTAAGAAAACAAGATGATGAAGATAAAAAAAAGTGACTTTTCCAATTTGCATGTTAATTGAAGGATAACAAATACAGAGGCATCTTCCTGCTCTTGCAAGACAAGAAACAATCATAAGCATCATGATCGCCATTTAATGGCCAACACTAGGGTGTCACAGGGTAAGATGTGCCCCCGGGCTATGGGAAAGGTATAAATGATTGACCTCTCATATAGTTTAGTTATGCCCAAGACCCACACCTTGGCGGAAAGAGCATCAAAAAGTATATCTATTTAATGGATTCTCAAAGACCTAATAACATTTAGAGAGCTTGAGATGATAAAATAGAAGAGGAAGATAAGGGGAGTGAGCTTTTGATATGAGGGAGTCACCTTGATAGAGAAATATGGATATACCACTCGGATGATTACTCTCTCATTATCATCATTATCTACTTATTTTATTTTCTCTCTCTCTCTCTCTCTCTTTTGTCCTTGTTTTCATTTTCTTTTCTTATTATTCTGTCTCCTCTTTTGATCATCTCCCTTTTCAGTTTCCTATGAACTTTTATCATGTTTTCATACATTGATAATGAATGAAAAATGATGAAAATGTTGACGATAATGATGATTATCCAAAGCCGATCCTTATAAAAAAGGAATGAATTAAATCCTCACCTTGCCTACTACTTGACTATGGATGTAAAAAGGTTGATATATTTTGTGAATGTGTCTTGTAAAGATGAAGGAGCAAAGAGATATGATAAAAGATGATGAAAGAGATGATGATAATGATGATAAGGAGCAATGAAAATGAACGACGATATCATGATAATGATGATGAAATAAATTACAATTAAGATTAAACAAAATAGGTGTGGAGAGTTGAATTAGAAATGAATGAAGGTGGAGAGATGAGATTTGCTTTTTGCTTTCTCACCATTTTTACCTGGACAACAATCTTACAGTCAACACAATTGTCTTATACTGATGATGATGATGATCATCATGATGATGGTAACATGTGAATTAACTCCATTAATTAACAATAAACAGGTAAAGTTGAAAGGGGTTTCTCAATAGTTGCAAAGTCAAAGTCACACCTTTGTAACTATTTAAATACCTTTGCACACCTTCAGTTAATCATTTTGATGGATTATTGTTGTTGGATAATCAAGGAATTAACAACAAATTAACTTTCTCATAGAAAACTAAATAAAAACACTTTTTTTTCAAGTAACTTTTACATTTTTCAGCAATTAAATTGCAATTGATTAACAATTGCAATTTTCCAGCAACAATACAAAACTTTTTGATTAACTTTTCCAGGTAAATATTAGGTAATCATGGAAACAGATTATTAATCAATCTCATTTTGTAAAATAATTGTATCTCTTTTCATTAATATTCATGTTTTTTGTTTACAGGTAATTACATTTTTCTTGATTTGATTACAAGTTAATTGTGTTGATTAATCAAATGTTTAATTTGCGTTCAATTTTAAAGTGATTAACAAATTGGTCCATAGTAATTCAATTATCCGTCAACGTTATGTCAACATGTCGCCGAGTAACTTAATTGTTTCCCTCAGCAATTTAAATTACGTGACTTGGTTTCCCACTCCCATTAATATCACCTCCTTTGTGACATAATAATAGCTTGTTATGAGTATGATGATGATGATGATGATTATCATCATCATCATTGTTATTTCATGTCATTTTTTATATTGCAAAGTAACATGTATTTTTCATGTAACATTGAATCTTCATGATGATCATTTTTTTCATGTTGGATTTGTCTTTTTGTGAGGAAAAAAAAGTTTCACATCTTCATCTTGAAATCTCATGAAATATTGAATAGACTTGATGGAATGTGAAAGTTATCTTGATTAATGTTTAATCCATTTTGATTAAGTTAAATTGTTGCATTTGGATAAATTTCTCTACATGAGACTGATTGAATCCCAGAATTGACCGGATGTTGTACCTTCTTCCTCCTCCACCCACTTTTTATCATCATCATCATCTGATGATAAAATTATTTTTACAATTTTTGTTGTTCATCTATTTCTGATAACATAAAATCTTAAATTAATCTCTTTTGATTAACTGATTGTTTTGCATGAATTATCATTCTCAATGATAACTACTCAAGTCTCCATGAAGATTTCCAAGTCAATATTATCAATGTCCGGTTAAATGTTCACTTACTTGACCAAACCCATTTAAGTGATCAATAGATGACCGGATGAGTTCCTACTGAGCAGTTATCATGAACAACAATCAGTGTATATCACTTTTCACCATGATATCCGTTTGCAACTCCACCTTTTAAATCTCAATATCTTGAAACAATTTCAATACATTATCATCATTTCCCCATAATGATAACATGTCAAAACAATTGTGCAATTAAACTCTCCACCCTCTCTAATCAAGTCTCATCATCTTAATCATAATTAAATTGACCAATTGATAAACTTAATTCATGTTGATCAGTTTTTTTCATTCTCAATGAAATTAAAAACCCTCCAAGTATCATGGTGAGTTTGAGGCTTCCACCCTGGTGAAAATCAGAGAGGAAACATCACTCCTCTCTCCCACCCACCCACTATTATGATGATGGTGATGGTGATGATGATTATTGATGCAATCATGATGATGATCAACAATTTAAATCCATATTTCCTAAGCTTCCTCATAATTTATACCAACAATCAAGAGCCATTGACTTTCATCACGGAATAAATTTCAAGTTTCAAATCTATGTCAACATAGGATTTAAATTGATTATCTTTCTAATCATCAATCAAACAATTTAAGACCTTTAATATTATCGGAATTAAATTTGATCAATTAATTGTATGAAAAATGATGAACCCGCCACTAATCAGCTAATTGCTACCAATTAATGTGTCCAGAAAAAGTGTAATAAAAAAACAATCAATTTAATCAACCTCACGCAATCAAGATTAATAATAATTTCTTGTTGTCTTTCACAACAATTAACATGAACCATAATTTAAGATTCAATACCAATTCAACAGTTAAACAATTAAATTGATTTCTCATTAATCTATTCACTCATTTTGATTGCTTTCTAACAACTGATTGTTAAATATATACAATAATAGTTACGAAAGCCAAAATTTACAACAATCAATAGTTTATTTAAATTGTAAATTAGCTACAATCAAATTGAAACTTTATCGAGGTAAAAGAAAAGGTTAAAAAAAGTTGATTCAACTCAAACAGTTTAAGCTAATTGAGACAATCAAATGTTCAATCAACTCATTGAGAAGATGATTAACTAATTATTGAATCAAAAAGCATGAAAAATTAACCTAAGAGTCGAACCACAATTAATTAGATCAAAGAGAAAAAAAATTTCGAAGTTTTTTTGATAAATTAACTTTTGATTAAGTGATTCACATTTAAGTAATTAATTAATTGTTTGTTAACAGCTTTCAAGATAATCAAATGATGATGAAGGTGAAAAGGATGAGGAAGACAAGAAGATGTCTTTTCATCCTCATCCTTAGTTAGTTTAAGATCTGATCTTCTTTCAACAACTCATTACCAAACTCTCTCTCTCTCTCTCATCATCTTATCATCCTCATCTTTATCTTCCTCATCATCCCAAGCACTGTAATTAACACAAACATTACCTGTCCCAACATCATCTTAATCCTTATCTATTCAAACTTGTTTCATGTTGATGTTTTTTCACTGGTTTGATTAATTTTACTTAAATATAAGACTTTTAATCCCCAACTAATCAAACACTAATTCACACCGATAATCATGATTAATTGTCTAATTACATATCGAATTGTCAAAAGAATCAAAAGTGATTAGTGTATCACAATTTAATCTCAATTCAATTTTCTCTCCTTCAATTAGGTTGCATCTCTTTTTTTTCAAATCATCAACATGATTTTATACATTTGATTGTTGTTGTTTTTGTGTAATTATGAGATAACAATGAAATGATAACCTTGATAATGATGATGATTAATTAACTTTTTTCTTGATTAACTTTATCAAACCAGTTGACCATTGGTCAAATTGTTAAATTATCATTCATTATTTAACTTATCATGATAATGATTAACAATGTCCGCCCAACAATCTTGATTTGCCTTTTGTTTCAAGGTTAATTGTTTGTTAATATAATTTATTATTCAATGAATTTAAAAAAAAATATGAAAACAAAATTAAATCATAAATTCAACATTAACTTAAATCTCAATCAACTAATCATCAATCATGTTACAATATATTAACTAAATTGTTAATTTGTTTCTGTTCCTGATTTGATATTTTGTTCAATATCAAAAAGGGTTCAGTTAATTGATTGTCTTTGATCAAATTTAATTGTCACAGTTAATCAAGTTTTTTATCATTCAAATGGTTGACCAATTAAAATGATGATCAATTGTCAATTTTATCCAAACTATTAACATAATGATAAATTAATCAATTGATTGTTGATGGTTTATTGAAGATGGCAATTTGACAGAATCGGACGAGATGATGATTAAGATGAGTGGGTGGAGGAAGAGGAGGAGGAGGAAATGATGATGATGAGAAGAAAAATGATTGATACAAGAAGAAGATGAAAATCGATATTCATGGGAAGGAGAAGAAGTCAATTGATTATCTATCGACTGAAGAGACTCAGAATGAACCCTGAAAATTGACATTCCAAAGGATACAAGATGAAGATGATGAGGATGATAAGATGACCAAGATGATGAGGATGCTTCAAGATTATCCAGAGTGGGCGATAAGTGGGCTGAGGTTAAATTACTGAATCAAGTTAAGGGATACCCTTAATTTAGTTAACAATTCAAGGCAAACCTTATTTGTATTGTGTGTTGATGATAATTTAATCTCTCTCACCATATCCAATCCTTAACTTTTGATGGTCAAGTGGCTACTTTACTCTTTCAGTATCACCAATTCATCATCATGACAATCAAGGTTTTTCTTGATTCCATGATAATGAATGAGGTGTTTACGTTGTAATTGAAATTGTTGCTACTAAATTGTCATGATAAATAAAAAGTTTGCCGATTCTAATCAATTCTCAGATGTAAACTAACCTGTGATTACTTTTAATCATCATTCTGATTCAGTTTCACTGTTTTCTCATTTGGTCATCATCATGTTTACTTTCATCTTACCTTATTTGTCTTATTGGTCACTCAAGGGAATCCTTCATTGCCTTTTTAACTTTAATCAAGAGTAATACTAACAAAAGATTAGTTGATGATGAGGATGAGGATGAGGATGATATCCGATGAATCTTATGAACAAAGAGAAGGCAAAGAAAATATTAACCTAGAGGGGTCACTTGGAATGGTCACTTTTATATGAATTTACTGGTATTGAGGAATAAGCTACTTGAGAGTTTCTATTTTTCCGATTCATTGGTCAAGCAAAAGGAGCAAAGGGTCAACCTAACATAACATTCTTTTTCCTTGAGGCTTCTATCATCTTTTATCTTCTTCATCTTCATTTCAACCTCTTCTCCATGTAATGGACACTTCATCAAGAGAACATTTTCCTTTTTATTTACTCTTCTTCCTCTTATCCCACCGGTGGATAACTAAGAATGACCACCGAGGAAAAAAGGGAAAATTCTTGTAAATAATCCAACAAGGAATCGAGTTAATTAGTTGATGTTCATCTTGTTTACTTCGCAACGGTTGTAAATAGTAGAGAGATATTTATCCATTTAGATGGACAATCTATGGGGATTTAATGGAAATCGAAACCCACAAACCCGTCAACCTTATAATCTTCATCATCATCATCATTCTTTATCTTTATCAACCTAATCATCATCATTATCATCATCACTATATAACAATTAAGATGCTTTCTTAACATCCATATAATCACAATAACATTTTCATTGATTACAAATGCATTTCAATCATTAATTGTTTTCCTTTTCTTTTCAATACATGTATTAACCATAATGTTTATCTACATGGTTTAAATTACAGTGATTATCATGATTGTTCACATTTAAATTAAATTGCATTAACAGTTTAACTGCAATTTAAAAGGTTTGACAGTTTCCATTTAATTTTCTGTTTGCAAAGTTGTTGAAACTTGTTCATTGTTAACAAAAAACTTGAAACTCATTCAAACTAATTGATTGATATCATCATTGAAGCCAAATCGTGATTAAAAGTGACATCAGACATTGAGATTATACTGACACAATATAAACAATTATCATCATCTGATGATAATCATATTACTCATATAATCACAATTTGGGACAGGGTGGATGGGTGGAGATACTTGGGCGTTGTTATATCACTTTCGAAGTGGTAAAGAGGGAAAAAAGTTCATTGAAAAGACTCAATTGAATTATGATAATCATGGTGATCATGATCGTCTAAAAGGTTCATTGAGATTCATGATTATCAATATTAGTTAGAGTTAAATTTGATCTGTGATTGAATTTTTATCATGAAAACTAATATTTTTTTTGACTTTCTCAAGGTTGACATCCCATTGAGATGGTGTCAATGGATAACCATGAGAAAATTAACAAACTAAACTAAGAATCAAGGATAACAATCAATTCTGATTAATCTATTTCCATGAAAACTTAATCATAACAATAACAATCAACTTAGAATTTTCGACAGTCTTAGCAACTAATATAAGCATAAAGATCACAAAAAGATAGGCACAAATATAAAACGAGAAAAAAATTCTTCCAAGAGAATAAGAAGAAAAAAGTTCTAAAGATAAATTATTCGAGTTTGTCCCATTTTAAAGCCGAAAATGAACCTTATAATTATACGTCTTTTGGTCTCACAGTGGAAGTCGAATGTTGAAACAAATTATCTCGCCGTTCTAACGTTGTAAGTGATTTCCCTCTCTCGTTGTTTTCCTTCATGAATACACATTGAAACACGAGAAAAGGCCAAGGCTAACTGATCGTTTTTAAGTTAATCGTCAAAGCAGCAACAACAATCAACTACAAGCCAATAACAACATGAAAACAATGATAATAACAAGCAAAAAGCAACTAATATTTTCTGCTGATGTTTCAAGGTAAAATAGTCAAACTAGAAGCACAATTGATTATGGATAACAATTAAACTAACCTTGTTTAGTTGATAGTCTATTTTAACTCCATCTATTCATCTGTCACTCCCTATTTTCCTCTCTCTCTCTCTCTCTCCTACTCCCCCTTATCATCTTCCTCTGTCTATTTTATCTTCCTCATCTTCTTGTCGACATTCGTCTCGCACCATTGAAACCTTTACCTTTACCTGGTTATCATAGTTAATCATTATCATCATTATTAATATCATTAAACCCTTGATTATTGGTGGTTACCTTTACTTTTATTCAATTGTTATTAAATTGTGCGTTTATTTTATTATCACTAATCAAGTAATTAGTAGTTGTAGTTGTTTCTGGGTTTAGAGGTAAAACAATAATCACAATCAATTTTGATTGTTGTTCATTTTTTTTGCATTAAACTTTTCATTGGTATTTGTTGATGTTTGTTACTCTTTATGCAACTTAAATTGTTTATTGTGATCAATTGATTGTTTTTCTTGTTATTTGACAAGTTTATCAGTTGATTGTTGATTCACAAGTCGATTTCAAGTTGATTCTTTGTTGCATTTTTACATCTTTTTCAATTGTCTTTCTAATGTCTCTTTTTCCATCTTTCTTTATCATTCTTTTCCTTCCTGAACGATGATGATGATCATCATCATGTGAATGGTGGCAATAGGAAAAGAGTTACATCTCTCATCTTTACTATTTCCGTTTTTATTTGCCTTTTATCCTTTTTTTTGAGATAACAATAAACCCAATTGATGTGTGATTGTTGTGCTTAATTTAGTTCGTGAAAACTGTTCAAAGGCCATTGTCGAAAGATGGAAAATGTGAAAAAAGTTTTCTCTTCGTCTTGTTTACATAAGATTTTCAATGTAAACAATTTACAGAGAGTGAGGACAGAGACAAACCAGAGATAATACAATCTAAACAATCCGAGGATGACGATAACGAGGATGATGAAGATAAAGACGAGATTCAGATTGATGAGTGAAAACAGAATACAAATTGCAAGAGAAATGATAAAATTTGATTGTTATTTTAAGCACTTGAACCCTTTCACAGTCGCAATTGTTTACCTAAGTGTAATTGCGGTTGAATAACTAACAATTAAGAATTGAAAATCGTTGATCACGAAGAGAGATGAACAATATTTCATATTTCATTCCTTAAGAATTCCATTTTCATTGATCTCATGGAAACAATTTCATTGTGACAAAAATTCTGCAAGTAAAAAATCTTGCAATTTGCATATTTAATATTCAAAGAAATGAATTAGCGTAAAATGAACAAAACAGAATCTGAATACCACCCCACCATTGGTGTTACTATCTGTTAGCAAGATTGTTGTTTGTTGTTCATTTGAACAACAACAACATGAGAACATATTTGCTGGCGATGGTTGATCGCTTTTTCATAGAGCTTAATGAATTTTTGCTTCATTAAAGTTTATGGTCCGTGAATTTTTTTGCATCTCTTACCCAGAAGAAGAGAGTGTGAGTGAGTGGATGATAATGATGGAGAGAGAGAAGAAAAAACGAAAAGGAGTAAACAAGAGAAATGCCATCAACCCAAAAACATCAACAGAAAATGATGAGGATGGAGATTAGAAAAAAATATTTGATCAAAGAGTGAAAATGAGAAGAGGTAACAAAAGGCTTAACCCTCGGGAAATTGAATCTCCCCTGGGTGAGGGTTTAGTCCCATTTAAGGTCCTAACCCGAAGTATATTAATAATCATCATAATAGTAAATTCAGTTAATTCACCCAACCCCTTAGCATCCTCATCTTTTTTCATTATTCATCCTTTCATCTTTCTCCTCCTCATCTTCACCCTTTCAACTGTTCTCATTGTGTTTCCTGTTGACTTTTTTTCAAAGAGGAACAAGAAAAAAACTTCTTGATTATTGTTACACTTTCACTTCATATCTTTTCCTCTTCCTCCTGCTCATCATCATCATCACCAACCTCCCACTTCTCATTCATTTATCCACCTTCAACCTTTGGCTTCTTCTCATCATCTCTCATCATCTGAAAGAATTTTTTATATTCTTTCTTTTCACCAACGGAATTTCAACTCATCTTCTTCTTCCTCCTTATCCACCCTCACCCTAGAATCTCACCCTCCCTCTCCACCTCCAATCTAAGTTACATTGTTACCTAATACATTCGAGTGAATTTTTTTCCACTCAGTAACATAAAAAAATTTTCGAAACTTTTTTTTCTATTCTTATTGTTTATCTAACAATCAACAGCAATCAACTTTGACTCTTTCCAATTACAGTTAACCTTCATTCAGAACTTTTTTTCCTATGCTCATTGTAATATTATCATTGTGATTCCTTAAGATGATCATGGATCAGTGAAAGTCACATAATCATCTAATGATCCCTGAGTCTGAATGAATTAAGAATCAGCAATCAGACAATTTACAATCAATGTTAATCCAGTGATATTAATGGCTCATCATCAATGATAATCAACATTGAAAGAGTCAAAAGAACATAAAATTTACAGTAAAAAAACAGGTTACACTTCATTAAACCCTCTCATCTTTTTTGCTGAGTTTTTTTCTCATTGCAAACTTTTTTTTACACAATTGCAAAGGTAATTTGAATTGCAATAGGTTAATCAATTATCATTAGTAAATTTAATTAACCGAATACAAGAGTTTCCATGTGAATTAATAATGATAATGCAAAAGCACAAACTTTGCAGTACAAGAGGTTACTGATTATCATCAGCATCATTATTGTTGATGATAAAATCAATTGTTAATGATATTACCAATTGATTGTAGATATTGATATGATTGATTGGAGAGAAGGAGAAAAGTTGATTACTATGAATTAATTTTAATCATCAACCGTCGTTATTTCCGGTGTGAATTGATTCCAAGTGAATATATTATCACGTTAGAACGATGAACAAGTGGAAAAATTGAAACTCATGGTTATTCAGTTTCCATTGATAACTGTTGACTCGATGAAATGTGATAATATGTGAATGAATTTTTTTACAATCTGAGAAAGATGATGATGATGATGAGAGAGAGAGAGAGTAAAAAATAGCATCATCATTGGACAGGTAGCAATGAATCTGTGTGAATCTATGGTGAGGATAATCGAGAATCGGGAATTGATTATTCCTTCATCTTCAATGTCTCCCAAAAAGGTTAATCATCATTTCGTATCATGATGATAAATCACAAGATATAAATTGTACATGAGAAATAAAAAGTAATCTTAATCCATTGGATTAAAGTTAATCTCAATATGTAAGGTGTTTAAAATCAACAAGATTAATGGAAAAGATGATTCCAAGTTAATTTAAATTGAAAAAAAAGGTTGCAAGTAATTTGATTAGGGATAAATTCACTGATATTAATCATTGCAATTCCCAATTTAACTGTAAGACAATTTAAACCTTTGATCTTTAATCTAACCTTTAAATTAGAAGAGGTTAATTTTGTATTATTGTAATTGTGAGCTCGGCAACAATCAGTAAGCAATAGTACACCGAGTGGGTTTTGCCTTCTTCCACCGGTGGGTGAAAATTGAAGGTGAAAAAAAAGTGAAATGAAGTCAAACTTTTGGGAATTAACGATTAGCTTAATTGTAATAGTTACATTGGTGTGGAAACGTATTAATATAATTTACTATGAATTTAATGAGACGAAATGTAAGAATGAAATTGAAAAAAAAATTCGAAGAAAAATTTTTTTCTCACATTTCAAATAACTCTTACCATTGACTAAATTGTTTGGATGTAGAAAAAAGTTGATTAGTTAACTAACTACCGAACCAATCAAACGTATTTGATGATTAGTGTGTTGATTGTTGTACAAAGGTTAATAGTTAGTGAGATATATTCAGTAATAATAATTGTATTAGTTAACCTTTTGCAAAATTGGTTAAAGAGGAAAACAAATTGCAAACAATTAGTTTAATTTCGCAAACTTTGTTTTTCTTGTTTATGTTGATTGTTTGCAAGAAAATAATAAGTTGAGAAAAAAAATTTATATCGAAAATTGTTAATATCTTTTTCTTGGATGATTGGGTTCTCACATGGGAGGAGGAGGATGAATGAGTTTTGGCAATAATATTGTCAGAGGATGAAGATGAGGTGAGAAAAAAAGTGATGATGATAAGTATTAAGAGAGAGAGAGAGAGAGAAAGAAAGAGATGAGGATGAAAAAAGTATTTGCATCATTTGAACATTAATCTGATTTGACTTTTTTTCTTCTCACTTTCATCTTCATCTATTTGCAACAGTCTCTGTTTCATGATGATGATGATGATCAGTTGCATGAGATGATAACATTACTAAATGATCCGAAAGCATCTCACCCACCCCAACCCTTTTAAACCTCTCTCTCTCCCTCCCTCTCTCACTCTCACTCACTCTTGCTCTATCCACCCACTGCCTCCATCCTCATCCTTTGGTATTAATGATTCCGATTACAAATTCAGTGATCGTATCATAATCATCATTGGAAATTAGCTTAACCCGTGCAAACACATTAAAACCAATTACCTTTGACTTTTTCCAACAATTTAATATGACATTTGATTATAATCATCTTACTCTACCTTAATCATCATCATCAGTTTTAATTTAATTGTTTGCATATTATTATCATTATTATTAATATGTATCAAGGTAATGTATCATCAATGGTTAATGGTAAATGTTTGAAAGTCTGTTTTTTGTTGAGGATAAAAAGTCATTTATCTGGTGAACAGTTTGTGAATATTTAAACTGAATTAACTAACAATTTATTTACATTAAATAATCACAAAAACAACACCAACAATTTAAAATGATTAAATTCAATCTGACAGTCAGTTCGGGTTAATCAACGTTAATCAGAAACCATTATAATGATTAAAGTGATTATACCTTGAGAAAACAAAACACTTTTCTTATCATATTTGCAACTTTAATGATTAAACATCTTAAATTATATTAAGAAAATGATTATTATCATGATGACGATAAAATCTGAATTCTCAACTGATCTGATTCCAGTGGATAAATTAGATAAATCATCAAAATTAGTATAAAATGTAAACACACTCATAGAATATCAATAATTTGAAACATCTCATGAAATACCATGTGAATGATATTTAATATCAAATTCTGGTTCATTTATTGTTGAGGATAAATTGTATCTTCTCTCAGTTGATTACCATTAACAAGATGAGAAAGTGTAAAATGATGATTAAGAATAACATCATCATCATCTTCCCTCATCTTCCTCCTTCTTATCCTCCCTCTTTCCATCATAATCATCATCATTATCATCAATAAGTTTTACCTCTGTTTTTACAATCGTACAATAGTTTGATATGCAAAAAAGGATGATAATGATGATGAGAAACTAAAGATGAAGATGAAGATGATGATGATAAGAATCTGGTGCAATATATTTTTAGAAAAATTGACAAGATAAAGATCGGGTTATGTATTACATGGAAATGATGATAATCTCTTAATTCTGATCAACCTGAAGGGTAACAGCAGCTCTCCCATCACAATGAAATCGATAATCAGGAAACATTATCATTAAAAACGCTTCTTGTTTATGCGATAACTTTTATTTCCAACTTATTATTTACTCTCTTTTCTTTTTCCTAATTTCGAATAACAAAAAAATAACAACAATATCTTCCACTCTCTCTCTCTCTCCTGAGTCTTCATCATCTTGTGAAACTATACAGAATCTCTGATGATCTCCTATAAAAACCTCTGATGATGAAACTTGATTAAACTACAAGGAATTAGTTGACGGTCGAGAAACTTGATCAGTCTTAATTGTCGACTTGCAAACTTTTAATTGATGCAAACTTTCAGTTGATGATGATGAAGATTTAGATTGATAGATATTAATAGTAATTGATAATTTTATTTGTCTGATTGAAGACGAAAAGTCGGCAAAGATTATATTCAATTAACTAATCACCAAATAACATTGAATGACCAGGTAACTTTTATGATGATAAGTTTGTAACATTTTCGGACAAAATCGTGACGTTAGATTGTTTAATTGGATTTAAATTGTCAAGAATGTTGCTCTTAGCAATTAACAATCAACAGCAACAATCAAAAAGAAATGAAAAGAAATTGGTGAGAGAGACAGAGTGAGCAAGAAGGAGAGAGAAAGAGAGAGAGAGAGAGAGAGATGAAAAAAACTTTCCAAAAGTTTGATGCACTTTGTTCAACCAAACTCATTTTCAGGTAGATGAAAAAACTCACCATGAAAAAATTGGAATCATTTGAAACTCAATTGACAGGTAAAAGAGTGTTATTTTCGGGCACACTTTTCACACACAGTGAGAGAGTGAGAGTGAGAGGGAGAGAGAGAGAGTTGATAATGATGACAAGAAAAGAGAGAGAGAGCAAGATGAAGATAATGCCGACGTAAATGATTGTTGGGTATCTTTTATGTGAAAGGAAAAGCATTCATACTCTTACCTGTGAGGAATCATCATTATGAAACATAATGGCTTTTGGCAAAAACATTTAAACCAAAGGTAAGAAAAAGGAAAATGGTGTCAGCATCTTTTATCTTCATCATCATCAAGATTATCATCAGAAGCCTGTAGTTGTTGGTGTAGTAGCAACTTCAGGTTGATGGTCATTTGATGTGTATCTTTATGTTCATCTTATATCTTCATATGCAATTTACAGGGTAAATAATAGTAAAAGTGAAATAGTTTCAATGGGCGTTGGCCATTTACCTTAATTGTTTTCCCTCTTTTTATGTGCTACTTTTACCTGGATAAATGATAGTAAATTGATTTCCATTCAATGTCAATTGTCATTCATTTACTTGGATTCTTTCATTACTCTGAAGTTCTGAAAACTTTTTTTTTCATTTCACTTTCTACATTTACAAACTTTTATTTTCCATTGATTACTTTTCGTTGGTTTCGGTTACAATTTAATTTCTATCATGGGATTTGATTGTTGCAAATTCAAATTGATTTGTTTAAATTGATTATCACAATTTGCATTGGCGATATTTTTGTTTTTTTTTCTTATCAATTTCTATTCCAATGTTGATAATTGATTTGAGGATTTGATTGGATTAATCTAATCTTTATGTAAATCATATTAACCCATTTATTACTTCAGGTGAGATTTCATTTAATGGTTTACCAATTGTTAATCTGTTATTTTGTTTTTCTCTATCACCTTAATCCCGATTACAGTAAATTATACCCTTGAGTATGTTGATTGTGTTGAATTTAAGAGGCAAAGAGTTTGAATAAAGTTTAAATATTGATGAAAAATTAAATTCTCACTTTCTGATTGTTTAAATCACGACTTACATCTTAATCTTTGTCCCCTGAGATTAACCATTAATCCCTTTTTCCAGGATAAATATCAAAAGGTGTTAAAGCATTTGAATCTTTTACAAGCTTTATAATCAATTTACTAATCAAACAATCAAATGTTTTAACTTTGCAATTACATCTTTTACATTGACTGGTCATCATTAAATTGTCCATCATCATCATTTAAACGTTAGAAAACAATATCAACAGATCCAATCATCTGGTTCTTGAATTATCATCATCATAAATATGATGAGGATGGAGATGATGACTGTTTAATCAAGCTTGTCAAAAATGAGAGAGAGAGAGAGAGATGATCAAAAATGATTTAGAAATGATTGTCTGGTTTAATAATAACCTATGGAGGAAACAGGAACATCACTAAAATAGTAGTGACCATCATCTTTGGTCAATACAAAATAAAACCTTCAAGTCCCTCGAGTAATTATCCTCATCCTCATCAAAACCATCATCATTGATGTAGATTCATAAACACCTTTACAATTGATAACATTTTCACATGATTGTTTTTATCTAATATGTGTTGTCCATTGATTCCCGTGATGACGATTGACCTTTTGTAACATCAGTAATGTCCAGTTGTGATGCTGATGATTGTGATGATCAATTGTAAATGTCCATCGATATATCATTAAATTTTGTTTCTCTGTGTTGATGGTTAAATGATGATGATGATCATCATCATCTTTCAAATGTACATCATTTTTCATCGACATAAAAATGCCAAGATGACCATTACATTTACTATCTTCCTCTTATCGTTCACCTCCCACCTTTCAAAATAAAAAGGGGAAAAGGTAAATCATATGTTTACCTTTTCATATGATTGTTTCAGTGTCACGATTTTACATTAAAATAATTGAAAGTGAATCCGATTGTTTTTTGTGGTAAATTGTTTGCCAGTTAATTAAAATTAATGATTCAATTTTTTCCTCGTTTTGTTTAATTGTCATTATAAAAAGGCTTTGCTATTGAAACTTTTGACTGAAAAGACTTGAAACTGGATTAAAACCATGAACTTGGTGAAGATCATGATGCTTGATGATTATCTTGGGCTTTAATTTTTAATTGGATGAGACATTTTAACTTTAATCATTGTTAATCATTTCTCATGATTTTCGGTTAACCATTTTCACCTGAGAATACTCAATGAACAGAATAACCTGAACCTGAAACTTTTTTTATTCATGATAAGATGAATATCTTTTCATGAACAAATGTTGTATCTTTTGTAGTATTAATATCTAAACATAAATGAATATGTAAAAGAGGGAGGAAGTTGATGAAGATAAGGATGATGAAAATGATGAAAATGATGAAAATGATGAGATATTATAATATAGATCATATGGAATGAATAACTTTTAAGAATCTTTTTTTTCTTCCATGGGAAGATGATGATGAAGAAGAAGAAGAAGAAAAATCTAAGTGAAATAACTGAATTCACTTTCTCTCTCTCTCTGTGATCGTCTTGATACTCTAGTAGCTTTTACTGTTACAGATACATTTCATTTCGAGTGATGCTGAGAATCCATGATGAGAAAGGAGATGTTTTCATGGGGAAGAGAGCGAAAGAAACTGGAAGATGATGATAATGATGAAAATTGGTATCACTAAATAGGATATAACTCTCTCTCTCTCTCTCTTCTCATGATCAGTTTTGAGAATGGAAAACAGGAGAAGTTCATCTTCCATACTCTTCCCTGACTCTTTCGTCTTCTTCTTTCAGAACTTCTCAGAACTTTCTGTGAATTTGATTCGAAATTTTTTTCTCTCTTGTGATATTTTCCTCTGAACTTGCGCTCTCATGAGTATCACGTGACATATAATCTCAAGTCTTAGTCTTGATTCTGGTTCAGAATTTTAATCATTGATTGGATGAAACAGAAGATGACATGGCCTTTCATGGATTAGTAGGACATCCTCTTCCGTTTTTTCACTTACATCAAACTCTCTCCCCATCATTGATGCTATAGAGATGAAGAGCATCATCATCATCATTATCATTCCTCAGCTTATCACCAAGATGATCATGTTCATGATTAGGAAGAAGATGATCTTCAGGGAGGGAGAGTCACTCTCACTCTTTCTCACTTTATAGGATCAAATACAAAGAAAAATCTTGTGTCATTTTGTGGGCGTTTACCTTATCATCATCAGTTTTCATTGAGCAACATCATCATCATGTTCATCATCCTCATCATTAACTGTGATATTTAACTAACATTACGCAAGATAAACAAAAAAAAAGCTCAGCTGATCTGAAAGACAATTTAAAAGTTTCATCAACAATCAGGGAAGACAATTGTTAATTGTCTGTCGATTGTTACAATCAGACAATTTAATAATTGTACAATCAAAAGATCTGTCAATGTATTGATAAGATAATTGGTCAATACATTTTGCTTATTGGTTATTTCAATTTACTCAGTCAACTGCAGTTCAAGGTGAAAGTTAAGGTCAGATAATAAGATTAATGATTAAATAAATGATAATGATGATGGTTTTAAATCAGCATCATTATCATTTCCATCATCATAATGTTCATCATCCAGTTACCTGTCAAACAGTTGGGGCTGAGGCTCAATGTCTCGGTTTCAGAAAAAAATGGTTCCTCTACCTTTGTTGAGTCTTCTTTGTATTGTCCAGTTCAAGTGGTCATTAAATGTTAGCCTCTGTTTACCCACTTTTAACCATTCAAAGTCATTTTGTTTTTTTGTTTACTTTCACGTCATTTAAAGTGTATGATGATAAGAAAGGGAGAGAGAGAGAGAGAAAGTAAAAAAAGATGAGGATGAGAAATGGATGATGAATAAAGACAATTTCATATGAAACTTATGGTCACGATTGTTGAATGTTGACCATCGTTGTGTTGATATTATTCACCATCTTCCCTCCCACCTCCTCCTCTATCTTCACCCTCCCTCTTTCTTCATCTTAAATATAAAGAAAGTATCTTTTACCTCACTCTTTGTGTTTCTTTCTCATCATCATCTAAGAAAGTAAGAGAGAGAGAGAGAGAGAGATGATAATCATTTCTGGTCATCTACAATATCTAAGATAAGGTCAACGCCACTGTTGACTTAATGTTACCTTCACTTTCATCTGAGTTTCTCTCCACCTCCTCCATTTATCATCTTCATCTTAAGAAGACAATATTTGGAGAGAGAGAGAGAGAAAAAAAAATTCTATTATTTTCTAATATCATTTTCTTTGTCACTTATCTTCTTAGTCTTCTCACTCCCTCTTTAGGAAAATTAAACACTGTAACATCTTCAAGTTCTTTGTCATCATTATCATCATAATCATCATCATCCTCATCATTCAATCGTCTGTCTATCGTCATAATGACCTTTTTAAATGGTCAACAGGAATTCAATTGATGATGAGAAATGAATTTACCTTTCGTGAAGTTAATGATGATAACGATAATGATGATAATAGTAATTGAATTTTTTTTCTGTAACTTTTTTTTTCCACATGAAAATATCTTATTAAAATTGATCAGTTTTTTTTCCTACTATCAATTGATTGTTTCATCAGAACTCAATTGATTCATGTTGATCAATTCAATCAAATATTTTTTTATCGATTCATCAACAAACTGAATCATCAACTTGTTTACCAACTATTATTATCAATTGATATTTTTTTTCATTTCAAATTGAATCAGAATCAACAATCAATGAACCTTAATTATCACAATACCTTAATTGTGATCGGTCACAAGTAAATTGGATTGGATTAAGAGTGAGACTCCATTGAGAATTGATTACTGGATTAAAATGACAAAAGAGATTTTTGTTTCCATTAAAATCAACAATCAAAATTGATCAACGTTTAATCTTGTTAATCAATTGATTAATTTGACATATTGGACATGTTAATTAAGTTGATTGTTTCCTCAAGGTGTGATTGTGATAATATTTTCATCCTCGGCTTTTCCAACAATCAACTAATTGTAATCAAATGTCTCGTAGTCATGATTAACCAAACTAATTACAATTAACATGGTTACATTGTTGATTAATTTTACCTTTCATTTGACAAGATAAACTTATTTTCATGATTGCAATTATCAATATGATTACCACATTATGTTAATTGTGATGGTGTAATATGTTAATTGTTGTAAATTAATTTCATTTTAATATATAATTACTTTACCATTAATATTGTAATTATGATTAGGTTGATAATCATTATTATTTGATTGTGTGTGTCTATTGATTAGACTTGGAAAAGCAAATTAATCAAATCAAATTACAATCATATTAATAGGGATGAAAAATGGAAACAATTTGCTAAACAATTAAAAATGCAATTTAACAATCAACTCTGATTGTGATTAACTTGTGAATACTGAATTTGAATCATTTGATTGTTACAATAATCAATGTCGATTTGCTAAAATGACAGGAAGAAGATGATAATTTTGATTGAAACATTTTCCATCAAAATCTACAGGAAATGGATATAAGATGTTACATAATAATCGGAAAGATGATGATCAAGATAATGATGATCACGAAAGTCTCAAGGTGCTGATGATGAGATAAGATGATAAAGGATGCAGATGGATGATGATGATGATGAGAAAAGGGAGGGAATAGAGAAAAGTAAATTACATTCGGCTGACAATTGTTTCTTCATAAAGGAAACTACATCGTGATTCAATATAACTGCAGGAGAAATGAATGATTCCAAGGTAATCCAGAATTGAATTGATTCCAAAGGCAATAAAAGGTGTAATTTAAATTGCAAAAGTCACTCATTTCCATGAGCATCTATTTCAAATCTATTTATCATCTTATCTTCATCAAAAAGAGCGAGAGAGAAATATATTCATCATCATCATCACAGTAAAGACAAGAGATGATTAAGCAGCAATCAACAACAATTTGTTTTCTAAGATAATTATAAGCAATGGTTTGGATGAGGATGAGGATGAGGATGAGGAGGAGCTGGATGAGGATGTAAAAGTTACATCATCTTCTAGGATGACAAAATGGTCAATCATTTGAATGGACACACTTCAAAGAGAGAGAGAGAGAGAGAGAGAGAGAGAGTAACTTGTTTTTGTTTACAACAAATTCATCTCGATGAGAGTTGATCATGAAAAAGATGATGACTTGGAATTGAAAAGATGACAAAGAAAAGGTAAAGATGATGATGGAAGGTTTTACCTGAATTGAATAGCCCAAGGCTATCAACATTTATTCATAGTTTCCAAATTTAAGATAGCTTATCATTCACTATTTTTTCACTAATATTATATCAATTTCAATGTCGGGTTGGTGTTTAAATTGGTTTACAATTGTAACTTTGAAAAGGCATCAACCATTATCATCATCATCTTGTTTCTTCAATTATCATCTTCTCATCATCATCTTATCGGGTGTCACTAGAGCCTTGTCGTTGATATTATACCTCAAAAAGCCGTCTCAAAGTTTCAACCTCCTCACGATTTGATTCTAATGATATTATACCTTGGATGATTTTCCTTTCATTTCTTATGCTTCTTAACTTCAATTTTCATCATCAGGTAATAATAATAATCATCGTCATCATCTTTACATTTTTCCATCATGAACTATCATCATCATCTATTCATCTATCACTATCATTTCAATCAGAGTTTTGTCCTTGTGATGTCTCTCGCTCTCTCAGAGAGAGAATTATAATTTTCCAATAGATGATGAAGAAGAAAAAAAATGAGAGAGAGAAAATTGTGAAAGAAATTTGATTGAAGAGAAACCAGAATACAATATGAGACTGACCAATAGATTGAGGGGAAAGGAGAATGATTGACCAGTACTATCAATTGATTATCATCCGCATCATTTTCTAAAATGAAATCAAATCAAGATGGAAAAGTCAACATGATGATGAAAAAAAGTCTTTGTCAAAACTTTGTTACTCTTAACTTTTTCCTCTTCCATTTTTATATATTGACTTTGTCACTTTCCAACTTATCATCTTCATCTTTCTTTTTCATCCTCATCTTCAAAGTCTCGTGTATATTGACCTTAACCACAGATACACACACACAAAAAGAGATCCTAATTGTTTACCAATAGCGTTTTCACAATGAAAGGCTTTCACTTCCTTTTTCATCCTCATCTTCAACCTTATCATCTTGTTCATCTTCTTCTTCTTTCTTATTCTTGTTGCTTGTTTACCTTACGATTAAGATGCGAAATAAATGGTTTGCATTGAAAATGCTGCAACGAAACAGGTAAATGGCACCCGAAGAGAAGAAAGAGAAAAAGAAAGAGATGAAAAGGTAAAAATAAAGGTAGAAAATGAAATGATAATAATAATTTTCAAGTGACTTTTATTCAGTGCTAATGTTACCTTGACAAGGTCAGGACTTGAATACACAGAGTGTCCATCAACAAAAGAGCGGGTATTATAATACCCGCTGGACTTGTTAATTTGATATCACCAGAACCTGCTGAGTATTATTATGCTATTGGTTAACTCTCACGTTGGCACATATTGTCTGTCTATTTGCTTTCGCATCAATCGGTGCTAATGTTTACCTTTAGAAGAAAAAAAAATTCTTTCTCTTTGAATTACTTGACCACAAGAAATGATTAACTTGATAATAATCAAGGTTATCCAATGTATTCGTATATGAGTATGAATATGTGGTTCGTTTGATTGTCTCAAGGATTTTCATCATAATGATGATGACATCAGCTAATAGCTTTGTGGTCAACACTGTTTGGGTCATCGACAATTAATCAAATTGTCAAAAAAAAAACGTTTCTTTCATTTGCTTAGCGATTTTCGTTTCTCTCAGATTGTTAATTGTCAACGAAAGTAAAGGAAACATTTGAACAAAAGTAAAATCAAAATTAAGCCTAACCCAATCTGATGGAAAAGTAATTAATTTATCATAATGTTCATTTATGTTGATTAGTATTCTTATGGTCAAGGTTGATTAGATTAAATCACAATTAATCCTGTAATCATGATCTTTTGTTAATTGTTGGATAAAAAAAGTTACTTGATCAGTAACAATTTACATACAACTTTCTGGTCAAGGATTTGTTTTCCCTCTCAGTCAACAAAAACTGTCCAGTAATTGATTAACTTGATTAAAGTTAGTGAAATAAAGGGATTAAGATTAAGCAAGATGATGATGATGATGATGATGATGAAAATAGCGGGAGGAGGGATAAGAGTGGGTGGTGATGAAGATGATAAATAACTTGAATTTGTTGTTACCTTGAGGCGATTTCATCATTACATTTATTATACTTTAATCATGATACGAATATAAGTTTTAACTCTTAATTGTAATAACATTTCATTCATTATCTTGATCATTTTTACTCATCTCTCATCTCTCATCATCAAATACTGTTTACTATTTTATTTATCATCATCATCTTAAATATCATCTATTCCCAAATGAGAAACAAAAAAGTCCAACCTGATCAAACAAGAAGTGAGATAAAAACTGCATCACTTTCATCATCTGAACCGAGAGCATCCTTCATCATCTTTAACAAGAATGTCTTAAAAAGATGATGATGATAATTTCAAGCATGATTTAAATTGTTTTAACAGCAAATTGGTTTTTGTTTTATGTGTTTAACAATTTACAGCGAACCAGCAATAAGCAAGTAAGCAATCAAGCAACCAAACAAAAACCATCAACTGCAAAAAAAGTACCAAAGGTTAGCAAAAGCCAATTGATGTTGTTGTTTCTGTTGATGATCATCATTATTAAGGTTTTTTTGTTGCTGTGGTGACGCATCTTATTGCTGGTAATTAACACAGAGTCTCAAGAAAATGATTGATGGTTTACTTTGCTCTTCTCTTAATTTTTTTCTCTTCTCTTGCAAATCTAATTCCTCATCACGTCTCCATCTTCATCTTCAACTTGATCTTCATCTATTTTTTTTCCATATAAAAATAACATTTCCAAACTATTTTGTGGCTCAGTTTCTGGTTGCTCGCTTATACGAGCCATCGAGTTGAATACATGAGAGGGATGAGGATGGAGAGAGAGAGGAGGTGGTGGTGGTTGATGACGATTATTATTTAAATGATGATGATGATGATGATGGAGAAGGTATTATCAATGTAGACTATAAAAGATGACATTTAGTTGGAGACATTGAGACGAGAGTTCGACAAAATTTTTCACTTTGACTGCCCGACGAAAAGAAAAAGAATCAATTCGAAATTGAACCGGAAAGAAAAGTAGGAGGGTCAGGGGTGGAAGAGAAGGAGGATGATAAGTTGTAGTATATTCGTAGTAATGGAGAGAGGGTGATAAAGGTAAGTGAGAGAGAGAGAGAGAGATAGTAAAGGTCGAAAGGTAAGGCATCCCCTTCGAAAATGAAGAAGAAAAAAGAAGAGAGAAAAAGAGAAAAGAAAAAAGTAGAACAATAGTTGATAAACTGTAATGGGTGGGGTAACATGGGTTTTAAAGGTATATTATTAACTAGAGATGCGAAGATAATAATAATGTGTATTACCTGGACAATGGTCATTGGTCATGCAGCAAGAGACATGGTAGAGTTCATTGAATAACAATAGAGGAGAAAACATGAGTTCCCCTTAAAGGTCAACTTTGTTACACTCAGCGGGAAATCACCTTCACTTTGGGCCAGGCTACAATTTTATAAACATTCGGGATCATCTTCATCTTTTTTCTTGACCATGATGATGATGATGATGATGAATCTCATCACCATCTTCTTGTCAGCTAATAATTGCATTCCTCATATTTGACACTCGTCCTTGGTCAAGCAGAGATTCATTTTCTTTACAAGAAAAAAATTGACTTCATCTTCATCTCTCTCTCTCTCATATTTTATCATATTCTGTCTTCTTCCTCATGCTCATCTTTTCGTTCTTGCTCCCTCCCTCTTCATCATGATTAGTATCAACAATTAGTTAATTTGATAAGGTCAATTAACTGTTAGTTTAATAATAACATTAAGTGAGTATGATGATTGTGGTTTTCACTGTGGGAAAATTTTGTCTTAATTTTTTTTTTTAATTCATCAACCAATTGAACAATTGATTCTTACAATAAAGTTAAATATGATTAGTTGATTGTGTCTCTTTTAGGTTGATTGTTTTTAACTTTTTAAATGAAACAATCAACTTATAACCTGATTTATGTTTACATAATCAATTAAATCTCATTGGTGATAAACATGAACAAACTTTTTGATAAATTGTTTATTTGATTAACTGTATTGTTGGTAAGTTAATCAACTAACAATTTAGATATTTGTTTTCATTTTCTGATTGTTGTTGCTGGATAAAAGTTACTGTTTACTTTGGCATCAAATTTCAACAATCAAAGTGTCACAATTAAAAAAATGATCATCATTTGGTTTACAATGATAACTTTAAAATAACATTGTTTATATTTGATTGTCATCCAAATGATTGTTGATCATTAACCATCATTAAATTAATATCTATCAAGTTAATCAATTGGTTGTGTTTATATTGTTAACAATTGATATCAGACTAATTTAATTTAATTTAATCAACTGAAACCATAACTGGATTAACTAACGGTAACAAATATATTTATTATTTGGTGACATGTTGATTGTTGATTAAATAGCCTGTAGGCAATTAATTGTTAATCAACGGTTAACAATCAACAAAACGAAAGGGAAAACACAATTTAATCAACAAATCTCACAAGCAATCAACATGATCATTACTTGATAATAATAATAATCTAAATCAAGTTGGTAAAACATTAAATTGATTGAAAATAATTTTTCAAATCAAACGTTGAGTTAACTGAGTAAATATTGATTCTTGTATTTTCATATCTTCCTGTAATCACACTTGATGATTATGATGATGATGATGATGATAAATATTGGGATGAGGATGAAAAGATGATCATAATATAAATAACAATGAAATTATCACTCGATGTCAAAGTGGAAAATGTAAATCAAATGTTATCATTAATAATGAGTAAACATTAAATTGCGACAATTTATCCCATTGTATTCACCACAATATGCTTCCTCCTTCCGCCTTCATCCACCCACCGCCTTAATACCCTTTCATACCCACTCTCCTCATCCTATTTATCATCCTCATCATATTATCAATTCAAAATCAGTTATTATCATTTTTAAACATAATTTCTGATAATGATTCTTGATCATCTAATGACCTTTACATGTGTTTCAATGGGTAGAACCAACTAATTGTAATGCTCAACAAGATGATGATGAAGATGAAGATGAAGATGATGATGATGATGATGGTGATAAAGATTGTCTCTTACATTTGAATGATCAATTAAAGTAATTACACTAATTTTTTTTCTTTACACAATATAATTTAATGTTATATTCCTGATACCTTTTTATATTACATTGAGTTTACAATAGCAATCAACTAATCAATTGATGAAGAAAAAGCTTCAATCTAATCATTATATAAGTCGTCAGCTTGAAAATGTAATCTAATGTAATTTGTGGTTTCTAATTGTGATCACAACAATTTCTGTCAATTGTAACCATAAAAACAAAATTACCTCGAAATTGGCCCACTTCATCTTCCACCTCCTCTTCATCATCATCATCATCGGTGGGTGTTAAATGTAATCCTTAACATTTTCTTCATCTTGTCTAATATACTTTTCTCATTCAATTGGCATCTTCCTACTCTTCCAATGGAATCGAGAAAAAAACAACTATTCAATTTAATCAATCTTCCGTGAAAATTTATTTGGCCTTTGCAACTTACAGCATCAGACAAATTTTCATCTCTCTCTCTCACTCACTCTCTGTGTTATTAGCTTGTCTCATCATCTCCATCCTCATCTTCATTGTTATTATTGGCATTATCAAAGACCCAAGGTAAAAAGGCTTTGCAATGATGACTTTTGGTGATGCTGTTTTATTGCATTGGTGTTGATTGTGTTCCAATTGAAATGCAATTGAAATTTTTTTACAAATTGTATTACATTTACCACCCCGGTCCACCCTCCACCTCCTCTTACTTGCCTTTGTGTACATTTCATCCTTGACAAGTAGACAAAAAAATACCTTGTTGACCTGGGTCATTAGTTAATAGATGGCGAGTGCGCCTCCCGAACGCTTGATCATCTTGCAAAGTGGATTCCTATTCAGAACTCAATCTACAGAGTGTTAGAATGTTATATTTTTCTGTATTTAGAAAATAAGATGAAGAAGAGAAGAAAAAATGTTCTATTCGAATTGATTATTATCATTATCATTACCTTGATGGTCATTTTTTTGTTTCTCCTAAGGAATCAAATATCGAGAGAAAAAGTTTTTCATCTCTTTTGAAAAGTTTAATCTTCCAGGGATTTGAACCCAATGTCCATCATGTAATTTCATTTGTTTCATCTTGTTATTATTTGAGGTTTTACTCTTATCCTGTTGGTGATTATTACTTAAACCTTAATCCACACAAGGATCTTGTTCAATCCAATTATCCATTGAGAGATTATCACTTTTTGTTATTGAAAGAGAGTAAAACTTGTAATCATAATGATGATATTGTTGTTATCAAATTACAAAGACTTTTACACCGATGGTTTAAAGTGTAAAATAGACTAGGAAATGGACTTTGCAATTAACTAACTAACCTTTTTACTCGTAACCTCAATTTGTCTTAAAATCATTAACCGTTGATTGTTGTTGATTGTAAATTGATGTTGTTCACAATTAACTTACTTGTCATTTGCAATTCCTGTGAAATTTATTACATTTACAATTGGTTTTTGCTCAGTTTCAACTTTCTGTTTTTAATTAACTTTTACCAATGTAATGATAATAATAAATACTAATTGTTGTTTATTTAATGTTTAACTTTTATTAGCTTTGGACAAACTTGGATCAATAAACAACACTGAAGATGAGGCCATTTTAACGGTCGATATAGCGATTAACACGGCATTTGACATTACATCGTTAGTCTTGTTTGGTACTACAGCACTTCCGGTACGATTAAAGATACTCTTGGATAAAATGTTCAGCAGTTTATCACCTAAAGATATAATCAGAATCCTCACATCATTTGGCTGGTCCTATGAAGATTATAATCGAGCCTACAAACTTGAGGTAAGCTAATTAATTACTCTTGAAAGTAACGATGTTTATGTTTATCCATTTGTTGAGATAAACATCATCATGTTAATTGTGTTGATGATTCTGATGACGAGATCATGATTAACATCATGTAAACTCCCCTGTGACTCTGTGTATGTCTAATTGTTGAAACAAGATGATGTTTCCTTGGGTGGGATCACCAAGTCAGTGGGGACTTTTAATGGACTTGAGCCAAAGCTTTTTTCCCTTATCATTATCATCCTCATCATCACTGATTCTATTCACAGTTTATCATCAGTTCTAACTGTGTATCTAACTATTAGAACTTTTTCTTTCGAAAATGAATATTCTTTTTTTTTCTCTACAAATTCGAGCTCAAATTGATCTTATATAAACTGCTGACAACGGAACAATTTTTTTCAATCAACAGTTTATTTTTGAGCTAATCCATTGCATCCCTTAATCTTTTAATTATCATGATAAATTTATCACCCGGAACAAGATCACAAACACCAAAATATACACCAGAACACAGGGTGATCCTTAATTATCTTACCAGTAACATTTTCCAATCCAAATAAAGGCTGATTAATTAGTGTAAAGTGGTTAATCACTTTGATAATGTTCATTTGCTATTATTAGTTCATGTTTCTGTTTCTATGTGAATTCAATCATCATTAGCTAAAGTTAATTGTGAATCAAGTTTATTGATTAAAATCAAACATTATCATTACAGTTAGTAAATGATTAGATACAGTTTATCATTAATTAGCTTGTGATCAGTGGACATTGCATTTTATTATCATTATCTGTTATTAATTAATTGTATCATTTGACATTAGTTGTCCATTAAATTACCAATAATATTCAATGGTCATTAATTTAAAGTTAATTAGAATCAGGAAAACAAAAGGATTGCTGGACAATCAAAAATTAAACCATGAAAATGATATTATCATGTTAATCTGTTAAATCACAACATTCAGTTGGTGTAACTCATTATTCATTGATTAGTTAATTAGCTTCATATTAATGGGTCTTGGTCGTAATTAAATTTATCACTCAAATCATCGTGATAATGATCAACAATTTACAGTAACAATTAATCAATCATTTGATTTGGTGATTTTTTTGCTTCGCTTCAATAATAAGTTAAATTGTTGTTTTAAAACTTTACAATTCAATCAACTTTTTTTGGTTGTTCACAATTTACTCAAAATTAGCAATAACAATTTACCTTTGCAATTGAAAATGAAGGAGAGAAAAGTTTTTAAAATTTGGTTGTAATTACAATTTATGTAAATTAGATTGTAACAATTTATAAATTGTGATATAAATTTGCCTTTTGTTTTCTAAACTGTTGGTTTGACCAGTGAAAGTAATTGATAGACATTTCTCATGATGATGATAATCTGATGATGATTATGATGATTATGAAGATGATTATGATTATCTTACTAAACCAATCAGCATCTTAAAGACATTGAATTGGGTGGTCCAGTCACAGTATGTTGTTTATATACACATAGAGTCTCAATGTAAGTACAGTTTCTTGCATAATATTATGCAGACGACTTCATCTTGCTTATATTTAATACTTTTGTCTGTGTATAAGAAGATGGGAAGATGAGGATGATGGCAAGAAGAGTGGAAAGAATGAGAGAGAAAGAGAGAGGTCAAACTTCCCTCCGTGCAGAAACATCAAGTTGACCATGTACATTGTGCGGCCATAAACCGACAGTGAACTTCAGGTGGTAACTCTGGTGCTTGGAAAAGTAAAGGCGAGTTACCAATGTGAATATTACACTGGTGTAATTTTTTTCTTCTCTTACTTTTTTACTCGAAAACAGTTTAGTCTCTAACATAAACTTAATCTTCTCAATTCAAACTGAGATTTTAGGCTCAGTGAATTTTTTTTTCTTCTTGAGAACTTACCTTTTCCTCCCCACTTCAACTTTCTCCACTTTAACAGTTTCCTGTGTCATCTTAAGGTAACCAATTCCCTGCTTGTTACCTTTTGTTTTGTTTTATTCGTTGAATACTCAAGGCATTGGTAGCAAAAAGTAATAGTAGTTGTATGAAGAAAGAAGTAGTAAAATCAAATGACCGATTTATTGGAACCTAATTGGTCAAGAATTAGCATTTACTCTCTAGGTACGAGAATATAAACTTACCCTCCTTGGAATCACTTGGAACATGTTTTTATACCTTTTCTCCTGCGGGTCATCAAATGGCCATCGCCAGAACAAGGAGAGAAAGAAAGTCAATTGATTTCTCTCAAATTCTTGTGAGAAAATAATAAAACACCAATTTTATTACATAATGATGGCGACATTTACCTTTTCTTAGGCCATTGCTACCTATTTTTTGCAACCTTTAATTTGACCCTGAAAGAAACAACAACCAACTAAATGCATGGACACATAACGATTTCTACAGGTATAACCATAATCTTCATCATCTCCAACAAACAAATAACAGCACTAACTGATTGCAATCAGTTGCATTCAGATGATTACAAATACAATCAATTGCAATGGTTAATAGTTTTCAGTATTTCCAATGAATTTCCAATGATTTTTGCTACTCAATCTCTCAATTGATTCCAGTGTCTATGGAGTTTCTAATGCTATTATAACCCAACCTGCACCAGTGTTACCTGTTTATCATATTGCGTGTTAACCTTAGCCTTTAGTTTTTTGTTTCTTCACAAAATCGCTTACATAATAAACCTTTTACCTTTAGCGTTGGTCAAACCGGTAATACCCCTCGATACAATCTAACTGACCCCTCCACTGACCCTCTATTGATTTTAGTATTATTTTCATTCATTCATCATCAAATATATAATATCTTAGGGTCTCAGGTTTTTTTTTACACTTTTACCAACAAGAAGGCAACAAAACTGTTTTAAAAACTTATACCTACTTTTTATCATTGGTTTTATTTTCATCCTCATCATTATCTTCATCATTTTATCATCATTTTTTTGTTATATACTCTCCATGATGATGTTAGATTACTTTTCAATAGCATCAATTATTTGTACATTTATAACATAGATTGATGGCCTTTCCTTTCATTCATTTGACAAATGGTCAAGAGTAGGATCCAAAAAGCATCCTCATCTTTTTTTTCATCTTACACACACTTTAAAATGATGATAATCATGTAATCACAGTTAAGATTGATATTTTTTTATCCTCGCCATTTTTAACTATCAACTGTTAACTAATGATCAACAAAATTGATTTTAATTTGATAGTAAATGATATTGAACTTTATTGTTACTTTGTCTCAATTCAATTTTTTTCCTATCAAACTTTTTTCTCCTACTTCTTGTATCGCCTTTCAAAAGTTATCATTATCAACTGATTGTTTATGATTTAAGAGGGAAAATTAAAGCTAATCATGTTCATCATTAAATGATTAACTTAATTGTGTAATGACAAGACACTGGTGTGTATTATTATTAGTTAAATACCCACTCTTTAAATCAACATTAAACTAAATTAGATTCTCATTGTAGAGAGATTAACAATTTTTCATTTCTCTTTTTTTTTGCTAATCAACATCTCTAATTGTTTCATGAATATATTTTAATATTTACTAATCGTATCCTCCACCTTAAAATTGTAATGGTCAAGATATATGGATGATGGTCAGTGAAAATTATGCTAAATTTATATATATAAATATATAAATTGTACATCTATCGCCAAGGTCAAACAATTAAAGATTCACTGATTAGTTTGTTGTAAATTCATTTCTCTCATTCTGGTGTATTAACATTTAAGTTTTTTCTTGCTGTTTACTTACCTTCATTATAATTAAATTTGTGTAACAATTTAGCTCCAAGCAATTTACTCATTATCTTTACTATTAATATATATATATATAAATATGAAACTCCAATCCATCCCATAACCCACCCGGTAATTTTGTACACCTTTTGAATGTTAGACTTAGAGGGTAGCTCACAATGTGATGGCCATTCATGAAATAATAATTGTCCAACAATTTACCCTTAATCATCATCTTAATCATAATCATCAATGGATGATGATGTAAATATTTTCTTGTCTTAAATATAATAACATTCACCTGGGCTTGGCCATTTACCTGTCTCCATCATTTTGTTTTTGGCTCCTCATCCTCATCATTTTTTTATGACCCAATCAGATGAAGATAAAATATCATCAGAGTAATAAAAATGTTTCATCATCTTCATCAGATATCAAATTATTATTATTATTATGGGATTGGCTTTCTTTTCATCTTTAATCTTTATGGGATAATGATGATGATGATAATTAACTTTATCTTCATCGTCATCATTAATAAGATCATTTCTCTTCCTTGTTATCATTTTAATTAAAGGTGCTAGAGCATTGGTTGTCATGGTTACTCGATTCTGATACAATTCCATAGTTATATCGATATTAATTAAAACTTTTTCTTCATTCGTTTAATGTTGATTATCATTCTCATTGGACATTAATTGTTACTGATTACGTTTTCAGCTATTTAACAGGAAACTGTTTCATTAGATTTGATTAAAATAATCAAATATCATCATCAATGATTTGATTATCATCGTTTTCAATGGTTAATAACTTTTGTCCTTATAATCTGATAGTAAATGATAATCAATATGAATTGTTATCATTTCAATCAACAAAATGATCAACTAAATATTAGCAATCTAATTAATATTTATATACATATAGGGTCTTGATTTCACAAATAATTTGATGACGATAACAATTAAATCAACATATAAACACAAATTTAAATGTGTAAAACAATTTCACTGATTGTTACGATTATCATGATAATAAAATATATTTATATTATGTGTCAATTATGAAATTAGTTAATTCAGTGAAAAAAGAATCACTAAAATCCGTAAGTGAATCAGTTTGATTATAACAATTGATAGACAATTATTATTATGATTATCATGATTAGCCAATTGATTGTGATTCAATATGATCCGATGATGATAACATATCAACCTAAATTTTTGATCAACCACAACAACAATCAAATGAATCAACTTAATCCGATATCAAACCGACACCCAATTGCTATTGATATATATTATTGATTGTATGATTATGATTAACAATTTGAATCAGGTTTAGCCCGATTAAATTGTTCTATTGATTGTTGAGCCTCACAGTTAATCAATATAATCGAGAAGAAGAAAGAAAAAAAAAATTAAAACCTTATCATTATCATTGATTAATAATAATATCAAAAATTGATCGCAATTTAACTGCACCTTATTTGATCTTAATCTCTCAACAATTTAAATTGATACACAAGTGATAATGGTTAATTGTGATTTAATCCGGTGATTATCATTTAAGGCGTCATCACAATTAACGTTTCAAGGTTTGTTAATTGTTGCGTTTATATTGTCAATTGAATCTCAATCAGTTGGATTTGTTTTTATATAAATTTAGACATGATTAGATTTGATTTGTGAGCTTAATTGTGATTGTAAATTGTGTTTATATGTTGATATGATCTCGATGATCAGTTACCTAATAACTATTAGTTGGCCTAAATAATAATAAATTACTTTAACTGGACATCACCCAACTAACCAAAAGTTAAATTGTTCACCAATAGTATTGGGAGTTGACTAGTTAATTGTTGATTACAATTGATTGAAAAACACAGCAATCAAAAAAAAAAAGTTAAATTGTTGATTTGCCTCTAATCATAATGATTGCATTTTATTTTTTCAATTTGATTGCTAACAGTTGATAAAAAAGGTGATGGGCTTACAGTTAATTGTTGATCGTAATCAATTTGAAAACTTTATAAGGCTCAAAATAAATGATCATGTTAATTGTGATGAAGATGTTGAGTGGATTGAGGGAGGCGGTGGGAGGAGGAGGAGGAGGTGGTGGTGGTGTTGGTGGTATTGGTGTGCTGGTTGTTGTATTGATGTAATTTCTGAAAGGTATAATTTAGTTAAATGAATTATTTCAACATAAGAAATTAAATTAAACGTTTATGGGAGCAGTTAAATTAACAGTTAACCGTAATTTAAGTCAATTGTAAATTGATTTTTACCAAAAAAATATATCATTTGAATCATTATCATAATTATAATGGTCAACAATCAACTGATCTGTTAGCTCTTAATTTAGTTTCAATTTAATGATCAACGGCCAATTTATTTGTTAAAAGCCAATCAGTTAACAGTAATTTTAATTAGAAAACAAAAGAAAACAAAAAACTGATTGTGACAATCAAACATACGGGTCTTTAAATGTGTCAATCAAATATAATGTTGACCACCAGTAGTAATATTGACCAACACCTTTTAATTAACCAAAAATGAAAAGAAAATGAGATTGAAAAGAAAGTTAATCAACTCAAATTGAGTTGATTAAGTTGATTAAACAAGTTCGAGAATATTTGATAAAGAAAAAAGTTCTAATCATGAATTGAGATCGAAAAATAATAATAATAAAAAGAAAAAGTTAATTTGCAACTGCTTCTTGATTGTTTTCCTTAATTCACCATTTCTGTTGTTTAATTAAATCCTTGATTATTTTAAATTTTATTCTTTTCTTTGCTTAATTGTTGTTGATATGAAAAGTTAATTTGTTTCAGTTTCTTAATCATAATAATCTAAGACCGTGTCCCTTTGATTGACTTTATTTTCTTGATATCGATGCGTGATACAGATGCGATTCGTGTTTACAATTAACTATTACCTTTTGTTTTTAATATTAACTACTCATTGTCACAATTAACCACGATTTAGTTGATTTGATTCATCTTCTTTGAGCACATTCTTCATCCTTGATGATAATCATCATCATCAGCATCATACCTTAAGGCTAATTGTATTGATAACTGCCCGTGATTGTTGGTCATGCAAAGTGTCGTTTCGAGATGTTATTTTTATTTCTGTGAGAAATTCAACCAAACTTATATTATATTTAATTTCACACTAACTGGTATCCTCTTAATCTGATTGCTTAAACGTAGAGTTGGTAGTCACGCCTCATGATGAGCTTCATTGATTAATGGATAACATGGATATAATTGTTAGAGAGGATGAAGAAAACGCTTATCTTCATCTTCATCTTTATCATGATCTTCCTCATCTTCCTCATCTTTTTTTCCCTTTTTCTTTTTCTCTTTCATTTGGTTGTTTCTCTTTTTTTTTATTATTATTTTCCTATTCCAAATATACTCTATCCGTTACGGCATTTATTGTCAATTAACCTCTGATCCTTTGCATGATCAAGAAGATGATGATGATTATGATGAGGATGAGGATGAGGATGGAGATGGAGATGATGATGAAAGTAGCTAAACCATAGTAAAGACAATCTTTACCTTTTTCTCTCATCTTTATCATCATTGAAAATTTCGTGAGATGATCAAGATTAACATTGTTGATTGTTGTTTCTCCCTTTTCAACTTTTTCTTTTTCGCTGTGATTTTCAGTCTATTTTTACACAAAGACATGGGTCACTTTCTCCTCCTCTTTCGCCATCATCATCTTTTATCAACCTTTATCTTCATCTTGCATCGTTTTGTTATTATCATGATGATGATCATCATCATCATCATTTAATTTGTTTCTACCCTGAGGGGATTTATTGTATATTTGGTAAGATCCGTGACACTAGAAATCATCTTACCTTAGCTAAATGTTTGGTCACTTGATTAACCATTTACTATGATTACAAATCAACTCCCATTCATCTCACTCAATGTGATTCATCTCTCTCTCTCTCTTTATTTTCATCATTATCATGGTAAATATATTCAAGCTGCATCATCATCATTAACAATTAAGAAAACAGCAACAAATTAACAACACAGATCATTACATCGCCTTCCTGTTGATACTCAAATACAACAAAAAAAACTTCGATCAGTGAAAATTATTGTTGATTTTAAAGCAATTGCAAAGATAACCTCAAATGAGTGATTATTAATTACGATGATCATGATGAGGATTTTTTCTTCTGAGAAAAAATCAACTTTTCTCTGTAAACAATTAGACCGAAATTAACAGTTACTATCTTTGGATTGATGACACTTGTTTATTTTAGTTTATATTTACCTCCCATTCTGATGGCTCAGGGAAACGGAGTGGGAGGTAAAAAGTTCGTGGTGGAAGTGGTAAATTGGAAGGCGGAAATAGGAGGAGGCAAAGAGATCGTCGGTTCTGTTGATTATCCTTGACTAACAATCTCTATGTTTATCATTGACACTTCAGCACTTTCGTTAATCAACATGAGTCTTTGGTGGAATTGAAAACAAAAACATCCTCAGACCACCGAAGTTACTTGATTGTAACCATTTGAACAATTAACACAAATCTAAACCTAATCAACTAACCAAAAATTACTTGTTACTGAGGTTTTGTTAGCAATAACTTCCGCTTTTGATTAACGTCATTTTGATATGTAAACAAAACACCAACCCTGGGAACTAAATGACGTTGATCATTGAAAACCCAACAATCGACAATCAGAGTAACAATTAAACAATCTCACTGACCACCAGCAAGTTTGATTATTGTTTTTTTTTTCAATTGTACAGATTACAAATTGACAATCAATTTTGATTGTAACCCAATATTGTGAATGAATCGCACACACAATCACAATTATGTAAAAATAAAAGGTTACAATCAAATCTGATTATCATTAATTTTGCCAAGTCATAGGAATCCATTGTTACTTCAATCAACAACCAAGACGGAATCTGATGTTTTCAAGACAATTTTGATTAACTATCAATTGATTTTGTGCTTTTTTTGCACCAATTTTTTTGTGATTTTTCACCCAAAAAAAGGTGAATTAAATTGCGATGATAATTCATCATGATTAGATTATTGTTATTTAATTGCAAACATCAGCAAAACTGTAAAAAGAGTGAAAGTTTTGCAGAAAATTTCGCTTGGAATGACTTGGAATTTATGTATTAAAATTCACCCAAAATGATGAGATTTAACTAGAAATCAATGGAATTGATGATCATCATCATCATCATGGTGATGAGGAAGATAAAATGAACTGAGTGAGGGAGATGGAGAGTTACAATGACTATCATCATGTTTCTGCTCCATGTCCCAATAGGAATTCAATGTAACTTTTTTTTCATCGTTTTTCATATTATTGTTTTTTTCAAGTCTCGATTTTTTTTTCAATTTGATTTGATTGTCAATTGATTGTTGATTGATTGGTGAAACTTATGGTCTATTTGGTGACAATCAATGACAATTTATTATTCTTGTTTTCGATTATCATTGTTGATTCAGTCATTTCAACGCAATCAACTTTCTGCTGTTAATTGAGTTGACAAAAGTTGCAAGTTAATTAAATCAATTGGTATCCAATTGATTATTTCAATTGTTAAATCACTGATTCTATTACTTTTCATTAAGTTGGTCAAGATATAAATTAGTTAATTAACAATCAACTGATCAATCAACTTATTGGTTATTAACTTTAATTGACAATCAATTGATTAACAGAGTTAATTGTTCAAGATGATTACTATCAGATTATTAATTGATGATTAAGATTATGATTTTAATGATGATTATGATGAGGTAACATTAGTAAAAGTTAATTCAAAGTGATTAACCAAATTAAATTGTACTTTGATTGTAACTAATCAGCTAGAAAACTATTGACCAACAATTTAAAGTAACAACTAATTGATTAAAATAATCAAATCGTGCTGATTGTAGTCTTGAAACAAATTAACATTTCAATTAAATCATCAACAATTTAAATTGTCTTTTATCATCAAATAGTCTCAAATTGTTAACAATTAAAGGATCTAATCACAATTAGTAAATTGTTAATCAAAAAACTATTTACCGTCACTTTTGAAAATTATATAATTGAATAACTAAATTATGTTTACCTTGTACAATTAATTAATCAAGAAACAAAATAAATAATAATTAAATGGTTACACTCATGATTATGATTAAGTTAATCAACATTAATTTAATCATTTGATTACTCAATGTGAAATAAATTGTGACATGAAGCAAAAAAAGATTCAATTGATAATTTAATTTACTCAGTCAATCAGTTAATTGTTAAAGTTTTGATCAACAATTAACATATTGATAACCATTCATTTAATTGTTATTGTTTTTTGTCAATTTAAAATGTTAGGACTTTTTAATTGGTTTCATCAAGTTAATCATTATTTGATTGCGTGTATGCTGATGTAATAATTAATTCTTAATTGTAGCAATTTAATCAGCAATCTGAGTAAACTCAACTACTTTTGTCATTTCATGTTATATATTATTTGACCTAATTGTTGGTAAATTGTTGATTCCATTGATTATTCAGTTTCGGCATTGATTGGATACATTTTGATTAATACCTTTTATAAATCATTGATTAATTTTGATTACTACTTTATTATTATCAATCAAAATAATCAACAGACAACCAATCAAGTTAATCATGATTGAATTTTTAACCAACATGAAAATTTTTGTCAAAAAAAAAGCTTTTTGATTAAAACCTTAAACACCAACAATCAGATGACTGATCATCAACAATTAAGTGAAGGTAACAAAAAAGTTTCCTTCCAATCAAAATAATCAACAATTAAAGTTGATTAAGATGATATTATATTAATACGTTGATTATAATCATGATCTTGGTTTATTATGTCCTCCAATATATTATATGTTCAATTAAATAGTTTCAATTTTAATTTATAATTTGTTTTTACCCTTGATTGTTAACAATCAACTTAAATTAACAGACAAGCAAAAGTCATTGGCAAATCGCAATGATGATTATGATTGATACGGAGATGATGTTTACTTGATTATCTTTAATGACCATTGGTTAAAATTGATTGTTACCTGTCTCTCTCTCTCTCTCTCTCTCTCTCTCTCTCTCTCTCTCTCGCTTAATTGTTTATCTTTACTCTTGAAAAATTAACTCTTTCAGTAAACGTTACCTGTAGTTAGCCTCAGGTAAATAAGTTAAGGTGAAATAGTTTTGTTTTTCCGGTGACAGAAGCAATTAACTTGATTACCTGTAGTTTACATGAACATGATTTAAGATGATTATCTTCATCGTCTTCATTACCCTTGAACCTTTAATAGTCTTGCAAAGATAAATGTTATCGTTTACAATTATCATTATGATTCATAACTATTATTAAATAATATTTATATTTATTTTTCAACAATCAACAGATTGTTGTTTAAATTGTTCATTTAAATTGACAACCTTTTGCTTGTTGTTTTTTAAGGGATGATTATGATCTGAATGTGATCATGAAAGTGATGATGAGGATGAAGATGAGGATGGAGATGATTGTTCATACAGGAGGAGGTAACTCTCTCTCTCTCTCTCTCTCTCTCTCTCTCTCTCTCTCTCAATGGCTATTGCTTCATTTCGTGACTATTTTAAAAGTAATAATAAAAAACCATTAGAAGTAAATTTATGTTGAAAGAAAATGTTTTTCTCTCTCAGTTTTCTTACCTGTTCAGAAGTATATTATGGAAAAGGATTTTAAAACAATCATCATCTTTATCTTCATCATCACAATTGTAGATTTTGTCTTAATATGAGCATTGAAAGTGACAAAAAGTAAGAAGCAAAAAGATGATGAAAGAGACGATGAATCATTATTCTGATGAGTATTCACGATAACATGATAATAACAGAAAGAGAAGAGGAATAAATAATCATTCTGATAATGATAATGATTTAGAATAAAATGTTTATCGGAGAGAAAGAAAAGTGACCTTAGAAGATGAAGGTAGAAAAGGTAAAGAAAGAAAAAGACAAAGGAAGAAGACGAAATGTAAAATGTTTTCCTTCATCATCTTCATCATTTTCTCTTCCATCGAGATGATGGTTGTCATCCGTTTATTACTTGAAGCCTGTAATTTAACGAGAATGCAATTTGTTCTGTTTCTATCTAATCAATACCAACCTTCTTTTGTCTCCTCTTCATCTTTTCTCTCTCATCATCAACTTCATCTTCATATTCTACTTCATCATCTTCATCATCTTCGCTTAAAAAAGCCAAGTAATGGCCTATGGGCAGAGTGACTTTTACTCTATTAACCAATAACTGCCCTTTGTCCACTTCCCCTTACAATCGTTTTACGCTCACGTTTGCTCACTTTTCAAGTGCCAGTAATCTAGTTTTCATACTCTCTCCCACCCTCTCTCTCTCTCTCTCAACCCACCCCCTGTTAACTCCCTGTAATCATCTTTGAACTGTACTTGTCGGTTTATGAACAAACTACACCAATTACCGATCAACTCTCATTCCACTTTCTCTTTTCTCTCACGCTCTTTTACTGTCATCCTTCTCCCTCTCATCTCTCTCTCTTTTCTTTACTCTCTTGACACTCATCTTCTCTCTCTCTCTCTGTATCATCCTCATCATTTTCTCTTTTTTACCTGGACTGGACTGGACTGGACTCTCTCTCTTTCTTTCTTTGACGTTGGAACAATACGCCTATCATTCTCTTTCTCTTTCTCTCTCTTCTCTCTCACTCTCATCAACCACCTCCCTCTTTCTACTTTACCTCCTCCTTCTTCTTAGTCTTCACTTTGCTCCCTCATCTTCTTCATCTTCTTTTCCTGTGGCTCCCTCTAACTGTCTCTGTGCATTTGACTTTTTAGTTTTGACACAAGTTGAAACATTTCAAGATGAACCGAACATCGGTAAACGCGTGACCTTAAAAAAACTTTTCGAAAACGTTGTTGCCCTAATTTATTTTGTTTACGAACTTGAAAATCCTCCTTCTTTTCATCATCATCAACACAACGTCATCTTGTCTGATCATTAACTCACTTTCTCTCTCTCTCTCTTTTCTTCAACTTTGTTTTCTCTTCCCTACCAACCATTAACTTATTAGGATTCGGATGGTAAACATTTATCTAAATGGACAATGGTCAGTCCCGAAGAAGAGATTTTAGTTCTTCAACAATTTCTTCGTTACAATCAGACCAAAAGTTTTGCTCATCATTTTCTTCTTAACGATCGATTTCCTTGGAACGATCTGATGACCGTTGCAGCGGCCGCAACTGCTGCTGCCGCCGCCGCTTCATCTGCACCTTCAAACACGACACCATCTTTGACCTCATCTTTATCTTCATCATCTCTAACTAGTGCAACAACAACTTCGACAACAACAACCTCTTCCTCAGTGTCACCTTTAGATCTTTTATCCACCAGTGGATTAAATCTCGGCCCTGGAAACGGGAAATCGATCGACAGTGAAATCCGTCGATTTATCGAGAAAACCTCTCGATCCAGATTATCAACAAACACCTCGAGCAATAACAATAGTATTAATAGTAACAACAACAATTTACTTCGATCATCACCATCACCAAATTATCCCGTTGATTGTAAAAGTCCATCAGCTCTTCCACTTAGTTTAACTGCAATGGGACGATCGTCGATTATGTCACCAGATGATCGTCATCATCAACAAAATCATTCGACCTCATCTCTAAATAGATCATCAACTAATTCAGATCGAAGTGGACATCATCATCGTCCGAATGACCATCAAAGTCCATTGGTATTAACGACGGGTAATGCTCCATCTCCATTGAATCGTTATCAATCATCTTCGTCTTCATCAACAACAACAACTTCATCAGTTGTTGCGACCTCATCTTCCTCCACAACCTCATCATCAATGCATCAGCAACCCTTTGACTTTAGGTGCAATTCATCACACAATTCAAATAGGAATCATCACCAACCCTCTTCATCCTCATCTCCTCCTGTAAATAGTTCAATGAAAAGTGATCTTCCAGGTTCATCATCTCTCGGTGTCAATAATTTATCTTCATCTTCATCAACCGGAAATACTTTATCATGTAAAACTGATGAAATTGTTAAAAGTCTCCACAATAGCCTCTCACTTGTTTCGCCGAAAGACAACAACATGGCTTCGAGTTTAGGACTCGCTGGTTTAGCTGATTCGTTTAAATTATCAACCTCATCTTCGTCTAATCATCATCACCATAATCACCATCATCATCATCATCATCATCATCGTTCTTCATCTTCTCCTCATGGCAATCATTCTCATCATCATTCTCATCATCACCATTCTTCTTCAAGAGGATTAACGTCTTCATCATCAACTGGACTTCGAAGACCTCGATCAACAGGTAACTCGGAGTCGAGTTTGACCGATGGTGAAGGTCCAGGTTCTGATGGTGAAACTGATACAAATACGAGTGAAAGTGTAATCAATTTATCCGCTGGTTCTTATGATATGTCTTTATCTTCATCGTCTTTATCTAAATCATCATCTCGTCATCATCGTAAATCCAATAATCCGATGCGAATGAAACGATTAAATCCTGTTGTCCTCAGTCAAATGACCACAAATCCATCGACGGGTAAAAAGCGAGTCCCATGTAATGTTTGCAGGAAAACCTTTTGTGATAAAGGAGCACTTAAAATTCATTATTCAGCCGTTCACTTGAAGGAAATGCACCAATGTACAGTTTCCGGTTGTACAATGACCTTTTCATCGAGACGAAGTCGCAATCGACACTCAGCTAATCCAAATCCTAAGCTTCATACACCAAATTTAAGACGAAAAATGAATCCACATGATGGACGATCAGCTCAACCATATCAAATGATGGCAGGAGGATTAACACCAGATTATGGTTCACCTTCGGGTAGTGTGATGACCTCCGGTGGATTATTGGGTGGAGTAAGTGGTGTTAATCCATCGGGAAGGAATATTTTATCTTCTTCCGGCGGAATTCTCGGAACAGGAAGTTCCTCTAATCATTCCGTGGCATCTCTTGTCCCCTCTTCATCCCATTTACAGGGAATTCATCCCCATGTCTCTTTATCCAATTCGATTCACGGTTTTACTTCAGCTCTTTATGATTCGGAAAGGGGTAATCCCGAATCAAGTCAACTAACCTCATCATCGTCAATTTACACCGGCGATGGTAAAGATGGACATTCAAGGGACATGTCACCCTCCTCATCTCGAGACGGACATTCACCTACAGAGATGATGATGATGATGACCACCACATCGACGACTCTTGCGAGCTCATCAACAACACCAACCGCAACCACCTCTCTACCAACATCGACAACTAAAGGATTATCATCATCGTCATCGGCTTCATCCTCTTCGACTAAAACATTAACTCGTGAAGGTGAAATGTCTTCCGCTCTCTCACTGACCAATAAAAAGATGAGAAGAGAAGATGAAGAGATGATCTCTTGTGATGAAAACAGTAATGAACCAGAGGAAGGAATTAATCTTAGTGTTCGTCACGATTCAACTCGATTAAACAACGGTTCAAATAGAGATAATAATTCAATCACATCTCGTTTAACAGCTAATAATTTATCCGCATCCGGATTCAATAGTAACAATGTAATCAACAACATCGATACATCAACTAACAAAAGGAAACGTAAAAGTTTGAATCCAATTAGATGTGAACCATCATTAATTGAAGGAGCTTCAGATGAAGATGATGACGATGAGGATAATGAAGATAATGAGTTAGGAGATTCTTGTGATGATTCGTCCAGTGGAACTTATATTGGGAGAATGGATGATAATGATATTGTAGATGATGAGGATTCCAAATCTGAAGATGAACCAGAAGATGATGGAGATGAAGGTGATGATGATGATTCGTTAGACGGTTCGTTACCTTCATCAGTTAGACGTCGAAAATCAAATCGATCTAGAAAATTAGTCAATGAAGAAAGTAAAAGACGAATTGAGAGACAACAGTCGCAACAACGACAAGAATCTGAATTAGATCAGCAAGTTAATGATAATGATGATGCGATGGGCGATGATTTTGAAGATGAGGATGAAATTCGTGAAGATCAAGATTCTTTTGGAACTATGGATTTATCCAAGAAAAGTAACTATCAATCAGAATTAATTTCATCTCGATCACGAAAACCTCTTTCTGGGGCTGATAATAGCGGGAAGGAATCAACTAGTGATCTTAATAGTGGACGCAACCGGTCATCATCTTCCGCCAATTTAACTGTTGATGGACACGAGAAGGAAAATTGTGGCTTACCAAAGTTACCTTTTCTTGCGACTGGATTACCCACTGGATTAACTTTAGATGCTAATCTTTTCCGAGATAATGCCGAGAATAATCCACTTCGACATCTTGAAAGTCTCTCGATGGGCTCATTTTCGGGCTTAACTGGATCGAATGCTTCGATTAATCATTCTCTTCATTCAAATCTTTTCCCTGGTTCGCCTGCACTTTCATTTCATGCTCCTGGACTTGGATTAGGTCGACCCGAAGTACCAAGTGAAGAGAGAATTAGAACTAAGGAAATAACTAAAGAATCTGGTAAATCGAATAAAGAACGAAATCGTTTAGAAGAATCCGAACAATCTTCTGGTCATCATAGATCTTCCAAACATTCATCTTCCTCTTCTTCATCCACGACTTCATCTTTACACCAACCTCATCACTCTTTATCCAGCAACATGAGCAACGGAGGCCACGGATCAATTCAAAACATTTCTCTTCATGAACCTAAACATGAACGATCATCAAATGAATCAGAAAACAATTCTAATAATCATCAGCAATCATCTCAATATCAAAATTCAACCGGATCATCAACGTCATTAGCTAATAATCACTTTACAAGTCCAGTTCATCCATCGACTTTACCTGGATTGACAACACCCATTTATCGTGATGCATCGTTAGTTGGACCAATTGAGATTCCCGTTGACAAAGATAACCCTCGAAGGTGCGTTACCTGTGGGAAAACATTTCAAAATCACTTTGGCGTTAAAACGCACTATCAAAATGTTCACCTTAAAGTGATGCACAAATGTAACGTGGAGGGCTGTAATGCCGCTTTCCCGTCGAAACGATCTCGAGATCGGCATTCAGCTAACATGAATCTTCATCGTAAATTATTATCAACTCATTCTGACAAAGGAATTCCTTTCGGCCTTGACAAGGCCGCAGCCGTTGCGGCAGCGGCTGCAGCGGGCGGGGCTAATGTTTTATTCCCATATTCTGGTGCCAATGTGATGAGAGATGATCTTTTATCGCGATTTTATGATTCACCGTCGTTTAATTTAACCGACCTTTACTCGAGTCGAATTCCTCAAGATCTTTTAGCTGCAATGACAGCCCAGTTTTCGATGCCATTTCCTAATTTCCCTCATACTCCGTTCACGATGCCAACTCGTCTTCCTGGCTCAGGATCAGCCGATATGCAAGGTTCAATGAGAGATGATTTGTCACCACAATCATCGAGCGGTGGAAGATTATCAAACAATAACGATACCAACATCGGTTTGACGGTAACAACGGCAACCGGATTGACCTCAACAACAACGAAAAGTACAACCTCAAGTCCATCATCACCACCGAATCGTGATTACTCATCACCTTCATCTTCCTCTCATCTTCATCCATCAGACCATTCAAATCGTCGATCAGTTTCACCAGTACCAACCAACCATAGCTCTTCAAGAGGTAATCATCAACATGATCGCCATTATCGTCACAATCAACATGAAAGAAGGTCAATTAGCCCTGGAGGGTCAAGTCCACATAGTAATCGAGCTTCACCAGAACCCAATGGTCACCATTATCAATCTCGTCATTTGTCAAATCATCATTATCATCAACACCATCATTCATCATCTCATCATGAACGATCAACTGAATCGGGCACTTTGGGCAATAGCAACAATAACAATATCGATAATAATAAGATTATAAATTGTAATAATAATAATGTTGATAAAGCAAATAACTTTGGCCTATTGGCGCGAATCGGTGTTTCCACCCTCTCTTTTGAATTAGCAAAATCCCAGCGGACGCTGATGGTAATTTAATCTGTATCTTTTGTAAATCATTGTCGTTCAGTGAGAGATCACGATTGAAGGATCATTATGATTCGAGCCATTTCGAGGAGCTCACTCAATTATCTCGAGAACCTTTCAACAAATTGTTATCTCCATCATTAACTGTCTCATCACCAACACCTCCACCTTCATCCTCCTTTGGACTACCACCACCGCCGCCCTCATCATTGTCCCACCCGAAATCAGGGCGATCACCGTCAGTCTCCTCATCGCCGGGACTGTCGCCTGGAGCGGGCTCAACGCCGACGATTCCCTTTTCACTTTCACCTCCAATTTCATCACACACTAAACGATCCTCATCACATTCACCACCTCCACTCTCACTCACCACCACAAGCAACTCGCACCATTCCCGCCGGGAATTATCACCAATATCCTGTTCCAAGAGTCACCAGGATGCTTGAGTCTTTTTAGTGCTTTGAAAATCTGTAATCAACCAACAATCAACGTCCAAGTTAAATGATTGATAAAATAAACAATAAACCAAATTTAGCTAAACCATTAAAATCCAAGAGCCAATTGAATAAAAACATTGACGTCAAACAACAATTAAGCAAAAAGAAAACAAATCATGAGAAGATGATTAATTAATTATGTTCAAGCTGCCAATTAAAAAACAAATAATTCGAATCTCATCAACAATTTAATGAACAAAATCATAATCATCAACATTCATCATTTCATCATCAAACCAATTCATCTTCATCCTCTCACCATAATTCATTATTATTATTATCATTATCGTCATCGTCATAATTAACTATTAACTAATTACTACAATGATCATTGTCTTTTCCTCTTCGTCTTCAATTAACTTTCGCTTTTGCCATGAAACGTTTTTTTTTGTTCGCAATCGAACTAATTTTCAACTTCGATTGGATTGATTGACCTGATCTTTGAAATGGTTTTCCCTTTTTCCCTTGATTAATTATCATTGACCTCGAAAGTTTTGTTCAATTAAATTAAATTGGAAACAAAATAACAATTAAAAATGACCCGAAGTAACAAATTGCACAATTAGATACTATAAATATTATTACTAATTGAAATAAGTTGATTATGTATTAGTCGGTAATAGTAAATCATTTACAACAATTCTGATTAACAATCTGATGAACAACAAATTAAAAGCGTTGGTTAAACATAATCTGTTTTTTTTGATTGTCAACAATCAAAAATTTGTAAAATATTATATATTAAATATTTGCATGTAAACTTAATTAACTGACTCATTCATTTGTTCATTTGAAAGTTGTGATAGTTACTGGCTGAGATTCCAATTAATTTGGTTAATTAGTGTGATAATTTCAATCTCCATATTACCTTTGGTAACGAGTTACGACAAAACATGACGGAGACAATCAACTAATACCATTAAATTAATATTGACCCAATTATAGATCAAATAAACTGGTAATCACACAAATTTAACACAAACGTAGGAGAATTAAAACTACAGTGCACTACAAAAGTTTAGGTTTTTCGTAAAAAATCCAATGTAAATAAGAGAAACCAAAGAAATCGTCAGAATCATTTCGGGAGTGATAATCAGTTGAAATTCATTTTAATAGTTTAAATTAACAAGGAATCAAAGAAAGTTATGTATTCGCGACTAGATGAAGACCTTAACAAACGAATCAAAATAGAAAACACTTTCGAATCTTAAAGTTTCAGCATTTGTCCTTTCGAAGGCCAAAAATCGAATGCACCTCGATGAAGATTCTAAATTACGTTTGGCAAATCAGAAAAGTGCTAAAATCTTTCATAGGCGAGACCGACAAATTCAACTTAAAAGTTCAGCGAATCAAATTAACATGATTATCTGGAAAAATGTTGAAAGGGAAATTCAGTTTATACAGAAAAGTAAATTGATCAAGACAAAATTAAGAAAATGTCTCATTGATAATTTGCCTTTGACATCAGAAGAAAAGATATTTAAAACTCGACGGTTAAAATCCGAATTCACATCTACTAAGTTCACATGAGGGCAATTAATGTTCCTCACATACACTTTCATATTGAAATATAAGCACAGGAAATTTTGACGAATTAAAATGTCCCACAATTAAAATAATTTGGTGAGAAATTGACAGACAACCGAAAGTCAAATGAACTAAGTTGGAATATTCATCTATCCACTCTCCATCCTAAAGGTCATTTTCTTATTTAATCCATGATTATCCAAGTAACCTCATCAGAAATCAACAATCGACTTAAATAAAAAGCAACTTGTATTGCAAGCGTTTTCCGATTTTCCTGGGCACCAATTACATGATTTGTTGTCGAATGAATTAAATCCTTTAGTCCACTGAGAAGTGAATTCTTGAATCCAGGACATCATTTGAACTTTAAATAATGTATAAATCAAGTACCGATGTGTGTTAAAATAAAATTCATATGATTCTAATACTTGTAAATTAACTGTGTCATACTGATTTATTGGAAATCATTTGAAACTTATATAAACAAAAAGATTAAGTCTAATCTTCATCCTCTTCTTCTGCGGCAGCAGAGCTCTTTTGTTTGCGAGCGTTCTTCCTCTTGACACGACCTGGTCGTCCACCACTGAATGGTGATTTCATTGAGAAGTCTATGTGCTTCTCAGAATCCAATCTGATAGTTAGAAAAAGAAACAAAACATTAGACATTAGTGATAAAATAATAACTAGACGCATTAGATTGGTATAAAGAAGAGACAATTACCTAACAATGAATGAAGGTACGTTAACCACTTGTTTGCAGACAGCAATGTGTCTTTGCCTAATGAGAACACGAGCATGATGGATTGATTTAGCAAGACCGTGTTTTAGTACTTGGGTTTGGAGACGTCGTTCCAAGAAATCTTCAATCTTAAGACCCAAGACGTAATCGAGTTTCATTCGGGTTTCATCCAATACACCAATTCGGACAAGTCTTCGCAATAAAGCATTACCTTCAAAAAGACGTTTAGGATCTTTCTCATCCAAAGTCAATAATTCTCGAGCAGCTTTTCGAATTTTAGCTAAGGTATATTTAACTCGCCATACTTCACGTTTGTTTCTAAGACCATATTCACCAATAATCTTCAATTCTTGGTCCAAACGCTCCTTTTCAAAGGGACGACGAGGAGTAACATAGGTTTTACTATGAACAGTTTTGACGCGGACCATTTTGTCTGCTACTGAAGAGAAACAAGCAAATTAAAAAGAGAAAAGGTTAAATTAGCAACACAAAGTCTATCAAGTCACAATAAGAAAACGATAGTTATTCACAAAATTAAATTAATTACCTTAATTAAATTAAATTAAACAAGAAAAACTAAAAGAATTTCAAAACACTAAGAAAAGATCACAGAGCTACCGGAAAAGGAAACTTAAATTCTAAGCCGTAGTTTCCATGACAACAAATTCATTCTTTGGCTGGAAAACCGCGATTTTCGAAAACTCATTTTTACCACTAAACTTTTTTTTTCAAATCTAATTTTGATTTTGATTTCGATTTCTCTGTAACTAAATCAGCAATCAATGAGATTGTTTGAATCGATGCATCAATTTGGATTATGGCTTTAAAGATTTTTCAATTCTGAGTAATTTTGGAGATTTGATTCTATGAGGAATTAATATTTTTGTTGATTGAACTTTGCAACGAGATTATTTCATTTGATTTAGATTTTATTTAATTAATTTTGACAATACATCGACATATTTATTACAATATGATTTTTTTCTCTCTATTAAGTTCATCTATTCAAGATTTATCAAATCTTTTGTTCTCAAAAATCGTGGATCAATTTATGTACATTAACTTTAGCTCCTGATTCGACTGCTTTTTTAACTTCAGATCTTTCCATTAATTTTGATTTAACTGTTTTCTCGAAACTTCTCATCTTATAATACTGCCAATCTCTTCGTTGATATTTAAATTGATCCCATGGATGATTAATCTCGATATCAGTATTACTGGCCCATTGTTCAAAGAAACGTTTGAATTTATTGAAATTCGAGGGAAATTCTGGATTCAAGAAATGTCCAAATGCTTTTTGTTTTCCCTTCTCAATGGACCAAAGGATTTTATCAATTTCTTCAATGGTCAAAGTTATAACATCGATTATCCTTCTATCAGCGGGAATAGAAAATTGTGTCATCTTTTTCAGGATTAATTCCATGGTTACAATATCCTTGAGAAAACAAGCTTTCTTCATCATGGCTCCGATTATTTGAATATTGGGTCTAAATCCAGAATCAGTTAAATCTTTGAAAAACTGATTAGCCATTTTAACGTTTCTACAACCAGAAGCGAGAACACCGAAAGTTGCTAAATCAACGGGAATTTGATTCAATTGCATCTCAGCGAAAGCCTTTTTAGCAGAATAAATGTCATTCCGATAACAACGTCTTTTGATTATTTGATTGAATATTCCAGTATCAGGTTTGACCTTAAATTGTTTCATGCAATCGATCAAATCATCTTCACATTGATTGTTTCCCGGTAGAAGATCCAACATTAAGGTGAATGTTTTGATATCGGGTTTAACTGATTCGCTTGTAAGAAGATGAAGAAAACCTTCAGTTCCTCCAATTAATTGGAAACGATTTCTCCAATCACTAAGTGATTCGTAATCAATGTTGATAACATTAGACATTTGGAGATATTTGGATGAGACCAAGAAATTGGGTTGCGTTAACATTAATCCATTTTCGTTATTATTTGATTGGATTATATCATTTGAAGTGTCATTTTCCAATTCTTCTAAATTTAATTCTTTGACACTTCCATCAGGTAGATAATCGAAAACTTTGTCATTAGAAAAAGACATTTTTGGATTAGTTGGTTCGTTAATTAACTTTGATTTCTTTGAATTCACTTGTTTAGGTGGACGCCTCTTCTCGTTATATTTAACTCGATCCATATTAAACCATTGATGAATTAATTTAGTAAAATTTTCTTTATCACCAATTCCACAATCTTTGGTTGCTTTTAAGAGTAAATTGTAAGTTTTTAATTCTCTGGGAATCTTATGAAATCTCATTCGTCGATATAATTTAATTGCTTCACCAAATCCATTTTCTGGTTGACTAATTGAAGCAACTAATAAATGGTTAAATGTGACAGTATCAATGGCAATGTCTTTCTCTGCCATTTCATCAACACATTGATAGGCTGTTTTGAGATCACCCAATTTACCAAAAGCTTTAATCATTGCATGATATTGAGATTGATTCAATTGAATATTGGCCACTTCATATAACCACTTCCTCAACCATATCGCTTTTTCCAGTCCCATCTCTTTGAATGGACATTCAGCACAAGCGTTGAATAGAGCGGTAATTGTAGCAAATGTTGGTTTTAATTTAGCTTTCAACGCTTCTTCAAACAGTTCAAATGCTTTTTCAGTGTAACCATTTTCAGCCGCACCAGAAATAAGTAAAGTGTACATGTAGGGTTGTACTTTTTTCCGATCGTCCATCCGCATGTCGTCAAATAATTTCAGCGCTTCCACGATCTTGGCTTTGCCAACTCTAGAACCATGAATTAACTCGGCAAATTTATTCTTATAGTATAAAATATGACGACGATTACGATTAATCTCTAATGTATCGTAACCATCATCATCATCAGGTAAACTTTCTGACTTCAAAGGCATAACAAAATCTTCATCAACACCAAATTGACCAAAAACATCGGGATTATTTTCACCACTTTTACCATGTTTAACCTCTTTTTCTCTTTCTTTACTTTTAAACTTTGACCTGGAATCAAAATTATCACCATCACTATTTAGAGAATAGTATCTTTTACCAATCACAAATTCACAATTTAATTTTGTCATCACTTTGTTACGGATTATTTGTGAACCTAAACGGTCAAGAGATCTAATTACAGAGAAAGTTAACATAATGCTAAATTGACTAGAGATCAACAGTAGAATCAATAGAATCAATCGAACATAATAAAAAAATTTAATTATTCAAATTAAATGAAAACAATCATTAATTCAATTGAACCAAATAAATGAAGAGAAATGAAAATAAACAAATGAAAGCACATGTTTGGTTACCATGAAACGAAAGAAGCGCTCAAATCAAAAGTTAGTTTCCAAGATGAAATTAACAATCAAGTAATCACTTAACTAATTAACTAATTAACTAATTCTCCAATTTAGTTGATAGTTATGTAGGTTCAATTGTCCGAAAGAAAAGTTAATTCAAATGTTAAAGTTAATGGAAAACAAGTAAATGTAATCAATTGAAGAGCTAAATTTTTTGTTTGGATGTTGAAATGATGTTGACCAATGATTTAGATTACAATGTAAATTGTTGTTAATTGTAGATTAAATATCTAACCAAAATCAACACAATTTACAACAATCAATGATGAAACTGTTTCTCGAAATTATTTTGGTCTTCAATAAGTTAATTGTTACACTAAAGAAACTTAACCAATCGAGTGAAGATTTTGATTGAAAAACTTTTAGTTCTAAAAGTTGAAGAAAAAAAAAGTTAATCAGATTAATCAGCTAATCATGATTATCACAATGATTTACGTTAAACATTGTCAGACAATCAACTGATTAGTATGATCGATAAAACTGATTAGCCGAAAATAATGAAAGTTAATTGAACCAATGTTTCTCTTGAAAAGAATCAAAATTAAACGATATTGGAACAATTGATTAATAATCGAAAACCAGTGACGACTATTAATTGCAGTTACAATCAAGATAATCAAATTGTTCCTTTAAATCCGATAATAAAAATTTCTGATCATTTAAAGAAAAGAATAACAAATGAAAGAAATTAAATGAAATCGGTTTTTCTCACCCGAAGAAAACATTAACCTCTCGTTAGAATTAAATTATTTTCTTATTTTCTTTCCACAATTAAAACAATACGAATTATTTTAATTGCTCCTAATTGTTATTCGTTAAACAACCAAGTGTAAATTGAGATGAATTTAAATGAGTTACAATTTAAAGGAAAACAATGATTACATTTACCCAAATTGATTCTATAATTGTGTTTACATTTGTTTCCAATACCATTTGATGATCAACTCTTTTGGTACCCTTGAGATTAACGTTACACTTTTCATCATCTTGATCATCTTCATCATCCACCATCACACCTTGGTTACCAAAATCAGTTGACTTGTTACAATTACCAGTTAAATAGTGATTAACCTCTCAATTTACAATTCTTACTGAAATTAAGGTTCAACCTTTCTGCTAATCCAATTTAATCTAATCCATGTAAATCCATCACCTCTTTACCTTTACCTTTACATTTACATTTCCTATACTTCACATTTTCATTGAATCAATTTCCAATCAACATCTTATCTAGTTAATTGTGACCATCGTTTAATCACTTATTTACTAATCAAATTTATGGTCGGAATATAATGTGCCAAACAATGGATCGGGTGAGTCTCAATTTCTAACCTTGATTGTTCACTTCAAATCAATCTACTAATTGATTGTTTATTTTTTCTCTCTCTTAATCACTCAGATTTCTTATGAAATTAAAGATTTGGTTGAAACCCACAGGCAGAGCTGTGAAGTATTCAAGAGGAAGAAGATGCTGAGACAAATAATCTATAACATGCTTCGGATGCACACTGAGTTCCGTGAGTTGATCATATGAGACAATTGGTTGAGTTTCCATCTCATTTGCTAATTGTTCATTTTATCATTGATTTAGCTATCGACCTTTACATGGTTGGTTCATCATTGAATGGCCTCGGGACAAATAACAGTGACATTGATCTTTGTTTGGTGGTTGATAGTATCGGTGAAAAGATGTGCCATTTACGTTATGCTATTCCTGTTTTAAAATGGGCTGAAAGGATATTGTCCCGACTGCGTAAGTCGATTGATTTGATGATGAAATTAATTGTCTCACCTAATCTTCTCTGTCTTGATTTGTAGCTTTTGTAAAAAACACTAAGTTAATATTGGCTAAAGTACCAATTTTAAAGTTTACTGATTCTGAAAGTGGAATCGAGATCGACCTTAACTTTAATAATATTGTTGGAATAAGGAATACACAATTAATCGAGTTTTACAATAGAAGTGAGAATTTACCAACAATTTAGCTCTGGTATTGTTTTCCGTTCTCTATTCATTTATTATTTGTATTTATTTTCGGCTCATTGTTTTAGTGGATAAACGAGTTCAGCCTTTGGTGTTAACGGCAAAAACGTGGGCTCGTCAAAATGGCATTAACAATGCACGAAACAAGACCATTTCTAGTTACACAATTGTCTTAATGGTTATTCATTATTTGCAATGTAAGTTAATCAATTGTCATTCTCATTGCTCTTTAATGGTTCTATTAATTTAAATCTCTTTTTCCAATTGATTTCAAGGTGGTTGTGATCCCCCAGTGTTGCCTTGTCTTAACAAACTGATGCCCGATAAATTTCATCCCGATTCCGATATAACTCAGCTGAGTCTTTTCGAGGAGATTCCTGAATGGCAATCGAATAACAAAGATTCATTAAGTCGACTTTTTATTGGCTTTTTAGATTATTTCAGTTACAAATTCGATTATGGTAATAATGCAATTTGCATTCGCACCGGAGGCACAATACCAAAGTCCAAGGCTCGTGAACATGTCGCTCCGAAAAACAATCCGAAACATTGGAATTATATTTGTGTGGAAGAGCCGTTTGATCGGACCAATACAGCGAAATCAGTTTATGATGAAGAAGCGTTTAATCATATATTGGATGTGTTTCGTCAAAGTTATGCCAAAATCATGAAAACTCAAACACTTTCGAGTATCATACTTAATGAACCTCCGTCGTTCTCACCAATGTCTTCCTATGGCCCAACATTACCGACATTTACTACATTTGATGATCGTTTTTTCAAAGTCAAACATGGAAACTGCAATAGTAGTAGTAACAGTAGTACCACGAGTAGTTGCAATGGTAGTACCGTCGGTGGAATGGTCAGTGGTCATTCGGGTTCTATCAACAATCCTCAAAACCACAATAATCCAAGTGAATATATTTATCATCCTCCGAACAAAGTTCATATCCATGATCATTACTCTCATTATTTGGTTTACCCTCAACACACGTATTCGAGTAAATTGTTGTTGAATCTTCCACCATTTTGATGTTAGAAGATCGACTAACCTAATCATCGAATCGTCACAGTCTCGGGTTAAATTTAAATTTAGAATAGAATTTAAAATTAGAATGTTTTTCATCTTTTTCTGGTCAATTTGCTAACAATTAACAGTTAATTTGATCAGTTAAAAGTATGAAAGTGAATGTATCAATCTTCAAAAGCCAATATTGTTCTCGCAATTAATTGGCTCTAATTTTTTCCTTTGAGGGTCAGTTAAGGGATATTAATTAAGGGAACAAAAGAAAAGAAACTTTTTTTTAGATTTTTTCTCATAACTATTGTGGTGACCAAAGAATGAGACAAATTATCAATTAATTTTTGCTTAATCAGTTTCTTTTTCCAATCAATTACTTTGATTCAACGTCTTATTCCCAGTGTCACTCATATCCTTGTATTTCCTATTTATTTGTCTTATGATTTTTTGTTTACAAAATTATTACCTCAATTTATTTGTTAATTGTTCAGCTCAATCAAAAGAGCTAATTGTTTCTCTTTTCCAAGTTGTTTTCCCTTAAATCAAATATTCCTAACACTTTTTTCCCCTCAAAATGTTAAGGCTAAAATATTATGTTTTTCAAATAAGAGGCCATCGCGATAAAATTAATATAAAAATAAAATTAAAAAAAAATATGTGATGGACAAAAAAACAGTTTCCCTTTATTTTATATCAATTGATTATCTAAGATTTTGTTTATCTATTTTGATGGTTTAGATGGTTTTGTTTTCCTTGCTTCGGCTGCTTTGGCAACGGCAGCTTTTCCACCGCTTGCTCCTTTAGCTGGCGCTGATTTTGTGGCGGTTGGTTTTGGTGCTGGTCTAAAATGGAACAAAAAGTAAATCAATGTTAATCAATTATTTCAATTAATTATTTGATAAAATATCAACTCACTTTGAAGCTGGTTTAGCTTGAACCGGAGCTTTGCCAGCGGGTTTAGCGATGGTTTGGAGGATGTTGGAGCTTTTCCTGTTGCTGGCTTAGATAATGATTTCGCTACTGGCTTAGTTGCGGTTTTAGAACCAGTAGGTTTACCTGTTGTCTTAGTCACTGATTTTTGGGTTTTGCCAGTTGCTGATTTAGCGGGTTGTTTACCTGTGGGCTTAGCTCCTGGTTTTGCTGCTGGTTTGGCACCAGGTTTGGTTGCGGTCTTAGTAGCAGTTTTTGGTGCTGCTTTTGATCCAGGTTTTGCTTGAGTAGCTGATTTACCAGTTGTTGTCTTGGATTTAACATCCTTGGCTGACGATTTGGGTGCTGTTTTACCAGTGGGTTTAGCTCCTGGTTTGGCTCCCTTTGCTGGAGCAGCTTTAGCTGGTGCTGCTTTACCCTTTGGAGCGACCTTAGAGACGGCGGGCTTGACGGCACCTTTAACTGGAGCGGCAACTTTACCAGTTAATTTTTTGACTACTGGTTTAGCAGCAGTAGCTTTAGCTTTAGCGACCAACTTGGCTGCAGCTTTGACGGCTCCTTTAGTTGGAGCTGGTTGACTGACAGATTGTTGTCTTGATGAGACTCCAGAGGATGCAGATGAACGACGTCGTCGGATTTCTGAAGTTTAAAAATAAGTTAAATAAAAACACAAAAAGTTAATTGAATGGAGAAATACCTTCTTGTTTCTTGTGACGTGCTTCCTTTTGTCGAGCAGCTAATAATTTAGCATAATCAGCAGCGAGCTCACGTTGTTTGTTAGCTCTGTTTCTCTTAAGAGCGATCAATCTACGCTTTCGTTGAAGTCTTTGTGGGGTGATTAATCTTTGAATCTTGGGTGCAGCCGTTCGAGGTTTCTTTCCTGCTCTTTCGGGTAAAGGTCTTCTGACAACATATTGTCGAACATCATCTTCTTTTGAAAGGTTGAAAAGCTTTCGGATTTTGTTGGCTCGCTTAGGACCCAATCGACGAGGAAGAGTCTTGTCTGTTAAACCAGGAATATCTTGTTCACCTGAAATATAAAATGGAAAATTGAAATTAACTGATCTCTACTTGGGGGAGAGGAGACATTAATAAAATAAAACTAACCTTTTTGAACAATAACACAAGCAAGGACACTTAAGTTACTGTCGACAATACATCCACGAACAGATTTTCGTTTCCTTTCACCTGTTCGTCTTGGTCGATAACAGGAGTGTCCAGTAGCCAATAAAAGTCTTACTCTTTGATTAGTAAGAACTCCTTGTTTCATCGGGAAACCTTGCTTGTCGTTTCCACCACTAACTTTAAGGATATAACCTTTCCATTCGGGGCCAATGGTTGATGCATCAACTTCTTGACCCATACGCTTATCATAGAAAATTCTAGTTTTCATTTCATCATCGATATCAAATAATTTCTGGCAACCAGTTGCCGGATAAGAGATATTAAGCTAAAATACACAAAAAGAACAAATTAGCAAAGAAACAGAAAAAATCATGACCGGTACACAGAAAACCAAGACACAGAACCAAAACGGACAAAGAGAAAGAACCAATAATCAATCTAATAAAACATCAACTTACCTTCATATTGTTAAATTCCTTTTTTAATTAGTCTAAAACACAATAACCAAATTAAATTAAATTAAATTAAATCCAACTAAGGAAAGAGTGAAACAGAATTAATTTAATACATAAGCACAACATAAACACACTTAAACTAATGTTTCGGAAACGGAAACAACACAAACCAAAATAGGAAGAAACAAAAAGATCCTCCAGATGGCGCAACTTTCGAAAATTGGAAAAATTTTCTTTTTTCAAATTGAGCGACAAAAGTGAAAGAAACAAAAAAAATCGATTATTTCGATTTGATTGAACAAAGAGCGAGTCAATTAATTGATTGGTAGAGAAATGGAAAAGGGTTTGATTCAATTCGAACTTAAGTTCGATGAAAGATAAAAGAAAAAAAATTTCGTGAACGACAGGATTCGAACCTGTGCGGGAAAATCCCAATGGATTTCTAGTCCATCGCCTTAACCACTCGGCCACGTCCACTGATAAAACTCTTGGCCAAAAATTTACTCATTCAATTGTGCAAGTTGATAAAAATTTTAGATGAAATTTAATTAATTAAACTGTTGATGATTTTAAATTATTTTGTTGACAATTTATTGTAAACTCTATTGTTTTTGATTAATTAACATAACCTGTTTGCTTGTGTGTTCATTTTTTGTTTACATTTTTAATCTTTCGTATTCATCTGATCTTAATTGTACTTTTTTCATTCAATGGTTAAAGTTAATTTAATTTTGGTTAATCAATTAATTTCAAGGACATGTAACAATTTGTTGATTGTGGATTAGATTTTGGTTAACTCATTTTCTTGGAAAAATTTGGATTATTTTCATTTTCAATAGTAACTCTTTGATTACAATCTTGATTATTATTATTGATTTAAATTACATTTCTAAATTGAAACTTGATTTAAATTAAATTAATTTTATAATTAATTAATTTTTCTGTCTCATGTAAACAAGTTTCATTAACTATCATCTCCAATTAGCAATTAGTAAATTGTGTGTATTCATTTTTTTTCAAATAGATACAAATGTCTACCTAAACAATTAACTAAATTAAAATTGAACAATTGAATTAACCATAATAAATAAACAATTAACAATATTTGTTTGTTAATTGCAATCACAATAATCAACTGTAATCACAATATCATTAATTGTAATTAAAGGCCTCAAATTAACTCATAAAAGTTAATCAAATTTAATGAATGAAAATAAATAAAAATTAACTCAACAATTTACTAATCACTGTCTGAATTTAACTTTTTGTCAATTTATCCTTAATGATTAAGGAAAACAATTTATTTTTAATTCACTTTCTCTTACCTTTGATTAAAATGTTAATTAATACTCACTCTCGGGAGACTAGATCACTCCCTCTAAATAGCATTTATATTAATCAACAATTTGTTTCAAATGATCAAATTAATTGTTGTAATTATGAAGTTACCATCAAGTTACAATAATCAGTAATCATCAAAGTTTTTTTTTCCAAATCTAATCAACAAAGAGGAAGAAATTGCGAAAGAAGCAAAAATAAATTGATTTAATTTTCTTCCACAATTAGCAATTGAAACAGTTAACTATCAACAATTAACTCTACAATGGATATCAAATTAAATTCTAGTTTGATGTCAATCAGCTGTTTTCGAACAATTTTAATCCTTTTGATTGTGATAAATTGTAACGTTGAAGGTGAATAACAATTTCGATCTTTGCTTCCGTGTCTTTTAATTGTTCAAAATTAACTTAATTCTGTTTATTCCAATGTCAGGTCAACGGAAATCGTGTCCAGTGTCAATCGACGAAGCCGATACTTGTGCTCGTAAATTAATGTTCGAAGGCGATAGAACCCGATTAGTCCGAGAGATGAGAAACAAATGGATGAACATTGCAGGTAAGAGTTTAAGAAAGAACAATCAGTCAACAATCAGCTAATTGTCAACATTTTCTCCAAGTATGATGACCGAAAACATCAAATGTATTGAACGACACTCGAAGTGTTACAAACCTTTCGCCAAGCAAGTCTTTGCAACGGCTTTGTTTCACTTGAAAAAGGCTCACAAAAGACGCTGTTTGACCCCTGAAGGTCGTAAAGGTAAGACAATTAACTAATCACTGCTAACACTCCTAATTTTAATCAACTAAAGTATCGAAAATTTCACCAAAATTGGTCAAGATCAAGTTGAAAGGTCCAATTAATGGGCTATTAATATCTGTTCAGTAATTTAATTATGTTACAATGATTTGATTCAATTTGGTTAATATGAAAAAATTATGTAAAATCAAATTTTCACTAATTGAATTTCACTAATCCATTTAAATTAATCTGAATGACATAAACAACAATTAACCTTGATCAGTTTTCATGTATGAGTATAAATATCATGGTACAATCAATCAACTATAATATCAATTGATATTATAAGATGAAAAATTAACTTAATCAAGATGATAAGAAGAAGAAACTAATTTAATCTAAATCAAAAATGAACTTGACCTAAATCAACATACAACATAATCAGAGTTAAATAACAAGTTTCACTTTTAATGGTAAATCAGCTGAACGAAAATAAATTGTGTCAACTAATAATATATTATTTCATTATCGTAATAATCATACAAAAGTTAATTAACCACAAACATAAATGATATTTTTACTCATACACGATAACAATCAACAATCAAATCAATCAAATTAGTAAACAGCTAAAACCCAAACCAAAGACAAGAGACAAAATGAAATAAAAACAAATCGTATTGGAAACAAACAATCAGCTAATTGTCACCTTAATTTTCAGAGTTTCTCTTCCACATGGGATGTATTAAGGACGAAAAGGCATCGGAACCCGCTCATCAATGTTCCGATAAATGGTCGATCATGATAAAAACAATCTCATCGAACTTCACAGCGAATCAACATTTTCCCGCTTTTTGTTGTTCTTTCCACTTATTCCGTGAATGTCTATTGACTCGAGTGAATAAACTTTGCGCCAATAGCACAGGTCCAGGCACCGCCAAGTACATCGAGGGAAGTATTTCCGATGCTGTGGCCGATTTCATGGACTTGGCCTGTAACAAGCACCAGAGTAAAGAGCAATGTGCGACGAATTTGCCCCGAGGCTATGCTCGACTTCAAAGGTTGTTCAACAAAGAGATTCCACCTCAGAACACATCACCTTTATTTCATTTCCTACAATTCGCAATTAAATATGATCATTAATTAATCTTCTTACAATCAACTCAAATGGTTCAATGTTCACTATTCACAATTAACTTTTAATTTGGTTCATAATTGTAATTCTCAATTGTCTCGATATGTTCCAACCCTTTTTTACATTATTTTTTTTACGAAATAAAATTAATTGTGATTCCACTTTAATTACTCGGATTTTGTTTTATTTTCACTGTGATGATTTGTTACAATTAGAAAAAAAAATCATTAATTTTTTTTGGTTAAATACATTGAAGACTTTACAGTTATCTGGTTTGTTTATTGATCAATTCATTTGATCAGCAATTAATCAGATTGCGAAAATGATTAGTCGGTAATCATTTCCCCGAGGAGATTTTCAGCTCTTCGAGATTGGGTTCAAGCCGATTGATTTAAGATGATGAATTTGTACCACAATCAGTTAATCAGGTTGAGTCAAAAACGATACAATTAGTAACAATTGTCGCTGTTGGTCAAAAGTTGATTTAATAAATGGATCAGATCTTGTAATCAAGGCAAATATGGAATTGAAATTAATGAGAAGGAATCGAAGCAATTAAGAACTTTTTTCGAAGCAATCATTAGGAACGAATTATTTTTTTTTGCATCTTCGATTAATAACAACAATCAGCATAATTAATCGTTCCAATTGAATCGATAATGATCACTTTGCATTCTAATCGGGAAGAGTCTCATTGATGAGATCAAAACAATAGACAGAAAATTGAATTTCAATGAAACATTTGGTTGATTAATTGTTGGTAAGAGCAAAATAATTAGAATTTAAATTAACCTTGATTAAATTGAAAGTTGATCAGATTATGTTCCCATTTAGTTTTCGAGTCTCTGATAATCATCTAATAGACCAAAGGCAAGAATCAAAATAATCTTAATGGTTTGACCATGATGAGGATTAAATGATAATTTGTATTCCAAACGAAGGCATCAATAGATATATGGATTTGCAACATAATTGTGATTTAGAGACAATTTGTTGATTAATTGTCGATTACACAAAAGCCTCTGATTCTTGTTCCTCTTGAATACTGTGATGTGATTTCTTGGATGGGCCCGAATTTGATATAAACGAACGATAAATTGATTCGGTTTTACTATCAATTGAATAATCTCGTCTTTCCATTGATCGATAGCCTGTCGAGTGAAAAGCAAAGAAAACAAATTGTCAACAATTAGAATCAAACGAATCAACGATTAATTATGATTGATACAAATTGCGAAGCTTTTTCCATCTAAATTTGATTAACTATTAAATCGCAAGAAGGCAAAGCTCATGCAAATTTGATTGTTTTTACTTTGGTAATTGGGATTATGTAGCATTAAGGAAGCAATTAAGTGTGAAGATGATTAAGGTTTTCGTGCAAACAAATACAATTAATAAAACTGCAAATCAAGGCAAAGGTTAATTAAATCTATTGGAAGCAATTATCAATGATTAAACGAGCAAAATCTAAAAAGCCAATGATTAATTAATAATTAGATTGAATGATTATCAATCCTAACCAGAATCAGCGGAAAACCATCCAGATTCATATTTAGTTGATGATTTGGTGAGATTAGGATTAACTAAATCAACAGAATCAGGTTGATTGGTCATCTCCATATTATCAGGTATCGTTGTTGATGATGATTGACCATCGATTGGATTAGTTGATTGATTTTCTTCCAGTTCTAAAGTAGCTCGTAATTGCCATAGTTCACGATATTCACGTCTATTGATATTCAATCAATAACAGAGAAAGTGATTGAGATTAATCAAACTAAACTAATAATAAGAACTTAATTTCAACTAATTAGAGAGAGAGAGAGAGAGAGAGAAAATGATCCACAAACCTTATGGTTTCAGGGGATCTTTCATCAGTGTTTTCCTCTTCATGGGCTGAATGGGAAAAGAATTCATTGGTCATTAGATTGGTGGACATTTGAGAATCAAGGAAGTAATAGAAAAACATTGGATTCGATTCAAGATCCATGGAAAGTTCAATATGAGAATTGTTCGTTTGAGGAATGGAAATGAAACTTCCGCTGTTTTAAAACCAAAAAATTCTGTGCTCTGTTTACCATGCAAAATGTTATCAATTATTAGCAAAATCAATGAATTTGAGAGAGAAAAAGAAAGAGGAATCACACCAAGCATATTCAGATTGTTTTGAATTAATGATTAACGGGGTTGGTTAATTGTGCATAATGAATCAATGAATTACATCAAGAGTGAGAGAGAGAAGATGAAATTGATCATCGTGATGGTTAATCGTTGATTAAAACTGGTTGAATGTTCAAATATGAGTAATTCCATTTCAATGATTAATCTTTTTCGAGCAATTAAGTTAATGTTTTGATTCTATTAACCATTGTTGAGATTTCCTTTTTCTCGATAACAATCATTATCTCTTCAATTGCTTGAGAGAAACATGGGAACATTTAAATTAGAATTAAAATGTTTCTTCATTTTCTTTACTTCCAAGAATCTTAGAAACAAATCACCCAAATGATTAAATTGAACACTAATTCCAAGTTCTTAAATGAATCAATCGTAATAATTTAACAAGTTTACCTATTGTATTAGTCAGATCGATGTTAATCTCTTCATCAGGAACCTCGAAACTTTGTTGACGGGTAATCCCACCTGAGGATCTTCGATGACTAGAATTCAATGGTTTATTAATCTGCTATCGAATAAAGAAAATTACATTTGTAGAGGAAGAACAATCAATAAGAATCAATTAATTAAATGGAATACAAGAAGAAGAGAAAAGTTCTTACCTCATCAATTCTCTCTGATTTATCTGTTTCCACTAATCCGCCATTTTGATTAGTGCAAAATCTGTCAAATCAAAGGATAAGAAAATTAACAGCCAAAAAATTAAGCTTCTAATTTCTAAATCACAGTTAATCAATTAAGTTAATCGAGACGCAGTGAAATCCAATGAAAATGTAATTTAAATATTTACAATCAACAAAATTACCCAAATTAGTATTCAACAACAAAGCTCATCTCTAAATAAGACAGAGAAAGATTGATTATCATGATTTAATTATGAGCTTTACTACCAGAAATTTACCTAATCACTGTAATCCTCATATCAATACAACTTTGAGAATTAGTTAACAAGATTAATCAGTCAATAGTTGGGGGATAAAGATTACAAGATTACACAATAGAAATTAAGAAAACATCATTAAGATGTTGCAATAATGTGTAAACGGAAATGCGAGTAAACCATGTGAGTTAATTGTAATAATCAAGAGATAATTAACTCACCTTACTTGGGGAAAATTGTTCAATTCAATGTTATTCGTCTTCTCATTTGAATTTTGAGCTTTTCCATTACCATTTCCACCGCTGATGGACAGAGATCGAGGTGAAACAGTTTTATCCTCATCACTTTCCTCAGCATCCGGTTGTTGAGAAATCGATTCCTCAATACAGCAACTGAATAATTCCATGTTATTATCATCTGATGATGTTGTCTGTCTTTCCAATGTGTAAGTACGTCCAGAACTTGTATAATATCTTGATCGAGTGACAGTCTCTTTACTCTGTTGATTATTTAACGATTTCAAGGGAAGGAAAAAAATGAAGAAAAATCAACAAAAGAGAAAACCGGAAAAGGAAATGATGAGGAATAAAAATCAATCATAAATAAATTAGAGGAGCAAAACATGAGAAAACCTTTTGTTAGTCATAATCAATCCCTGAACATTATTTACCCTGTCAATATGAATTATCATGTAACCAAAGTAAACTTTGACTAAAGAACCGATAATCAACTGATTATCCATTCAGATGAGATCATCTCACTCAGATTGAGGGAGAGAGAAGAGAGAGTGTTAGTGGTCAAGTTATTTCATGGTAACATGTGATAGTTTTTTGTTCTGTATCATGAGTAATATCATGGGAAGAATAAGATGAGGAACAAGAAGATAAATGTCATTAGAGAAAAGAAAAATCATCTTAAGTTGACCTTTTTTCTTCTTCATGTCTATTCATCGTTACGTGGGTTGATTTCTATTGATTTCTCATCGACTAATCAATAACTCACCTTGACAAATAGGTGACAACAGATAAGAACCAGAATCGCAGCCAGAATTGCAGTTCCACATCCAGAAAGGACAATTATAATTGCAAGATTCTCATAGGAGTCATTAGGTTTCATTGCTAATCACAGACACTAAATAACAGATAATCCGAGTTTTATTTGCTCGAATGAAAACAAAACCAGGTAAAATTGATGAGATTGATTTAATTCTGTTGATCTAAATCACTTGTAATCACTGATTTACTTGTGATAATTAATTCCTGGTGATTAGGCTCAAATTGGTGGTTTTGTTTATCTTTTTCCTTCAATGTTTGTACATGTATTACTCGTCTCACTAATTGTTGTTTCTTGTTTTACCAATTCTTGTAAAATTGTGGTTCATGGAGATGTTGATTTAATTGTTGTTAATTGATTCATTTTGTATTTCTTGTTACTTTTCAAGAAAATGGAGATTTCAAATTGAAAAGATGATCAGATTTCAACTGATAGGCACTTGAAGTGAAGGAGGAAAAAATAACACCAGAAAATTATTGCAGTAATTGAGATAAACTGAAATGAGATTAATCCTTAAAATTTGGATATACAAAATGTTGATTATGTTGATGATTTGGGAGGAAAAAACGATTTAATTGAAGCACAATCAACAAATTAAAACACCGAAAATGTTGAAAGCATTTCAAGAATAAATTGTAAATAAGGATTCCAAAGACGAGGAATCCCATAGATTCATTGATGAATTTTAATTTTCACTCTAATTCCAGGTCATTGAAGGAAGAGAAGAAAATATTTTAATCAACCTTCTCAAGGTGGATTCGATTTCCCCTGTCAGCATGATGAGAGTGATGATGGTGAATGATTATGTTATCACAGAAAAGAATAAGAAAAATAATAATGATAATTTAAAGGGAATCAGTTGAGTTGTTTTCAGAAGCTTTTCCGATGTAAACAACAATTAAACGAGAATGATGAAAATTCAGCCAAATGAGAAATGAGGAAATAAATAGATCATGGATAATATCATATTTATCATGTTCTCTTTTCACAATAATAATAATAATTGAAGCAACATGAAAGGGAATTGATGAATTTAATATATCACATCATGTACATCATCATCATGTAGGTGAAAGTAACCAGAGTCTCTGTCTGTATTTATCTTCTCTCTCTATCTATCTGTCTTCAATACTCTCTCACTCGGTGTTACTTTACACTAGATACAAATGTGAATGTCATTCGTTGTTTACATGATGATGAGGATGAAGAAAAGAAAACTGTTTATTGATGTCACCAAAATAACTAAAGATTAAAATCAATGATGATTACACTTGAAAGATTATTGTTACTACTTTTTTTTCAGGGAAAATGAGGTTCGAGTAAAAGATTCTTTAAGATTATTGATGATAATTTAATTGTGTGAGATTCCTTCGAGTGATTTGTATCGAAAACATAAACTCACCCGAAGAAGATAATGTTCAACGATTAGAATTAAAGCTCGAAAAACATAAACATGGTTACAATTTCTTTCTCGACTATTTCTTCTTCAGCAACAGAATCTTTTCTTCTTCCTCGAATCTGAGTTACCTTTTAACATGGAAAACTATCTCCAAGCTTATCATCATCATCATCATCTTCTTCTTCTTCTTCATTTGTTACTCATCATTCCTATTTTCCTTCATCTTCTATTCTCTTTTTCCCCTCATCCTCTGCATCTTCTTTCTCATTTTCCATGTGGTTAGTTAATTGTGAACGAGTTAATTTACCAGAGAACAAGATTTTCTTTCTCTCTTCTTCCGCCTTGGCCATTATATCGATCCATGTGAACTATTTTTAAGCCATATCATCATCATCTTCGTCATCATTTTATAGGTGAACAGCATCTTCCACTTTTATCCATTTCCTTATCATTTTCATCATCATCATCATCATCATCTCTCTCTCTCTCTCTCTCTCTCTCTCTCTCTCTCTCTCTCTCTTCCTGTGACGTCAATTTGCTCTCTTTATCTTATATTCGTTTGATGTACATTTTTTATCAATACAATTCTTTCTCTCTCTCTCTCATCTTCATCATCTCCATCTTAAGCTGCATTTTCATCCTTCTCTTTTACCTGAAGTCTTTTCCATCATAAATTTAACAGGTAAATCCTGCCTGAATCTACATCCTCACAATATTATCATCTTTTGACAGGCAAAGTTAAATAGTCAAACAAACAACAATGGTACTAAATTTCTTACGAGATTGAACATTTTCATCTTCGTCAGCATCTTCATTCATTCAACTCAATTGTTCTCAATGACTTTTTTGTTTCTCAAAGAGAGAGAGAAACAGAGAAAGTAAATATTGAGATAATTCTGTTGTCAATAGAAGATTTTTCTCCTTTTTCTTATACAATTTTTTTCATTTCTTTTTCTCTTGTAAGATGAATATAGTTAATCAGTTTGGAATTGATTTCGAGGATTAAATTAATCCCCTCAAGAATTGTCATGTTATCTGTTTATATTAAGAATTTAACAGAATCTTCATTTTCTTAATTTGAATGTAATTTGATTCCGATAGACAATCAAGGTAAACTAAACTTATCAGCGAATAGTCTCTGAGTGATTTACTTGAACGAAGAGTAAAGTTCAACCAACTTGTAATTTGATTAACAATTAATATCCTCTTGATATTTCCATGGGCTTTGTTTGTTAAATTATAACATTTATAGGAAAATGGATTAAAAATTAATCGTGATTAATTAATTTACACAATTCATCCTTTCTTTTTGGCAATACAATGTCACCAGGATGGTGGAAAAATTATCAAAGTTACTTGTTGTTGACAGGTTTCAAAAGTTGACCATTCGCAATTACCCAATTTAAGTCACTTACAATCAGTTGATTGTTTCGTTTTTCTTGATAATATTTATACAAAATAATTTATTCCATTATAATTCTGAATGTGCGGGTGAATCATTAATTTGATCTGATTGTTTCTCAGGTCCGGGCATTCGTGGTTTCGATGTTGGTTTACTTTCAACTTCAATCTCTGGAGGTGATGATGATGATGGATTTTTAATTGTTTCATACTCTTTCATCAATTCTTTAATCTCATTGTCGTAAGCTTCCCATTCAGGTAAAATCCTTCTGGCGGCTGTTAATTTGGGCTCTTTAGTTTTAGGATTATTACACAAATCGATAGTCTTTGCTTTAGATTTTGAGTTTTCATCACACCAAGTTTCACACCAAAGCCATTCTTGAGGTAGAGATTTAATTGGAACCTGAGAAAATGAGAAATATTTTCCATTAGTAAATATTAAGGATTCATTTATTTTCAATAAAATTAAATCGATCATAAATACCTGGTGAATCATGTTGTTCGGTAAATCTTGATCTAAATTACTTAAACTATTAGGATCTTGACTTAAACCTTGATATTGTCCTCGTAATCTGTCACCGGCAGCAATGCGACGGAATCTTTGAAGATCGACAACATATAAGGCGGAAATGTGGTACTTTCGTCCGTGTAAATGGTTTGCCCAGTAACCAGTTTTCCAGAACCGGAAACCATCCATATCTTCACGATTATCACAGAAAGGTGTGTAACCGTAAGGTGCACCTTCTAAATCTAAATCACGAAGCTCTGTGAGATCAACTCGAACAACTTGATCAGCGTCAACGAAAATGATCTTCTTGACATCTAACGGGAAAAGGACATCAAGAAAGAGAATCTTATATCCCCAAATGATTCTTTGCTTTTCTGTTTGTTGGTGTAACCAACGTGGCCATTTGTATTGGACTAGTTCGTACTCGAATCCATATTTTTCCGCCATAAAGGGAAGAAAATCTTTGAATGTTGGTGAAAGATAATTCTTAAGGAACCAAAACTTGACCGGCGTTTTCGTATGTTTAATTACACTTGTCATCATAATCCGAAGGAGTCTTTCGTAAAGATGACCAGAGGCAAGTGAGAAAATGTTCAATCGTTCAGTTTCCTTTTCTTGGACACCATTAGCTGATTTTTTCTTAGATCCTCCAGTCCATGAACTAATGGACCCCCAAATACTATTTTCATCTTCTTCTCCATCCTCATAAAGCAATTCTTCATTTTGTTTATCTGCCTTCTTATTAACTCTGATTTTAACAACGTTACTTTGGAAACTAGAAATCAAAATGATTACATTTGAACTGTCGGAAACAGGGTCGGTATTTTCATGACTAACAATCGAGTAAATATCGTCACTTCTTCCAGGTCTCAATCGTAAGGCCCATGCACCAGGATTAGCTTTTAGTTGGAAATAACCAAGATTTGCCATGACGATTGTATCAGCGACATTGGGATCACTTTTAGATCCTAAAACAAACTGTAAACCACGAGGTGGATTACCAGTCGACTGTTCAAAACAATGACCTTCTAATAGCAAATATTCAAGTTCGAAATCAGCCCAAGCTCCTGGACCATCGATTTCTTCTAAATGAATATTATCCAAATCATATGGAGATGTGACACTTTCAACTAACCAATTTTCGGGAGTTATCATTCCAAGAGTAAATAAAGGTGACAAGGGCATGTTACCAAAAAACGCATCGGTATTCAGTAACTTCGATCCTTGGGTATCAGCGAAATGCATCTCATTGTCAATCACGTAACGGAAATAATTTTTCAAAGGCATATCAGAATGTTTCTCAATACAATTAAGGTAAACTTTCATATTAAGATTGAAAACCTTTTGAAGAGTCATTAAAATAGGTGCCAATTTCTGAGCACCTCGAGAAAGAGGTTCAATGATGGCTGTGACATCTAACGACGGGAGTTCGGGTGCTGATGCGGGTAAAATGATTGCACTATGATCTGATCCAAAGTTTTGAAGATCATGTCGTATTTTAGTTATAGCCGATGAAGATAAAACGTTACTTATCTTCATAACGAGATTACTGCAAAGCTGAGAATCTGATTTATCGCTTGAACTTAAAACTTCGAGTATTTTTGTACCAAATGTTAACATTCCGTGTCTTTCAACGAGACTAAAATCATCCTCGATGAATGATTCATTACTTGGAATGTCAATGATTCGACCATTAACCACAATTCCAATTTTAGATTCATCGAGTTCAAGATGGGTGGAAACAAACTCTTGGTGTAGATTGAATAAAGTTGTATCCAGTTGAATATTTTTGAAAACTTCATCAAAATCAGATTTAACTGAAGAGGGAATCAGTTCATGAGCGTTCAAAATGTTGTCAAGGCTTGTATCATGTTCAATCTCAACCAGATACTTGATTAAAAATGAGAGTGTTGATTTGGAGTCTTTAATTGTACTCAAAGCAGCTTCTATTGTTTGAGAGACTAATCCTGGATTACTGTAGATTATACCGAGTCTCATATGTTGATTGTGTGATCGAAGATACGATAAAGCAGATAATAAGATTCTTCTTCCTTCCTTTTTCTCGTAATCACCAGCGATCCAAATTGTGATTGGTGAGCAACGTTTCTCACTACTGGTAATATATTTAATTAAAGCTTGGAAATTGTTTGCATTTAAAGTACTAGGAATGACATCATTTCCATCACTAGAAGGGATAATTGTCTCATCGGGAACAAGATCAATAATCTTACCACGATTACCAAGAATTCGTTGATTAAGTCTTGGCATCACCGTTTTTTGAGACATTAACCAATCAAGAACATCTTTGGAATCAGTAAGTTCACCTTTGTAAACTGCTTTCTGAATGGTGGGCGTTTGTCTCATTATTTCCGTAAGAACGGCTTCCTCGAAAAGTTCAGAATTGAGATGATTCTAACAAAGTAAATGGATCAAATTAATCTCAATTATAAAATAATAATTAGTTAAAGAAAAAAAGTCTTACTTGTTTCAAAACAACTCCATTCATTAAAGCTTTCATTGGGGAGGACAGACCAGTTCTTTGTAAATAATCCCAGGCCAATTTGCGTCCAGTATCATAACCAGAATCCGAGCCAAACACTAAATCAAGATCGGCTTTAGGATATTTGGCCTTAAATAGGTTGATAACATTTTCACTGGTCAAGTCTTTAACTTCAGCCTCTTTTCCACTAACTGAAGCAATAACATCAGTAATGAAAGAAAGTCCATCATATGGAGTTTTATCTTCGGCAATGTAGTTGAAAGCGTTGAGAAGACCAACTCCTGGGTCATTTAAACCATTGATTGACATGTTTCGATTAACAGCAAATACAAATCCAATTCGAAGTGGTGCTTTGTGAAGGTAAAACGATTCGGCCAATTTAATTGTATCAAATGATTCCTTTTTGCTTGGATCAATTATTAACACGAGATGATACATGTTTTTCCTTACATTTCGTAACATTCCAGGATAAGTTGGCCTTAACATGTCTTGTAAACTCGATGACCAACTACGATACATTTTGTCATTTTCAATATCATTAACATACATCACAGCTGAATCTCTGATGTCAATTTGATATTCTTGTTTCTCATCAGTCACATCCAATTTAATCAATTTCTTGATTTTCTGCTCATCTTGACCAACGACTTTGTGAAGTCCTTCAATAAGTTTGACTTCTTTCTTCAAATAGTGAAGAAGTGTAAATATATCAGTCGAATCCATGTCAAAAAACATTCCATTGACAAAGAGAGCTGAATCTGCGGTACCAAGATTAAGATGATGCATAAAAACGTGTTGATTTCTTTCAACTTCTTTTTTAAGATCGTTGTCAACCGGAATATTAATCAATGTTCGAGAAAGAGAAGGAAAATTTTGTGCAATATCTCTTAATAATCGCAGTTGATCTTCTTTGGGTGAAGTTAATATCTTCTTTGCAGCCTGTAAACTCATATCTTGAAGTTCCCAGACTTTGAGAGTTGCAATTTCTTTCATTGTTTCCATAAGATGAGTTTGAAATTCATCCAGTTTACCAGCGTCTTCAGGGTAAGATTTTTTCAGAGTAGAAAAGTCAAAACCTTCGAGTTCATTGGGTCGACCATCGGACGATGAAGCCAAAGCAGCAGTCGTTGAACTGACCTCTCCTTTGACTCGAGTATCATCTTGAGCTTTATATTCAGTACTTTTAATTGCTAATTCAACACCATAACCTGAGAGTGAAACTTTACCGGGTTTAACAGATGGAATGTAATGTCTAACTAATAATTTGATTCTCCCCGTTTCTGTTGTGCAAATGAGAATGAAAATTTGATAATTACTTGAGGCATAAGATAAAAGTGGCGAGACAAGAAAAGTGATTGGAAAATCATCTTACCAATAACCTGAGATTTTAAAAATTTGTACAAATTAGAAAACGATGAGCTTGGAAAGTGACCATAGATTATGGCAGTGATGTGATTAGCTTGTGATGAGCTTCTGGGATGGATATGATCGGATTTATAAATTAATGGATGAATGAAAGAAGTTTCCTTTTGAGTAGATAATAATTGAGCCAAGGTGCTTTTAGCTGAGTCAATATCACAAGCAAATGGGATGTCAATTTGGGATGAGGGTTGAGAAAATTCAACAAAGGTAGGACAATATTGACCACCATCAGTGACTGCAGTTGATTCAGTTTCACCATCTACAGAATCTAAACCCAAGTCAATCCTTTTGTCTTTGGAGATTTGGTTGAACATTTCCACCGTGGGTGAATGTGAACGTAGAGAGAGACTAAACTTAAGGATTGACTTTTTTGATGGTGACAAAAGAGGCAAAGTAAGCTGAAGGATTCTTTCATAATCATCTTGAAAGGTTGATGTGGTAATATAATTATCCGCAACTGGATGATTTGTTAATGTTTCCAAAAATGTCCAGAAAATGTTATGTGATTCCTCCCATAGATATTCACTTGTCTCCGAGAAGAGGCAAGTCTGATTCCATTTACTAAATAAAGATATTGTCACAGATTTAGCTGATTTAGATGATGAATGGCTGGTCAACACGTTGCCATCATCACCATTATTATTATTAACACCGGTGGTAACATTAATTACCAAAAATAAGCAAAGACAAATGAACAATAATTCCAGGTTGACATTCATTTTAATTGTGTCCACCAAAACAGCTCCGACAAATGACAAGGAACCAGTCGCACAGGTTCAATACTCAAAGATTTATTAAACTATAAAAAAACTACAAACAATTAAATCATCTTGAAATTAATCAATAATCAATAACAATCACAATCAATCATTTCTCTGACTTTTGTGATCTTTGATCAGAATATCTCACAACCGAACACCAGATGGCGCAAGAGAAAATATCTAATTCTATAAACCGATATCGATATTTACGAACGAGTCCAAGTCGCAATTAACTAATTAACATGAAGAATTAATTAATTTAGGCAATTTACTAATCCATTCACTTCTGCACTGATTCAGGTGTTTACAAAATCATCTCAAGGTCAATAGAACAGATTAGAAAACCTTAAACGAGTTAAATATTCTCCAAGGACTTGATATTTTCTATCTGGAATTGAGTCTCTTCAATATCGGTTAACCGTTTTATCAACAAAATTTGTTGACATTTTCTCATCTCATTGAATTTAATCAAGTTAACTAATTGTGTTTATTTTGTTTCCTCGTTCAATTAATTGCTAATTCTCTTATATTATCCGTGTTTTCAGCCTGAGCTAATCATGTATCGTCAAATTAATCGTTTGGTCTCACCTTCTGTCCAATATATGGGAAAACGTAATTATGACCAAAAGGTTATGGATCATTATGAAAATCCTTCGAACGTCGGATCGTTTAAAAAGGATGAGGATCAAATTGGAACTGGATTAGTTGGTGCTCCTGCTTGTGGTGATGTTCTTAAGCTGCAAATTAAAGTTGATGTTGATGGTAATATTGTTGATGCTCGATTCAAGACTTTCGGCTGTGCCTCAGCCATTGCCTCGTCTTCCTTGGCAACCGAAATGATTAAAGGTAAATCTCTTGATGAAGCAGCAGAGATTAAAAACACAATGATTGCCAATGAACTTAAACTTCCACCCGTTAAATTACATTGTTCAATGCTCGCTGAAGATGCAATTAAAGCAGCAATACAAGATTACAGGACAAAATATAAAAATTAATTGAATTGACAAAAACCTTTCGACAAACAAAACCAATATTAACGTCATTAAATCCCTTCATATAAATAGAAAAATGTAAAATTTATCTGTGAAAATTTACGTTGTACTAATTAAAAATTTCGAAAGTCAATTAATCATTAACATAATCGTCTCAAAAAAACTTTAAAAGGTGCAACAATCAATCAAATATCGATCGAAAATAGAAAATCAATCTCAGCGATTTTGTAAATTGAAAAAAGCGCTTCGATCAACCAAACATCCAATCAAATTCATCCAAGAAAAAGATTGACATTTGCTTAGCATTTAAATGGATTCACAATGTTTACAATTTTAAATTGATCATTTCAAGTGATTTAATTACTTATTAGAATTAAAAACCTCCAGAGTTTATTAACTTTTGTTTGTAAAAGCAAATTCTTCTTTAATTGAACATCTTAATTACGTTCCAAGTCTTTCTACATTATCTTGTATCAAATGGATTATCAAATTTCAACTCGTTGTTTCGCCAAAATCATGATGCATTCATTGAAATATCCTTATTATACAATTAATGGTGTTCTTTTGGGCGAGAAAAGAACCAAAAAGGATAAATCTAGTTATTATTATATTGTCGATTGTATTCCGTTGTTTCATATGGCCCATGGATTAACACCTTGCATGGAAATTGCTTTGCTTCAGGTTCGTTCAGTTGATTAACGGTTTGCTCTAATTTAGTTAATTGCACTAATCACTCTTCCTCTTTTGTTTTGTTTTCTCCTTATTCTTTATCTTTTTTTTCATTGAAACAGGTTGCTAGTTATTGCAGTGAGGTAAATTTAACTATTGCTGGTTATTATCAAGCCAACAAAGATTATTATGATTCATCACCGGACTTTTTTGCTTCTAAAATTGGTGAGAAAATTTGGGAAAACAACAATGATGCGATCATTTTAATGGTTAGTTGATCACTTGTACTTTAGCAATTGTTAGTATTAATTGTAATTTCATTTTTACCTTAGGTCAATAGCTTTGGAATTAATTTCAACAAAGACTTTGAGGATCCTAGTGAAATAAATAATACTTTGCATGTTTATCATTTCATTGAAAATAAATGGAAAAACAAATCAAAGTAAGGCAACTATCTTCGTTTTTTGATCAACAATATGATGATTGAAATTGCATCTTCATTTTTTCTTTCAGTGGCTCTATTGAAAAGCCAGAAGTTTCGTTGGAGGTGATTCGTAATTTAGTCGTAAAGAAACAAGTACATTTGAGATTGGAGGATTTCGATAACCATCTAGATGATGTTCAATGTGATTGGAGAAACAAATCAATAAATCAGGAGATTGAGAAAATTCAAGCATAGTAAACAAATCATCAAGTCAATCTTAACAAATGAATCGATATTGGAACTTACACTTTTCTATGAAACTATTGGACTTAAATCACCAGAGTACATTATCCATTTTTTTCTCTGAAATAAAAAAATTGATTACCAAAATTTTCATATCAGAAAAACTCTTATGAATGCTAATATTTGGTAACTAACCGACAGAACTATGATTTTTACTCTAATTGACTTGAAAAATTTGATGTCATGAAATTGAAACAATGATACTGAAGATGTACCTCGTAATCGAGCCTATCGGTGCTGATGGAAGAGATTTCAGAGTCTCAGATTTTTCACGTTTTTAATTCGAGTGCCACTTTGCTTGTGGGTTAAATGCGATGATTGTGACTGTTCTTAAATTCTTGTTTTATTTTCTAATCTTTGAATCGTTTGTCAAATTTGTAAGAATTTTAGATTGAGAAAATAACAAACTTTTCTAATTTCTAACAATCAGATATTTTTATTCTCACGGAAAATTTAAATAAATTATTTCGATTTCAAAAAATATGATCATAATCGATTTTAAGTGATTGATTTTTCGCGAAACTAAGAAGCTTTTTCACTTTTGAAATTATTGCCACCGTCCAATAGAGAATCAGCTGCATTACTGGTTGGAATTTCTGCTGATTCTAGGAAATGATCGGGGCGTGAAACCCAAGCATTGACATTATTAGCAACGTTTCCAAATGGTCCATCTGTGAATATCGAAATTGATGGAAATTGATATGAGCTCTTTAAAACTTGAGATTTCTTTGAATCAGATTTTTATTGAAAAAAGTTCATCTCTTCATCATTGCTATTAATGTACAGGGTGATTACGTACAATTGACAGATTTATTAATACTTTCGAAATATTAATAATAATAATAATTCGCACGGAAATCAGAGACTCAAAAAGAAAATCAAATTGCCAGTTCACTTTTTAAGTTTCGTTTATAAAACTTTTACCCTTAACGAGATATTTTTTGAATTGGACTATTACATTGTAAGCTTTAGATTTCATTATTTCTCGCAGATGAAGAGCTGAACTTTGTTCATGTACAATCAGAAACAATGGAAACTTTTCGGTGAACTTAAAAGAATAATTTTTACAAAATTATCGACTTACCTGAACAAGTAATATTTGAAATCACAAAAATAGTTAAAAATACTAGCATGGATGTTGATATCTTTCTGAAATTCATGATGAGACTAATATTGTGTTAAATTAACTTGGAACCAATTGAGATGATTAACTAACGAAAACTGTATAAAACATTCATCCGTCTATTTCACCTTAAATGCCCGTTCAACGTATCTGATTGTTTAAAAATATTCTGAACAAATAATATCAAGTTTTCTAAAGACTAATTAAAAGGTTGTTTGAATAACAGTTTACAATCGACGCGATAGAGAATATTTTTAATTGTTACCAACTAATCAACATATTTTTCTATGTAAAAACAAGGTCTTCCATTTAACTCTCATCCTGAATAAGCATTTTATGCAAATTCAACAAATTCAACAAATTTAACTAAATATAATTAATTGTTTTGGACAAGCATCAAGTCACCGGATAATCATCGATTTTGAATAAATTATCTTGTATTAACAATCGATATCAATTGGAAGATCTTAGTTAATTCATGTCTTCAAGTCAATTAGAAATTTTCAATAGAAAATGCGTAGTAAATTTTATACAAACAATAGAAAATAATATGAACAATTAGAAAAGAGTATAAACAATCAGTCTTTTGACACTTGTCTAATCTATTAACAATCATTTAGAATCATTGTAATCACTATTGGTGAGATTATTGTAACCATTGGTTGAAGGTTCAGAAGAGCCTAATCCAGTTAATTTTTGTTTGAATGATCGAAACCAATTGTTTCCATGTGTCTTAATTGTCTTTATTGTTGATTGATGGCTTGTTGATGATTTGAGACCAATTGATTCAGCTCGACCAGAATCAATTGATTCGCAAACATGTTTACTAGAATTAACTATCGAGCCAGTCGGTACTGGTGGAAGAGATTCCAATATTGAGATTTCCTTTGAACTTGTTTTACTTTTAATATCTTCGGCTCCATTGATTGACATTGATTTAAATGGAATTGCTAATTGTTTATTCTGTTGAGCTTGAAAGGAATTTTGTTTAAGTTGATTGTTGTGACCATTTGATGAACAAATCTTTTGAGGAACATTATTGTAACCAATTGAAGGATAACTGGGTGGAGATGTTAACATCATCGGTTTGGAGCTGATTGAAAAAATCAATTTTCTCCAAATCCATTCCCATTTAGAGTCTCGTCGAGAGAAATCAATTTTAGACATTAATCGGACAAACGGAGGAATATTGCAAGGTCTCCAAATGATTGGAATTAATTTTCTCTCTCTTTCTTGAATTGCTAAATCGGTAGCGAAAAGAGTTTGATATTTACACTCTTCAGATTCAACGAAATCCGGTGTTAATATGATTATCACATAGTTACACCTTTTTTCAATCAATTTGGTGTAAGCGTCGTATCTCATTGTACCAAGAAGTAGATCACGATCACGGATGAACAATCGTAACCCAATTTGTTGAGATTCCAAGTATTCAGAAAGAAAGGTAACAAAATCTAAATCTTCGTCAGCATAACAAACATAAGCGTCATAATGAACATCCTCTTCATTTGAATCACGATTTTCAAAGATAGATAATGAATCACTTTTGATTCCTAAAGAAAAAAAAATTAAATTCGATTAAGTTTAATTGAGTTTAAAAGATTGAGATATTAATAAATGGAAAAATCTTAATTACCTTTGCAAGAAAGTTTGTTCATCTTATTGACAAAGAATTTTCCATCTTCGATAAAGAATTCTTGACAATCATCAATCACATCAAATCGCTCAATGGACTCTAAATGTTCAATCAAATCGTTTATAGAATATGGAGTCTTTTGTCCAGTTAATTGGTCAAGTTTCAATTCTTTTTCAACATTTTCTAAAATCATCTTAACTGGATCTTCACTTCTTTCAATTGTTGACACGAGTGGATTATCAAGTCCGAATAGATCAGCGATACCTCGATAATCTCGAGGTAAACCAGATTCTGCTGGAATTATTTGAATAGCATTCAAACATTTCGACAATAAGGTGCGACTTTTCATTCGTAAGGCTCTTAAGGGGATAACCGAAAGATCAACATCACAAGAATCACTTGAATTGGAATCAATTTTTTTCGTTGCTTTTTCCATACCAGAAAATAAAAACAAACACCAACAGTGAAGGAATTGATTAGACTACAAATGAAGATCTAGAAAACTTGGCGGGCCTACAAATTGGAAATGGAAACACTAGAAGAAAGATGAACACAATTAAAATCAGAAAATAGAATAAAATTAAAAAAAGAAAACAGGCCTTGAGTAAAAGAGGAAGAACTAATCAGTTTTTAAGATTGTGGTCAATCCAAATTCGTTTGTTGATTAAAAGATCAACAATAGGCTACAATAGAACCTCCGATAATGAGACTCATGGAAATAATTTAAAGTGGGTAATTTATACAATTAGAAATCATCACAAAACAATTAAACTTGATTAATATTTGAACGAAATGAAAAGTAAACAAATTGATCTCATTGGTCGAAATAATTGAAAAAACGCGCGAATTTGAAATCATCAAACTTTGGATGGCAACGAAATTGAGATCGAAACTGAAATCAAACCGATGGATAGATTACTGGTCATCAATTCCGATTGTAATTGAGACAATTTAGTGATTTATGATTAAAATTCTTCTGAAAAACGTCCTCGTCCATGTGTATTCATCAATTTGACCGTTTGGTAGCCATCGATGCGGAAGCTCATGTTAATTGCTAGTTGTTCATGTTACAAGCACTTTGATTATTTTGTCACAGAACTTGATCTGGTTCAGAGAAAGAATTTGAACCTTTGGTAAGTATACAAATTCATTGAATCAAATTAATTCCTACCTAATCAATCATAACAGATTTTCAATCTCTCTCTTTCTCTCCCATCATCATAATATTAAGTAATAATAAACAAATTAAGTATCAATAATGTAATAAACACCATTGATGATTTCCAGCAATCAATTGACTTACTAAAATCCTACTAATTGGAATCAAATTAAACATCGTTATCAAAACTCTTCTAACAAAACGACATCGTCTAAAAATCATCTCTCAAGTTGAGTTTCGGGCGGACGAACAATTTAATTGTTTAATCATCAGTTTTGCAGGAATAACGAACCACTGATTAGCAAGAAAAAAAATTTATTCAATTTATTTCGATTTAATTTAGTCACTTACCTAATTCTGATTCTATGATGATTTAGACTTTAATTTCCATTGATTGTAAACGATTTGGGTTGACAAAAATTGTTGAAAGATTTTCATTTTTTCGTGACTTAATTATGATCGTTTAAACAAGAATAACGTTGCTGATTCAACGAGTTGAATAAATTAACTGGAATATAATAAATCTCCAAATTATTATTATTAACCAGAAATCAGAAAAAGTTCTGAATTTTTGTCTTGAAATGAGTTCGATTTTAATTCAGTTAAAGTTGAACATCCAAATTAACTAATATCCTATGAGAGAAAAAAACAAAATACAAACATCATCGATTATTTTTAATCAGTCTATCAACTTTAATGATCTTTTAATTGTTATCAGATAAACATGATTAACTTTTGTATCTCACGATGATCAAACTTAATCACTCGAGTCGATTGATTGTTTACATTTAAAAAGATAAACAATCCAAACATGTGAATCGAATCACAGCTGATCGACTATTCAACACACTAATCTAATTCTTTGGAGATTTAATTTCTATTCTTTGCTGATTAAGTGATCACAATTAACGAGTTCTTCAATTATTGAAAGAGAAATTTTCATAAATTTTAGAATCAATAAATGATTGTATTGGTTAGATTTTGAGAAGATCAAATTTTAAGAATTGGTTTTCTCAATTGGAGCCATTTTACTTTCTAATTTTAAAAGAAGATGAAAAAAATAAGATTGTTTAAAATGAATTTTGCTCAGTTTAGAAAACTGATTTAATTTAATTACTTTTTTAAATGGGGAATAATTAAAAACAATTTTTTCCAACAGGTTTTATCCCCAATCTTACAATAACTTTCTATGCAAATAAAATAAAAGGTTTGGGTGATGAATGGGATTGATGAGGGTCTTCATTTTTATCATAATTTAAATATATTGATGATTACAGGATATGATTAAGTGATGAAGTGATGAGATGATGAGGTGAGATAGAAGTGATTTTCTTTTCTGAATATTGCCCAATTGTTGGACATTAGCGGTGATTCTTGGATGATGAGATGAAAGAGAGATCGATGGATCGAGAATAGGCAAGAATTTGTTTTGTACGTTAAGATAATAAAGGATTGCAGATGATGAATGACGATAACGGAGAAGTGGATGATTAGTGTGATGATGAGAGTGATGAGGATGATTTATTTTGGTTGTTCGCTTGTGATTGGTATCATTTTCGCCGCAAATCTTTGGAAACAATAACATAACGCTGAGGTACAGAGAGGGCAGGGGAATAACCATCAGGGTAACTCGAATCTTCAAATAAAACTTGATATTCTTCTTGCGCTGTTTTTGGTGGTTCTTGGACTATCGCCCGATAGAAACAAGTAGTCTGAGGATATAAAGCAAGGATTAAGGTTCCTTTTTCAAACAGAGCTTCTTGATCTGTTTCTGGATTAGCTCTCATCAGTGGAAGTGGAATTACCCGTCGACGGGAAAGTGTGTGTCTCTCCTTTTGCTCTTCATCAATATCATCGATCTCGTATTTGTTGGTGTTTGAATTGTAGGAAACAATTTCCGCCAAGATCCAGTTTTCATCATCATCTGGACCTTTAACTAGAGCTGCGACCATATCGCCGACTTTCCCAACGTAATTGGGTTCAGCTGGAATAGAGCCACAAAGTGGCGGTGTTTTTCCCTCCTTGTTTCGACGGATGAATAAGGGTAAAGTTAATGCACTTTGTTGTAACATCTTCATTAAAGCTCCTCTTCTGATTGATGTTTCCTTGGTAAACAGACTAAGGCCACTCTTACGAGGACGTTTCTTGATTAAAGTTCGTATTTCAAATATCTGATCTAATGATTTAGATAGAATTTCAATTTCACCATCACAATCTGAGATCGCACCTTTGTAAAGACTTTTCAATTTCTGTTTAAAGTAAGGCTTTTGAGGTTCATTTTGCATCTTTTCGTGGGTCTTCCTTATGCTCGATAAATTCATCTCACTTTTATTCCTCTCCTCGTGACATTGTTCAATCAGGTTGTACAAATCTCTCAGTTTATCATAAATAATTTCTTCACTTGAACTGTTCTCACTATTATCCATTAGCCTTTGCATAATTAACCGAGTTCATCAAATTAGATTTCACCCAATTTAGATGGTAAGGCCTGAAAGAGAATAGACAAATTGAAATTAAACAAAAAAGAGAATAGAAACTCAATAACTAAATCAAACAGAAGAAGAATAATAATTGTAAAAGAAAAAGCTATTGACAGAATATATGAAGAGAAAAACACAAAACAAGAAGGAAGAAAACAACAAGCAAGGGTTAAACACAAATTCCATCTTGTAATCAACAGTGGACCATAGATTGGCCTTAATCAGGAGAAGATCAATCAAGGTGGTGATTAGATAGATTGGAGAACACAAAATGATTAATAATCAACTTTGGAAACATTGAAATGACAGATTTACTTTACCGGTTGAGCCTAAGGAACCAGAAAGGGGATCAAGTCCTGGTTTTGTTTTCTTTAACCAAGAAAACAACATAAGTTTAATTCCCACGAAAATGTGAGTGAGAATAGACTTTGATTGCTATTCTCACGAAAGAAACCATTTAATCATCTTAATGGTTTAATTTTGTTAATAATTGTCCTTTATTAGTAATTAATTGTTCACTGTTCGCGAGAGGGAAATTGTTTTATGTACAACAGAGGAGAATGACCCGAATTGAATCTTTTCAGTTTTAAATATAAGCGATACCAATTGTGACAATTAACTCGACAGGTTAACCTTTTTTTCTGACATGTCAATACAAATTGTGTTTCTTTTGGTTTTTTTCTAACGGTTTTTGATTATTATCCAACTTCTTAATCTCTCTGTTTTACAAAATTATCGTTTTTTGTTTTGAAAATGAAAAATAGCACATTTAGTAGTGGCCATAGTCTTTTGTCGTCCTTAGTTGGTTATTTTTAGGTTAGTATATGAGGGAATTGGTCTGGTGATGATTGTTGTTTGGTTGTCGTTATCAATGGTTAAACCTAAATTGTGATCAAGTTTAGTAATTATCACGCAATTTAGATGAAGGGTTATACACTTTTGCCTTTCGCCTGTAGTAATATTTGGAATTAGTTGGTTCATTTTGGCAGAATAATAAGTAACAGAGAGAAAGAGAGAGAGAGAGAGAGAGAGAGAGAGATGGAGAAAACAAAAGGACGAAGAGGTAGAGTTTTTTTTTCTTTTCATTGAGAATGAGCAGTGCTACCTTCGAGAGGAAAAACCTTTTGATCCATCAGGTCCTTGAGGAAATCGTACAACTGGCAATTCACATGATGATTTACTTCCACTCGCTTGAGATGAAATATCACCATTAGCTTGTCTAGAATTAGTGACAACAGTGTTAGAAGTAGAAGTAGAAGTAGAACTTGCAAATGAAAGTGAAGCTGATGGAACAAGATCACTGTCCTTGTAATCTGGAACAGCGCTTCCTAAAATCCGTAAACGTACTTTCGCATATTCTGCTTCTCTTTCCTGGTAGCTTTTCGTGATTAAATTGTTTCTGAGGAGGAGTAGAAAGAGAAAGATATTCAAATATAGTTAACGATTAGAGGGAGAGTGTGAGCATGAAAATATTATCATGAGAAACCGGCGTCAATTCTGGCAAGTTTATCATGATTGATGCAACTGGTGTTGATAACATGGGTTTAGTCACATTTACGTTTGACAAGAGTTTTTTTTGCACACACAAGAGAAAATGTGACTAATCTGACGCCATGTTGATAAGATTCTATCAAATAGACTTACCCATTGGATTTACTTGGCGACTTGTTTTCTCCATCTTGACCATTCTTTGATCCCTGTGGAGGTCCTTTGGGTCTTTGAAGTATCCTAACTTGGGGCACATATTGGGTTCGTGTATTATCCTCTAGTGTTATTTGTGGATTAATTATTGTTTTTGCTGTTGTAGTTGATGAACATTGAGGCTGAACATTAGTTGGCCTTTGTAATATTTTCATACCATTTCCACTAAAGTTGTTAGTCTTTCCTTTGGTGATACCTTCAGATTGTGATGGACAGTCGACACCTTTTTTATCTTCACAGGTTCCATCAAATTTGATTTTACCTAATTTAGATGGTAAGGCCTGAAAAAGAATAGAAAAACGAATCCAAGTTAAAAAAGGAAAACAAAAATTAAACTAAACAAGAGAAATTTAAAAAAAAGCTATTGACAGGATATGAGATGAAGAGAAAAACACTAAAAACAAGCAAGGGTTAAACATAAATTCCATCCTGTAATCAACAGTAGACCATAGATTGGCCTTAATTAGGTAAAGATCAATCAAGGTGATGAGTAGATAGATTGGAGAACACAAGATGATTAATAATCAATTTTGGAAACACTGAAAAGGACAATTTTAGTTTACCTCGTTCTCTGTCTCCAGATCTTCCCATGATTCAAGAGGAGCTTCAGCCATGGCTGTTGAAATGTGATTGCTTTCTAATTAAATTGTTGAATGATTGAATCACAAGCGGCGTCACAATCATCAAAATCATCTGAGGAAATAATCAATTAGACTCCATACTTTGTGTCAAATTAGTGATGATTTACTAATGATAAAAATAAAGAGAAAAACTAACTAAATAAAATCACAAGAAAAAGAAAACACTTTGGCCAGAAAATAAAATAAACTGAAAAGAAAAGAGAAAAGACAAAAAGCGACAGAGAAAAAAGAAAGAAGAAAACTAAGAGAAAGAAAAAAGAAAGAGGGAAAAGTGATGGCGAAAGAGAGAAAAAGAAGACAAGTTTAAAAAATTGAATTCAAAAAGAAACAAAACAAAATTAAGACAAAACTATTCGAGAGAAACATGACATTTGTAGATTATCAGCATTTTAATAGAAAACCGATTAACTGAATCAACTGATTGAGAGAAGAAAATGCAAAAAATGTTTTCGCCCGATCAGGGGCTCGAACCCTGGACCCTTAGGTTAAAAGCCTAATGCTCTACCGACTGAGCTAACCGGGCAACTTAAGAGAAAGGTTTAAACAAGTAGTCATCCTTGATGAAGTCCACTTACAAGAGGAAAATTTTATCAATTGATTTTCATTCTGATTATCAATGCACTTAGAGTTTGAAAACTTGATTATTAATCTTTGTTGTTGAGTGTTCAGAATGGTTTTCAATGACTTTCAGCAATTCTAACTAATGAAATGAATAACCAATGTTACTTTTTATTCAATAAATAATTAGTCTCTTTTTATTATTGTTTTGTTTTGCGTGAGCAAATTTGATTTGGTTTGGGTTTTGTGCCGTTTGTGGTTCGGGTTTAATTGTTTGCATTATGGTTCACAGATTTAGGGTTACTGTTTAAAGGAAAAAATTAATTACTGTAAAAAAAAATGTTGATAAAGAGATGAAGCAGAGATTCATAATTAAATTGATTTTCTTTGATCACACAATTGAAAAGAAAACAGTATTGCCAATAAATTGTCAGTCGATTTGTGACCTTAATGCTGTTAGGAAATTAAAGATGATTAGGAATGGACAGAATGACTGTTTTCTTGAGCTTCCGACGAGATTAAGTCAACCATGATCAACACCAATCGATCAGTTGATCTAATTATGAGTAGATAAGTTTTTCCAGGCTTTATACACGAATAAAATTAAACCTTGTAGGTTGAAAGGGGAAAGGGTTAAACGGGAGTCACACACCCAAGGGACCATATTGGAGGAAATGGTCGTTCGATGAAAGGAAATCTTGAACCGGGCTTTAGTCGAGATGATTAGTTGATTATCGAGTTGAACAATTTGATGAAAAACAAAAGCTTTTTCCATGAAAGATATAGAAACAAATAGAAAAATGTTATTCTTTTTTCACTGATCCATGAAGTAGAAAGACCTCATCTTGACAAGAGAATCGAGATCGTCCATTAGTATGAATTCGAAATAAAATCAGGCAAAGAGATAATTAAGAAGAAGTAGATTTGAGCAATCGAGTTTTTCTTGTTTTGCATGAGTCATAAATGGAAAATATCCAAAAAAAAGACCACGAAATGTTTCGAGTGAAAATGAGAACAAAATAAAAGTGAGAGATGAAAAGATTATCACAACGAAGTAAGAAGATGCTCCAAAAAAAGGTGATAGGGTGAGTAGCAATTAGAATCAATCACAATTGTCTGCAATCATTGAAAATAATCCACAAGGATGAAAACCTTAATGATGCTAATACTAAATAACGAATAAAGATTCAATAATTATTCGTATTCTAGAAATTCCTTATGATAGAAAAGTAAATACCTAGAAAAAAAAAGATAAATAAAAATAAGAATCAATATTAGAATCGTTTGTATTACAGTGAAAGGATCAATCAATTTACCCTTCGCTATCAAGAACATCCTGAACACTGGCTCGAGTTATTATGTGATCATCACATTTGAACCACTGGTCTTTATGTTGACGCACATACGCAGTGTAGTGACCAGTCTCAATGGTTCCACTGTGATTGACCACCGCAAAGAGACAGTACCTGTAATTTGAAGAGAGAGTAAAGCGAGGTGATTTTCTTTGGGAGAGAAAATTATCTAACTCATACTTGTTCTCATTCAGAGGTGATCCGTTTGCATAAGATGCGTCGATTGTTGGTTTACAACCTCGACGAGAGGCCATGAAAGGACTCATGTCGAGATATTGAGGGAAAGATATAAAAGTTGAGATCTTTTTATGAAACCTATTAGAATGTTCAAATCGCTGAGAAATAAAAGAGATTTAAAATTAAACAAAGAAATAAAAGTAAGACAAGGAAAACATTTTCCTTGGTTAAAAGTCGAGTTTAGTCAAGATTAATGAGAGAGAGAGAAATAAATTATACCTTAAGATGAAAACTTGCAACTATGGGTAATTTTTTCATTGATAATTGTTTGGTTGACTCTTGATTGATTTGGCACGTACTACATTTGATTTTTGCCGAACTTCCTAAATGTTCTGGTCGAGTAAAACGTTCGAGACAGTCGAGAAGTGATTTAGGTTCAGATTCGTCACAATAAGTTTGAGTAGTCGACGAAGCAGCGAGTTGCTGCCTCATATGTAAACTAGGTCCAAGGTCTAATGATATGTCCCAAAAAGGATCGATCGTCGTTGAAACACCTCTAAAAGAATAATATAAAATTAAGAGAGAAATTAACCCGTCATTAGAATACAAAAATTCATTGACCAATTTAAGCGACTTACTTGCAATATTGACAAACTACATCAGATTGTAAATTACCCGTGAAAATTTGATCTATTATACATGAACAATGGTGAGGATTACTATTAGATGGTCCACTTGAGCCTTGGGAGAGAAAGAGAAATGATTAGATATTCACATAATGGAAACAAAGAGAATGTTCTAATTGTATTGATTAGCGAACTACCTTTACAATGACGGTGAAGAACATCCAAAGTGGCGATAAAAAATTCGTGAGCATCCTGCTGTTCGTAGCCCGCTAGATGACGGGCGTGAGTCCATACAAGATGTAATAATTTAAAAGGAATGTGAGGTGTACTTTTTCCTGAATAGAACTGAAAATTTGAAGACAAGTACAACCGTTATTGTTACATCTTTTGATTTAGAAAAGAAAATGGATATTGGTCTTGGAATAGAACGAAAGGAAAAGATAACTTAGAGAATATATAAACAAGAAGGTTGAATTACTTCTTGAAAAAGTCTTGACATTTCACAGACCAAACACATGGAAGGGTCATCTCGAAATTGGCAGATATGTTTATCTGATAGAAAATAATCTCTAAGTAACGGTGTGTGTGTAAGAGCTTGAACAATACAATTCATGAAACACGTATTTCCTAAATTAATCAGTCCTCTCAAACCTGTGGAAATGAGAACAAAGAAAATTAGTCTCAGATGGTCACGAAATTGGAGAAAAATGAAAAAGAAAATGGTCTCAATGAGTTAACCTATGTAAGAATTATCTGAAATCCGTCTACGTTGAGAGTTTTGTTTCAGAATTTCAAGCTCCTGGTGAGTTGGTTCCCAAGTGTAATACTGTGCATAAGATGTTCCGGTTGCTTTATTTGATTTGAATTTTTTCCTTTTCGAAATTCTTTCTAAATCAGAATCGTAAACGTAATCACGACAAGGGTAACAATAAACATATCCCCAGGTAACGTCAATGGCTGTCAAAGGCAAGAAGAGAAACGGATTAGATTAGTGATACTTGTCATCGAATGTGAACATGAGAGATGAAGGTCAACTGATGGTAGTTAATTGATGTTCAACAATAAAATGAAAAATGTCGACAGTTAATCAACTAACCTAGATTGTGATTAGTTGTTTTCGCATGCTCATGGATATGTTTATGTTGATAACAACCAAAATAGATACACTCGAGACAAGCGTGTAAACGAATAGGAAACTTTGTGGGTCCACAATTGAAACATATCATGGCCTGAGATTTACGCTTTCTGGCCTCCAATGAAAGGGTAGCCACAAAATTAGTTAAAATAATAGAAAAATTTTTCAATCCAAGTTTAGATGTTTTAAAAGCTTCCACGTGAGAACAACTTGCTTTGGAAATAGAAAGATTTGGTTGAGAGACACTCATCTCACTCATAGTGGAACAAATTTGATCAACAGGTTCCCCTGTAAAATCAGGGATAATAATTAATAAAAACTCGACAATTTACAAATTATATTCCAAAAAGAATTCCAATCAGCTAATTGAGACAATTTAACGCGAGGAGTTTATCACAGATAATGAGGATTCTCATTGAAAGAGAGCAGAACATCTGATTGCTCCTGGCGACACCTGGCGACTTGTCGGTCAATCGAATGAGTTAAAAGTTCACTTAACTTGAGCTCTTCGATTCTCATCAATTGAAGGTGAATTAAACTCGATAAAGTTGTGCCTCGATAAAATTGATCATCACCAAGGATTATCTACTTATTTTAATATCCAAGTCAAACTGTTGCAATCAAGTTTCAAGGTCATTTGATGGTTAGTTGGAAGGAGAAAAAGAATACAAAAGAATACAAATAATTTAGTTAGATTGTAATCACTTAATTATGGTAAAAGAGATTCACCTTTTCTATCAATGAAAGAAAGAGAGAAGATTTTAGCTGATTTTTCCAAAAAGGTAGATTTTGATTAAGATAATTAATTAGAACAAAAATTAGGAGAATAGAGAGAAAGAGAACTGTAATTGTGGGTGGAATGGTTTATATTCTTTAGACACTAAGCCAAGACACTGATTATTCCTGAGAGAAGACAAGATGGAGGAATTGATGAGAGAGAATTAAAAATAATATCTTGAATTGAGAAGATGATATAGTTGAGAGATGGAGATGATAATAAAGATGAAGATGACGAGAAAAGATAACATCGACTCTAATTAACTAAGAAAATAATTAAAATCAATCCTTTGGAAAAATCAACTAATAATCTACTATCTCGTTTTCTGCCTCATTATTCAAATTTAAATTTGATTCTGACCATCAAATGACCTTGAAACTTTATCCTGATCGAATGACCGGAATGACCTTGATGCTAAAATATGACGATTGAGTATCGGCCAAACTCAATTGGAGTTTCTTAATACCCAAAGAAATGCTCAGTTTCTAAATAATTTCCCTTTTTCTTCATCATTTAATTGTCTACAATTGATATTAATAAACTACAGTTGAATATCCTTGACATTTAATTTTGTTCTAATTATTACGATTATAGTATTAATGGTGAATGATTAAGAAGTTAAACATTTCGTGATGAACTAAATCATGATACAATAATGATAATAAAATCAATCGGGTTAGTTTTAGTTCATTAAAACTGCAATCGATCATTGAAAATTCAAAGGAACAAAAAAATCAATAAATTGGCGAAAGTTAATTGAAAATCAATTGATCATTTTAATGGGGGAAAAGAAGTGAACAAATAAAAAACAATAAATAATTTTTACTCCAAATCAACAATAATTAACAATTCAACTCTAAATAATCCTAATCATCAAAGGTAAACAATATCTATTTCTAATTACAATCTAATTAGTTAATTCAAGTTTATTTGATTTCTTCTGATATGATTAACCGGTATTCCCACCGATTGCTGGTTTAACCACAAGTGGAAAGGTTCGCGACTCAACAAGCAATTTAATGGACAATTAATTAATTTCCATGATAAACGATTAAGAGATTAATCATAATTAACGCAAACTCTTTGTTAAATGATTACAATTAGAAAAGAAATCAAGTCATGCTCTTTATGGATAAAAGAATCAGTTGCTTGAGTCTCTTCGTGCCGGTAACATTATCAATTGTGTTTTTTTTCTCGATTGTCAAACTTTCTAATTATGTTCATTCAATAAATTTAATTCTCTTGATTATCTTCACCAGAGAATCCAGGTAATGATTAATTTGATTTCTTCGTTTTCTCCATCCTCTTGGACCAATTATTAAAGTGTAACAGTGTTTCTGTTTATGGAGAGAAAACAAGTAACATAACAAGAATCATCTTTCTACTTAAATATATCATCTCATAATTATCTTTTCTCGTCATCTTCATCTTTATTATCATCTCCATCTCTCAACTATATCATCTTCTCAATTCAAGATATTATTTTTAATTCTCTCTCATCAATTCCTCCATCTTGTCTTCTCTCAGGAATAATCAGTGTCTTGGCTTAGTGTCTAAAGAATATAAACCATTCCACCCACAATTACAGTTCTCTTTCTCTCTATTCTCCTAATTTTGTTCTAATTAATTATCTTAATCAAAATCTACCTTTTTGGAAAAATCAGTTAAAATCTTCTCTCTTTTTTCATTGATAGAAAAGGTGAATCTCTTTTACCATAATTAAGTGATTACAATCTAACTATTTGTATTATTTTTTGTTCTTTTTTCGATTCGATTCAGTTTTTTTGCTATTGGAAAACATTCACAAATTGCAACGATTTTGGATCAATCGAGAAGATCATCAGAATGGACCCAACAACGACAGTAACCACTATTCCAGGTGATGGACCATCAATTCAAGAATCGAGTCACATTTCACCGAATTATAGTTTTATATTCAAGTTCGAACAATCTTTCGAGTATCGAGAGAAACGAGAGTGGATGCAAACGCATTGGCACGAAGCCTTTTACTGGGTCGCTGTTTACATGTTGATTGTCTTCGGTGGTCAAGCTTATATGTCAAACCGTCCACCGTTCAAATTAAGAAGGACCTTAACCCTTTGGAATTTATCATTGGCCTTATTCTCAATTGCTGGAACATTAAGGTAAATCATTTGATCTGTAATTCATCATCTCTGTTCTCTCTCACTGCCCTAGTTTTTCTTTCTCCATCATGGAGTCTTTGGTTATTCGGATTGATAAATGAGTCGAGAATATTTTCACTTGAGTCAAGCCACTTTTCTCCAAACTCAGTCGAGTAAATTAACTAGTCGATGATCTAATTTTGGTCTAAATTAGATCTCGTGAATCCGAAATCGAGTGAGATTCAGCCTACAAAAGATTTCTTGCTTTCGAATTATCGAAAGTGCTTCATTATCTTAAGCAGATGATTATTCCTTTTTCGATTAGCGATGATTCCTTTGTCAGTCGACTAACAGAAACTCGACTAACTGCAACCTCTCCATCAATCTACATTAATGGTTCTTCTTCATCCTAATATTTATATACTTTCGTGTTTATATCCATCATCTCTCATTTTTTTCACGCAGATTTTCAGTTTTATAATTTGATTAGCTTTTTAATTGGATAGTGATCATAATAATTCATATCTCAATGACTCCACGGTGATAATCCATGTTGTTGATAGATTAAATGTAATCAATCTTGTCTCGGGAGTGATGAGTTTCTTTCACCAAAAGAATAGGATAAAACAAGGAAGCTTATTGAATTTTTTATTCTTTTATTTTCCAATGTTTGCTACGACTTCCATGTTAGATCTTCTCTCTCTCTCTCTCTCTCTCTTCTCTTTCTTTCTTTCTTTCTTTTCTCTCCTTTTTCGAGTGTAGAAATCAAAACAAAGACCAGAGCCATTACCATAATGATTTTCACATAGTTTATTAAATCGATTTTCGATATTGATTTCGATATAGCTAGTCTCTTTTTCCTTTATTATTTCCTTTCATCATTCTCACTCTTTTATCATCTCTCTCACTTTCTGGTTTAGCGTCACAATATTTAATTGTCAATCCATGTTGCTTGTTAATACCATGTTCACTCACACCAGTATTGTATTCATAGCGCTGACTCAGCTTGTCTCAGATAATAATGATTATTAAATAATAATCATCAATTGACATGGAAGGCACAATAAGAGAGAGTTAATAATATTGGTAACTAACCATCTCGATCAATTTTCTCTCTCACTCTCTTCGCATTAACACAATTGATGGACTCGAAATGGTTCGATAAGTAGAATCGACAGTTAGTTTTATTTACAAAGGTTCTTTCATAAAGAAAACAAACCAAAATCTAAGAATGTAAACAAACCATGAAGAAACTTGAACTCAGAAAATATGAAAACTTTCATCAAGAAATCGGAAATTTATTCAAGGAAATCTGACCAGAAACATATAATCTCAATATCATGAAACAGAATCATAATGTATTAGATAACTATCATGAAATCGTCTGTTTTGAAAATCGATATTGTTTACTAATAATATTATCATGATTCTTTTGCTTCTCTCTGTGTCTACTATATGATTATACTAAAACAAATTGATCAAAAGCTGAGAGAGAAAGTGAGAGAGAAATATTTCTAATCTTATCCAGAACTTAGCATGAACACTGAAAAACAAAATTCATATCGATTACTATTCCTATCAAATTGTTATCATCCCCTGTTTCCTTCATTATCTTCATCCTCTAACAGTTTCTCGTACTAATCATAGTCATGAACATTTGATTGTCTGCTAATAATCAGCACTTGTTAATGTTTCACTTTCCTGATGATATTTCCACTTCTCTATTTTTAGAACTGTACCTGAGATGTTACATGTATTGAACAACTTTGGATTCTATCACACTGTTTGCAATCCAAGTTATGTTGAAGTTACTCGAGTCTCTGGATTCTGGACATGGATGTTTGCCTTATCCAAGGTTCCAGAATTAGGTGATACGATTTTCATTGTTCTGAGGAAGCAAAATCTCATCTTTCTTCATTGGTACCATCACATTACGGTTCTCATCTTCACTTGGTACACTTACGGTCAACACATTTCACCGGCGAGGTGGTACATTTGCATGAACTATTTGGTCCACTCGATGATGTACACTTATTACGCTGCTCGTGCTCTCGGTTTCAAAGTGCCCAGAAAATTAGCCATGGTCATCACTAGTTCACAAATTATTCAAATGGTCATCGGCTGTTTCGTCACCTACTATGGCTACTCCAAAGCCACACAAGGTGTTGCCTGTAAATTACCCGTTTCAACAGCTAAATTAGGTTTAATTATGTATGGTAGTTATTTTGTTTTATTTGCTCACTTTTTTGTTAATACTTATGGAATCAAAAGTAACCAAAAGGAACCAAGCTCATCAACAACGTGCATTAAAACAGTTAATCAACAATCAGTGAAAGAGAAAGCAAAAAGTCAATAATCAACAGCAAACAATTGACGCAATCAACAAACCACCGAACCTTTCAAACCAATTTCTAATTTTATGTCACATGTATTGAATACAATTAACTGTCAATTTAAGGGGCAGCATTTTACCCTACATGTATGATTAACTACTTAATCACAATCCTTTATATTTTAATTTAGTTTTCTGTTGACCATTGACAAAAAATTATTATTACTTTTGATTATCACAAATCAAAAATCATCATTATTTATCATCTAATAGTTTCTTAATCAACAAGTTTGAATAAACGAGCGTAAATTAATTAATACGAATTTTAATTAAGTTTATGGCAAAAAAAAACGAAAGTGCATTGACCAGAATGTGGATAATTAATTGATAAAAAAATGAATTAAAATGTAACTACAATTATGATTACAATTGAATCGACAATTTGGTGATTATGAGATTACAGTTTTTCTCCGGAAAGATTAGTAAGAACATTATAATAAGAGTGGTCAGGGAATCGGTCAAGTTCAATGTAATCGTTTTCACTGGTCACCAAATTGTCCAACATTTTGGTTATTTCGGGAAATTTTGGCCTCTCATCGGGCAGCGAATCCCAACAATAAAACATAATGTTGTAAATCTCCCGTTTACAGTGTTCAGGCTTTTCGAGTCGATAACCATCACGAACTTTTCTCATGACCTCTTTGGTGGACATTCCTGGATAGGGTGTTGACCCAAGGGTACAAATCTCCCACATTAAGATACCAAATGACCAAACATCGCTCGAAACGCTGAACAAATTATCCGATAACGATTCTGGAGCCATCCATCGTATTGGAAGTCGGCCCTTTTGTAAGAAATATCAACAATTTATTATCAATCGAATTAAAATTAATCACTAAAATTAACTAACCTCTGATTTTCGTTCGTAAATTTGATTGATTATAATTTGCCGAGAGAAACCAAAGTCGCCGATTTTACAAGTTTTATTGTTTCCCATTAAAATGTTGCGAGCGGCAAGGTCACGATGGATAATCTAATTATGAAAGAAAAGTTAGTTAATCACTTAATTGGTCAAGTTAATTGGTGAAAGTCTCTTACTCCTTTGGAACTTATATATTCCATCCCTTTCGAAATTTGATAAGCAAATGACGTAAGATCTTGGGACGTAAATGCGCCGAGAATGTTACCATAGAATCGCTCTGATCGATTGTCCCGAAGGTAACTTTGTAGAGTTCCAAATGGAACATATTCTAAAATCAGGAATCGAGGCTCGATTTCAGTACAACAGCCCAGTAGACTAACGACATTCGGGTGCTCCTCGAGTTGTGACATGATCTCTAATTCACTCATTAAATCGCGTTTCTCTTGTTCCGATGAAGTTTCTTTGGTCGTTTTAACGGCCACAATTGTTGCACCTTCGACATCGTTTATGCTGAAAGCTTCGCACTTCCAAACTCGACCGAAACAACCTTCGCCCAGAATACCCAAGAGACGAAGATGATGTCGAGGGAATTCCCATTTCTCTAAATTGTTGGGAATTAATTGAGCTGCATTTAAATCATTGGTTCCAAAGACACTGTAACTTTCTGGTGCCGATGGGAAAACGTTTGGCGGATAAAAGGGACCAGGTCGATATTCAAGGTCACTTGTGATTGAACAAACCGATGTTTCCATTGAATCGCATTTATTAGCCGATGGTTTTATCATCATCGGCCATGAGCCAAGGTGCGAAGATGATTCAGTTCGACTAGTACATAAGCGACTTAGTCCAAAAATTAGAAAACCAATTAAGGTGAAAAAAATGATTGTCGCTAGAAGAGGAAGTATTTCAAAAAATAGTTTCATCGATTGATGAGATTGATGATGATGGTGATTAAATCCATGGTGATTAATATCAGCTACAATTGGCTTCGTTGTTGTGGTTGTTAATGATGAAGTTGATGTTGATTGTGTTGTAGGTGATGATGATGATGATGATTGAGTTGTTATTGGGATCTTAACAGTAACCTTTTGACTTGATGTATTGTTATCAACTTTTTTAACATAATTAATAACATTTGATGAATTAACAGTGACCACTAATGTCGGTCTAGTGGTCACTTTTAATGTTGGTTTGGTTGTGATTAACTGTTTCGTTGGATTAACCGATTTCTGTGTTGATTTGATTGTAGATAAAGTTGAGTTGACTAATGATGGTTTTCTTGTAGTTGATGATAATGTTGATGGTTCCTTTGTTGTAGATGATGTTGATGATGACAGAGATGAAGATGAGGATGGAGATGATGATGATGTCGTTGTTGATGGATAATAAGGAAACCCAATTGCTGATGGTAATCGTTGATTGTTATGTCCATTTTGACCGAAAAATGGTCCAGGATATGATCCATGGAAAGGTGAAAATGGATGAGCAGGTTGATTTAGAGCTAAATACAGATTAACGTGAGTAATAATCATTAATCATCAACAATCAACTAAAGTTAATCAATTTAATAACTTTCATGTCAACTAATACAAATGAACAAGAAAAACTCACCAAAATTATTTAGATCAGAATTTGGATTGACAATTCTGGCATTAACTTCAATTTTAGCCTAAGAAAATTAAACAAATTGTTGAATCATTAACTGATTTACTTATTTGTCACAATCAAATTTAATTATCTTCTTACCGTGTGATAACCATCATCGGCAGTAATTAGTACATAGAAACTATTACCAGCCTAAAGATTTGAAGAAAAAATCATAATTAATGTCAATTTTTAAATCGAAAGATAATTTTTACAATTGTAACAATTTATCAAATCCTTTGCAACAATTAACTCTCCATTTGGATTTTAATTGCGAGGAAACTATTAATGTTTGTGTATCATTACTTGTCTTCATTTTAGAAGTTTAAATTATTTCGAGTGTTTTTTTCGGATTTTATTTCGGTGCTAATGGGCGAAAGTGAACGCCGAAAGTCACTTCCAAAGATCAAGTGAACGCCGAAAGTCACTTTCAAGAAAAGTGAAGATGAAGATAAAGATATTTCCGCAGAAATCGATAGCGTATTGGAAAAGCATCGAGATTCGATTAAGCTTTCCGATGGAAATGTTGGAAATATTCGACAAGATCTAGTGAACAGTTTAAAGAGCTTCAAACGGAAAGCAGTAGCAAGGCGACCACGAGGTACACCTCGCGGAAGATATCGAGGTCGTGCTCGTGCTCGTGCTCGAGGTCGTGGTTATCGTGGATACCGACCACGATATCCAAGAAGAAGATACGATGCCCAAGATTATGACTTCGATTCACCACCAAATTCTCCATCTCGATCATCAAATCGATCACCAGATTACGGTTCATCGAGACGGTCATCAAAATCAGAAGAAGATTCTCCAAGGTCACTTCATCGATCTCGATCACTTACCGGATCTCAATCGTCCTCAGTAACATCATTATCTTCATCAAGATCGATACAACAAACACCGGTAACTTCATATTCACCAAGACCATCTAATGATCATCGTCATCACCACCATTCTACTAGAATGAGATCGCGATCATCCCGATCATCTCAAGTTCCGTCGTCATCGTCAATGAAAACATCACAACCGCCAATTAAATACATCAACCACTCAAGCCAATCCTCAATGGGCACCAAGACGATTGTATTAATTACCGTTATCGGTGCTCTTGCTGTTCTAATGGTCATCAAGTACTTGAGTTCGTAAAGCATTAGGACAGTTCAATCGCAACGATTTTATCAATTTTCCAATTCCAAATTTACATTCCAAGAATGAAATTAGTGTAATTGTTGGGAAAATTTGTATTTCATTCACTAAAAGTAAACCACTTTAATCACTTTGATTTAATTATTTTTCTCCCTTTATTGTTGTACAACTATTAATAATCTCAATTGTTCATCTTAATTATATCCAAACTGTTTTCACTTAAATTTTTACAATTACCTCAATTACAATGTCGATCAAAGTATAAAATGAAATCTACTTGACAATTAAACAAAATTTCACCATTGATTGATAACCAAGATTCAATTTATGTGAACAATTGAAATTGATTGTTGAATGAAACTTTGTTGTAATCGTTTCAATGGTTAATCTTAATTGAAGGCGTACAAGAAATGATAATACAATTGTTATTTAAATTAATTGATTTGATAAGATTAACTAACCTGTCCAACAAGTGATTGTTTAACAAATACTTGTCCAGTTTGAGGATTAATATTGAAATATGATGACCCGTCACGGAATAGGCCAGATTCAAGTCCATAAACAATTTCATCTCCGTCAGAATCATGAGCTGAAACAGAAGCGACTTTCTGACCTGGAAACAAGAAATAGAATAACAATTACAATTTGATGGTAATTAGATTAATGAACCATAATCAATGATCAACCAAGTTCATTAACTTCACTCTTAACTGAATTGATGAGACAATTAGATTGTTGTGTTAATGTTAGTCAATCGACACGAATCATTGTAATTAAATCCTATTCTTTGGGCAGGAAGTCACAATCAATGAGTTTTTCATTTTCTAACAAAAACATTAATCTTATTGTTAACATTGAAAACTAATTAACGAAACATTGAACTTTAATTAAATGGGATAATCTGATTACCTATGGATTCATTTTCCTTGATAATCCAATCCCTTTTAAAGTCAAAAACTGGTGGACTATTATGATGGGATAATCCATTGGAGTAAATTGATTGATCAAATGTAATCAACACAAATAGAATCACAATTGTCCACTTGGAGAAAATTTTCCTTGAAATGGCATTTAAACCAACAACAATTAAATTCATGATTAAAGAAAAACAATTGAGAAAAAAAAAGTTTCAAAAGAAATAAACAAAAAGAGATTAACAGAAATGGATTAACTTGGATTAGATTAGACAACAAGTTAATCAACAAGAGATTAGGTGACAGTCATCACAATGAGATAAACGAATGCCAACAAGGCATCCGAATAGAATTAGAAATGATGGAATAATTAAATCACAATTAAAAGTAAATAGGGATGATCGCGAAAAAGAAATAAAAACAAAATCAAAGAGAAATAAAAATAACAACAAGAATAAAATTCTGATTCAAACTATCGGGTGTGTTCCGGGTTCAGAACGGCGAAAATGAGAGAATTTGAGTGAGATGAAGAGAGAGAAAGATGATGATGATGATGAGGATGATGAGGATGAGGATAATAGTTAAAACTAATTGTTGGGTTAAATTGAGAAAAGGACAAACCAGTAACTAAACAGGTTCCACCGCATCTTCGGTTGCCCTCATCTCTCCGTTAACCTTAACTGTTAACAATTTTGTCTCGTCACATGTTGAGTTACTTTAATTTGATTTTATGTTGATTGTTGATTGTTGATAATCAAGAAATTATAGAAACAAGTTTTCTGCGGACTAAATTATTGGCCTGAAAGTAGGTTGATCTTAAATCTTGTCATTTTTTGCTTCTCTTCTTACTCTTGTTGATCTTTTTTATTTTTCTCTCTCCGTTCACTTTGATTTGATTTTTATTCCAATTGAAAAGCGATAATTAACTTGAAAGGGCTCATCAGAATACGATGATTAGTGTTGATTAACTAAATTCTGACCCATTCAGAGAATAATGTTTTCTCTTTACTATGACCATTCACTTTATAATTAAGTATTTTATCGTGATTATCTTGCTAGTGATTAGCCCCTTTCATTTGATTCTCAATTCAATTTAGTATTTTGGGTCATCATGATTAAGGAAAAGAGTTAAATTGTAAACAATTTAATGAGCTACTTGAGATTGACATACAATTTGTTTTTTTCTCGCATTATTTTTTAAGAGAAATTAGTTTATAATGAAAGTTATCATCTATTAGTGAATTAATTCAATCAAAATTGAGAAAGAAAAACAAAATATCAATTGTCTTAATTGTCTCTAAATGAAGATTCAGTTGAATTATAATTCATTAGTCATTATGTTTAGATCATTAATCACAAGCCCACGATAGTTAATAAAAGTTCACATTTTACATCATGTGGCAATTAAATCTTATTTTAATTGTGTAACATTTAAACTTAATCAAAAACTAACAATCAACAAATTAGATTCTAATTCATGTATTTATATTAAATGGTTCAAATTCAAATTTATCTGAATTCACTTCAATTAGATTGTTTCTTCAAATTAATTTAGATCTTCTCTCACTGGACTGAAACTTAAATAATCAGAGCAATTAATTAAATCAGCGACACAATTAATTTAGTTTATTAGTTTTCTGTTGCTATTGGAAACCGAATGGATAAAGTGTGAGATATAGCGAAAGGGTCATGTTCTGCTCTGAGATAAAGTGTTACAAATAGTAACCATGTGTTTCTTTATTGTTTTGAGTTTTCATTGGATTGAATTTTTTTATCATTTGATTGAAAACAGATTTTAGATTTAATTTTTGTTTCTCTTGGTGCTTTTATTGTGCTTCGTTTTTTACTCATCATGAATGGAAAAAAGTTCTTGGGGGTAGTTTCAGTTTGCAAGAATTTTTACCGAACGGCAAGAGGTAAACATTGGAATCCTGGACCTAAACAGTATTGGAACCGAGGAATTCCCAATTTTGATTGGAGAGTAGAACGAGGCAGGAAGATCGCTCTTCCCAAAGATTATCTAACAATGATGGACAAATATCGAGAGAATAAACCAGAAGATATTACTCCCGAAGAGAGAAGGACAATGTTCAAAGAACAAGGTATCGCCCCTGCAAGAGATTGGAATGAAGAATCCATGTTTCTTTCATGTTCAGCAAGTATCATGGAACCATTTGTACCCCCTGAAGGTGATGGAAAAGCCTCTCTGTTGTCAATTGAGGTAATTAGTCAGTGAGAACAATGAAATGTTCTTCTCTCAAAACTGTAATAACCAAATATTCTGAGAATAAGTTGACCTAAACCTTTTCTTTTTCTTATAGAGAAGTAAACAAGAATCAAAGAAAGTCGCTTCGAAAGGAAAATCAATGATGGCTTTGAGGAAAATTCGAACGTTTTTGGAATATTTCGACCCAGGAGTCTTTCCATCTGAAGCGTTAGAAATTTATAAAAAAGCTCACCAATGTTTAGCTGATCGAGACGATGAAGAAATTTTCGAATACATTACCGAGAAATGTTACCCAGAAATGACTCGTTACGTTGATTGTAAAACACTTCGATGGCAATTTATTAAGAGCAATGAACCTCCTCGAGTAGTTCATGTTCGATATATTGATGGACAAGATACTGGATCTCAATTCGGTCAAGTTACCGTTCGCTTCAATTCAGCTCAAACTTTAGCAATTTACGATCGATTTGGTCGTTTAATTTTCGGTGATGAATCAGTAGTCAAAAATATACTCGAATACATTGTCTTCGAAAATCATGTCGCTAATATTTACGGAAAATGGAGGATCCATGGTAAGATTATTCCCGATTGGATGCCACCTCGAAGTCCAATTCCTAAAACGTTTGTAATGCCCGATATTCCCGAAGAAGAGAAAGAGGAAGAAACTAAATCAGATTCGGAAAAATCGACAGAAATTTCTGATTCAACTAATCAAAAATTAGCAACTGCTTAGGTTAGAAATTTAATTTAATTTTATAACCACAAATTTCATGTGTATAATTATGTAAAAAATAATACAAATTAAATTAGTTAATCACTAAAGTCAAATTCATTTTGATGATACTAATTATCTCCAGTAAGATGGATACAATCACAGTTTGATTGGTGAAAAATATCTCGATTGATTAATTATCTCTCGTTTCTAATGCCTGAAATGTTAATGATCTTAAAGTTAATTGTGAGCTAACAATTAATTTTAATTTTGACATTGACATTGTTTTCATTGTATTTACAGCTACAATTTAGTTAAGATTAAATAATCGTTAATCAATTGTTGAAACTAATCATATGCAAGCAAAAAATTAACAAAATTGCAAATTCTGAAACCAAAATGGTTAAACCTTGAATTTTATATTGTTAATTATTTAACTGATTTGACTTTAAATTAACTTAATTTCCTGACAATCAAGTTAAACTTGTTCCAATCTAAATAATAGGAAAACTATGAAAAAATAAATCAATCTTATTGTTACCTGTTAACCTGAATTGTTATACTCAAGAAAAACATAATCATCGTTTCCGTGAAATAATTAACCCACACAATTAAATCTTTCAATTGAATAATGGTAAAAAATATTTCATTTAATCAAATCGACAATCATTGTAACGATACACCGAATAAGATGAGATCAGTTCAATCTCATTCATAGATAAGTGTTAGTTACAATTAGCACCGATGGTTAACTGATCAATCGCTTTTCAAGGTTAGTTGATCAACCGGTAGGTCAACAGGATCAGGTGAAGGTTCAACAGGTTCAACAGGGGCGTACAAACCACGTTGGAAGTCCCGATCTTTTTTATCGAGATAACCCTTGATCTTTTGACAACCGAAATCTTTAGAAGCAATTTCGTAGACATCGGAAACCAATTCATAGTACTTACGAACCTGTTCAACTGTCCACTTGTGATCTGAAGTCTCGAAACGTTGAATTAGCGGCAATAACTCTCCTTCAAAATCAATTACAAAGTCTTTCTCACGAGTGAAATACAAAAAGCACAGTTTTATCTGAGATTCATTGAAAGAGTAAATCCATTTTTAAAGATGAACTGTAATCTTAATAGAGGAAACACTAATTGAAGGTTGATGAAAGATTTTAGAACAATTGATTTGTGAAGAGACAAATTTAAACTGATTGTCAATCAAAACTAGGAAACAGAAATACATCTAGTGGAAAAGGTTAATCATCAGGTGTCACCAGGAGCAATTGGGATCCACGATAATCTGATTGGCAGAAACAATTTCCGCCCAAATACAAAAGCAAATTGATTGTTAATTAGTTGATTGTTTACTCTTTGACCTTAACCTTAACTCTTGGTTTATTAAGTAATCATAACATTTCCTTTAATCACTTAATTTCTCTTTCATTTTACTTTAAAGTGACTTACTAATTCTAATCAATTCAAACATCAACTAATATCACGATTCAAATACCAAGTACAATATGTAACTTTCTACACAAAGTTTACTCTCGAAACGATATTTCAACTGTTTTCATGAATATATCAATGACCTTGGAATTTGAAATTGACAATTATTTTCAATAGTCCAAAGTTCGACAATGACTTCTATTCGACTTTCCGCTCACGAGACATTAGAACAAAAATATCTAAATATCGTAAAATGTAAAAAACGCCTTGTACAATATTATCTCTCTCTTGAGTACTCAGAGAGATAATCTTACTTTCTTTCTTAATCTTGCTCTCTCCCTCTTTTTCTCTCTCTATTTCTCCTTCTATATTTATAACTATAACTGCAACAAACTTTGAGTGAGCCAGAGTGAGAGTGTTAGATCGTAAAAGAGATCGACAGTCAATAAAACTACGGAAATCATTCAAATCCTAGGCTCAGTTGCGAAAAGGTTTCATCTTAATTGTGCCCATCGAAGGAGATTCAACTTATTCCAATCATTTTCTCGTTTTCCAAGTTCATCGATTCAATAGTTTCGTTTACTAATTGTGATTAAAATTCGTTAATTGCTACACTGAAGATAAAGTTGTCATACTTTGATTCCAAAAACCATCAGAGACCAAAATGGAAACAGTCAACAGATCAACACGATCGATTAGTAATCAAAGACAATCAATGGTAAGTTAAATTGTGATTTTCTTTTCCACACCTTTTTTTGATTAGAAAACTAAATCAAATTACACAATAATCAACTTTCCCAAACCAATTCGAGTTAATAGATTATCGTTGATAAATTGCACCATATCAAATTTTCAGCCTTGATCTTGATTAAGTTATGATCACTTTAAATACACTGAACGGTCAAGAGCAAACCAGAATACAGTTCAAGTTGTTAGCATTTAGTAAACACCATTAGTTAAATCAGATTGAATTAAATCAAAGTGAATTCATTTGTCAGGTAACGGTAACAAATGAAGTAAAATTAAGCAAAAAAGGAGATAAAAAGTGAAAGTATTAAAAATTAATGAAGATTTTCAATTTAGTAATCAGATTGAATTTACCTGTCTACCTGTTGGTTCCCGTTCTTGATTCTTACGGAGGCTCAATAACGATTTAATTAGGTTACTAATCATCAGATTGTGATTTCTTTTTCAAACTGAAAGTAATATCATCAGTTAGCGAGCAAAGAACAAAAATATAAAGTCGACATTCAATGTAAAAATAATCTCTTTTTCGAATTTGGAATAAATTTTCCGAAAAAAAAACCATTCGCTGTCTTCATGCTTTTCACTTTCAACTTGACCTGAAAATGAGAAAAGAAAGAAAAAATTAGTTCTAAATTGGAAAAGAAGAATTAATATAAATAATATGAGGAAGAAAAGGGGAGATCACATAGCGCGATCCGACCTCAATCTCGATTTTCACGATCATCGGTTGTTTACGAAAAATTCGGGAGACGTTATTGTTTCCATCAATCTACACGTTCTGATTAAAAGTGAAAATCGTCCAAATTATTTGGTGATAATCAGTTTGAATCGACATGAATTAGTTGGTGAGAAAATATCCTCTCATATTATTTGATATTTTCCTTCACGATTTTCACTTTGTTCCAAGTTAAATCTAAATATAAACAACTTTAAATTCAAGTTGAAAGGTTAACAATTATATTCGATCAGTTGTCATCTCGATTAACACCATGGAATCTCTGCAAACACTAATAACTTATCCCCATGTAACTTCACAGACAAACGGTGGATCGAGTGGTTATCATGCTTCAGCCAAACGAAGTCGATCTACAACAATTACTTATCCATCGGCGGTTCTTCGTGAGAAATCAATCATCTGGGGAATTCCAGTGGAAAGTTTCGAGTTTGCCCAACGAATGGACAGTGAAGATCCTTTGTCACATTTTCGAAAATCATTTTGCTTCCCCAAGAAACGTGATTTACCCTACGGTGAGTAGTCTAATCTTCATATTTATATCATAATTGTGCTACTGATGATGATGATGAAAGAACCAAAATAACCTTTTGCTTGCAATCGTCTCAATGAAAAAGTTTCAAAAACGTAAATAGTTATAAACAAATTTAAAGGTTACAAGTTCATCTTCAGTATAATAGTACCAGGAATTCAGATCAACTTTCACCTTAAATTTCAACTTCCTTCAAGATTTGGGTGCTGGTGAACTTTTGTTGTTTTGAGACAGAACCAGTTTCAAACCAAATTAGATAAATGTATCAACGGGAATTTACTAGAAAACAAGTTGATCCCTAAAAAGATGAGAGATTTGGTATTTACCCTGTATGAAGAGAGGTAAATAAAGAAGCAATAAAACAAAAAGCAAGAGTGAATTAACAATTAAGTGCCTCTAAAATTTTATAATCTACTTGTAATGTGTAATCATTTACCTTGTTTCTTTTATCCGTGTTTGTGATGATTAGTTGATCCTAATCGGATAGATGAAAATGCCGAAGCAATTTACTTGTGTGGCCAATCGTTAGGACTGAAACCAAAAGCTGCGGACAAATATTGTCGAGAGGTTCTTGACAATTGGGGTCGTAAAGGAGTTCACTCTCATTTCGACGGATCTTTACCGGCGGCTTTGTGTGACATTCCACCAAAATTACCAATGTCCAAATTGGTTGGCGCTCTACCCGGAGAAGTGGCCATCATGAATGGATTAACTGTTAATCTCCATCTAATGTTATCAACATTTTATCGGCCATCAGCTCAAAGATACAAGATTATGATTGAAGAACATGCATTTTCCTCTGACATGGTAAGTTTACTGTAAATAACAATTAAGTCTAAAAATTTATCCATGGATTTATTTTTAAACACTTTCTTGTCAAATATTTATAGTACGCAGTTAAATCACACCTTACACTTCATGGTTACCCGGTCGAGGAGAGTTTACTATTATTCAAGCCAAGAATGGTAAGTATATTTATCCATTGATGTTATTTACAGTCTAATATTTACCTTTGTTAACATTGACCAAGAAAAACTTATCAGTGATCTCATTTAATCAATGGTTTCCATCAATATTAGTTGTAAATATATATTATTGAATATGACAGCTGATCCAGGAGATCATAAATTGAGATGCTGAATACCTTGAGGATCAACTAAATCCATGCGAGAAAGATTAATATTATATTGGCCTAGTCAATGAGAGAGAGAGAGAGAGAAAAAAAAACCAAAATTAGTTGGAAAGTTTTGAGAATAATGATTAACTCGTTGATTGTCAAATTTCATTAGGTGATATTACTAATAATAAAAGCTCACCCAAATGATCCCAATTCTTTGAATCTCTCAAGGCTTCCAGTATATTAAATTGTACAAGGTTAGATCAAAGAAAAGATCGAGATTCTTTCAAATCTATCAATCAAACATTAGCTAATCAACATGATTTTCACTGTCGATTCACACCCATCGTTTTCATCGCCGTTGAACAGTTTCAGCCTTTCGATTCCACGGGTTTATATCCAAAAGGCTTTTCTTTCGATAGATTAACATCTTCTGTTAACATAATTCTTGACAAGGATAAAAGTATTACATGAGAGCGAGAGAGAGAGATTAAGAAAACGATGATGAAAAAGAAAAAGATCCATTTTGATAATTTACTTGTACGAAATTTGGAAATACCGTTTTAAATCTGTAGCCTTCGGTTACCAGTGATGTTGAATATCATTTCGTTTTATCTTCCAACTCTTTTGCCCAGAAAATGAATACGAAAAAGCCACAAGCAAATAACTAGTTAACTCGCTTACCAAGGCTAAGAGCTTGATCTTCACAGTTGGAATCCTAATGGCAGATTAAGATTAATCCATCTGATGGTAACTTGTTGGATTTCCTCCTATTGATTGGAGATAATTCTGAGAATAGAGAATAGAACAATTAATAAATTAGTTTTTCTTTACAACTTTGAAAAAGAGAAAAAAACCTAAAAATTGATTAACATTACAAATAGAAATTGAAAATCGCCGAGTAAGAATTAAAAAGGTAAAAGAAAACCTTGAATTGAACCTAAAGGATAGAAAAACGATTAATTAGATTCCCGAAGGATTACAAGATATTCTTAAAGATTATCTAATTGCTGAGCTTAATCAGATAATCGAAAAAAAGAAAAAGAAATTATTAAATATTAAGAAATCAAGTTCACAATAGAAAAAAAAAAAAAGAACATTGGAAAAGAAAGAAAAACATGTGACTAAAAGAAAGAGAAAATTATTCATTCGTTCAAGTGAATTGGAGGGAAAAGGAACAATTTGATTGTTGCTCTTTGTTTTTCTTTTTTTTTAATTTGTAATTAATTTTATTTGTTCCATAATGTTTCAAGGGAGAACATCTACTCCGAGAAGAAGATATCGTTTCCATGATCAAGGAATCAGGTAATTCAGTGGCTCTCCTCCTGTTACCTGGAATAAATTATTACACTGGACAATTTATGAACATTAAGAAATTGACTCAATCCGCTCATGAAAAGGGAATCATTGTCGGTGTTGATGCTGCTCATGCTGCTGGAAATGTCTCATTACATTTCCATGATTGGAATGTTGATTTCGCTGTTTGGTGTACATATAAGGTAAGTGGTAATTGGTTGGTTTCCTTGTGGTTTTTGCTAATTTCTGTTTATTTGTATTGGTCATTTTCTATAAAGTATCTCAACTCAGGCCCAGGTTGTATCGGAGCGATTTTCATTCACCAAAGGTTGACCGAAAAGGGAGGAACTTCCCAATTCCCCATGTTGAAGGGTTGGTGGGGAAATAATATGAAGACTAAATTCCTCATGAAAGATGGTGAGTATTTCTATTTCTATATGGAAAATTTCAACTGAAACTAATCCATTTCATTTGTGTTTCAATTTCTCAGAATTTGATGCTAGTGCTGGAGCCGATATGTTCAGAATTAGTAACCCGCCACCTTTATTGGCCGCATCTTTGATGTCAAGTCTTGATGTGAGTAAATTTAAGTTCACATTTAATCAGATTGAATATTGATTTGTTGTTTCTCTTTTCAGATTTTCAACCAAACTTCAATGGAGGACATTCAAAAGAAACAGTTTCTAATTACAGGGTATCTTGAATACATGTTGAAACATTATTTCCAATCGTACTTTAATTATGACAATAATGGTGCGACTGATGTTGAAGAGATCCGAGCTTTACCAACCGTGAAAATTATCACACCCGCTGATCCAAACCAAAGAGGATCACAATTATCTATTATGTTCTCAGTTCCATTAACTGCCATCCAAGAAGAGCTTCAAAAATTAGGAATCGTGGTAAGTATTATACAAGAACGATTAAAAAATCGACAATTTAGCTAAATGATTCTTGATTTTCTAATCTTTTTCTATCTTTTTCCATCAGTGTGATATAAGAATGCCTAATGTCATGAGAGTTTCACCCGCTCCATTGTACAATTCATTTGCCGATGTTTATACTTTCATCAATACCCTGAAAAAGATTTTCGATGAATTTGAGGCCAAAGGGGAAGACCAAAAGAACGAGCTTAATTGTCAATCGACCGACACTGATTACTCTCCAAACAGAGGTTCCTCAATTAGTAGTGTCTCTTCATCTGACTCTGAGCCTGAATCAAGTGAAACCAACACCAACTAAATGATCAACTGATTATCCCAAATTCGATGGTGAAAAAAAGGATAAACACTACGTTGAGGAAGAAAAAACTGAATCTAATCCATTATTCGGATCAAACAATTGGCAAAATTTTGTACTGTAATTATCTTAATCTTTTCTTAATTCTTTAAATATTATAATCTTATACATAATAATTGTACGTTATATATATTTCGTTAACTCATAAAAGATACATTTGTTTACCTACTAAATTATGTAAACACGATTAACGTGTAACCAATTGAACGAGAATCAAAGGTGATTTGAAACAATTTGTACACATTAATAAACGTTTTATTAATCCATCATTATCCCAATAGATTGTAAACATTTTAATCACTTGAATTTAAATAATCCATATACAAATGTAAATTGATCTTTAGTTCATTTAGGATAATGATAATCAGAAAATACTATTGATTGAAACTTGAAAATGTAAACAATTAACATTGGAAAAAGAGACAAACAACATGAACAATTAACTTGCTCAGTGGTAGAAAATTGATTCATTAGATGAAATTGTTGACAACTGATTTCGATTTTTACTGAAAATGATCATGTAAGTAAATCTAATTTGATTGATCAAAGAATCAAATGAAATTTTAATGAGTAATTTCATTGAGATAATCAAATGAACAATGATGATAATCAAATGGAGACAAACCTTGGGAGCATCACCATGGATTCAAATACAAAACGATAACAAAACAAAACATGAATGAACATTTTCCCTCTGATAATATTAAGATAATCAACTTAAAAAAAGGTTATAATTAAAAAGAAACAATCAAATGTGTTGAATAACAATTAAAATTAATCATCAACCAATGGGATGCTGTTCATCATCAACAACTAAATTGTGTTGCTCGAAATCAAAGTAAGTGGATAACAATTAAAAACGATCACAAATCATCAACGATCTGAAGCGATACTTGATAGTTGATTTAATTTCTCTCATTTTAATTGTAGTTTGGAGACAATCAGATTAATGACATTCGGTCTCGATGGTGCTGGTAAAACATCATTCGTTAAATATGTACTCAAAGGTTAGTAATTGTAACTTAATTGCGAACTAATTGTTCAAATTTTCGCAAGAGTTGATAATGATCCATGTACATGAGTTTCTATTGATTAATTTTAATTGTTTCTCTTTTAAATTCAGATCCATCAAGTGACATTGTTCCAACAATTGGATTCTCATCAGTCGATTTGAAAAGTTATCGAAAATTCAATGTTCAGGTTTACGATACTGGAGGTGGAAAAAATATTCGAGATATTTGGATAAATTATTTTCCTTTCGTCCATGGGTTCGTTTTCGTGGTCGATTCATCGGACACCAATAGGATTGACCAGGTCAAGGAAATTCTGGAATCAGTTTTATCCAATCGCCGAGTTCAGGGTAAACCTCTTCTTGTGTGAGTGTTCAAACAATCAGCGAGTTTATTTATAGTTGAGTCGATTAATTTACTTTTAAATTTACTTTATGACCTTTTCTCTCTTTCTATTCAAATGTTACATTTGATTGTTATCATTTAGGTTAATTAATAAGCAAGATGTTGAAGGTTCAATGGACGAAACTGCGTTGGTTCAAGCAATCAATCTTAATTCAATTGTCAACAGATATAAATTACCTACAAGAGTTGTGAGTGTTTACCACCTTAAATTGAAATCCAATGATTGAGGTTATTTTATTTTTCTAATCAATTGTTTAATCTAATCAACAGGAATCTTGCTCATTAATCAATCGATGGGCAAACAGATTTACCAATAATCCTTTATTGGATCGGGGATATCAATGGTTACTTGGGTATATCCAATCTAATTGGACTGGATTATCTTCACGGGTTGAAATTGAAACCAAGGAACAGATCAAACTGGAACAGGAAGTGATGAGGAAAAGAATTGAAAAGTTTCGTAACCAAGGGAACCAAGAGAATCAAATCAATCAGCAAGATGGAGAGAGACATGGAAGTGATGATATTAATCGAAATGAATTGATTATCGAAGATGTTGAAAAGGAAAACACGATTCATGAGGATTCTGATTTCAAGGAAAAGGTGATAACTCAAAGACGATTCTCTGTAAACGAACCAAGGGAACGAACAGTTTTGATCTTCGGAAGTCTCGATCAATTAGATAAAATTGTCGAAGAAGATGAATCAACAATTAATCCACAAAACAATCAATCGCAATCAACAAACGATCGAAGACCTAAATCATCATCTCTTGGTGAAAGGAAAAACTCTAATTTCAGATTTACAATAAGTCGTAACCAAATCGCTCCTTTGTAATTTATATCTTTCGTCAATCAACAATTAATTCATATTATCTTTGTAACTGTAAATTTACACTCAATCAAGAAAACTAATTGAAAATAAATCAACTTTTCTCTCATTTTTATCCATCGACAATTAAAGGACAACAAGCGTTTCTGCCTAAAAATTTTTTCTGATCATTTTCTGGTTGAGCGCATAGATTCATAAGAATTTTCGTATTTTTTTGATTTGGGCTGAAACTTTGATTGTTGTTTGGTTATGATAAAACCACCAATAATCTTATTGTTACCTGTTAACGAGTTTTTGAACGTAAGAAAAACATAATTAGATTATAGTTCCCGTGTAATAATTAAAAGCTTGAATCTTTCAATTGAATAAGTAAAACAAGTGAAAAAATATTTCATTTAATCATATTGACAATTATTACAAATTTTACCAATACATAGTGTACCATTCATAGATATGTGTTAGTTACAATTAGCACCGATGGTTAACTGATCAATCGCTTTTCAAGGTTAGTTGATCAACCGGTAGGTCAACAGGATCAGGTGAAGGTTCAACAGTTTCGACAGGGGCGTACAAACCACGTTGGAAGTCCCGATCTTTTTTATCGAGATAACCATCGATCTTTTTACAGTTTTGAGCTCTGGCAGAGAGAGCGTAGCCTTCGGTAAACACGTCATAGCCCACTAGAACTTGTTTAACTGTCCACTTGTGATCTGAAGTCTCGAACCGTTGAATTAGCGGCAAGAGCTCTCCTTCCCAATCAATCACAAAGTCTTTCTCACGAGTGAAATACAAAACTATACATTTACACTGAGATTTGTTGAAAGGGTAAATCTCCATTTTTAAAGATGAACTGTAATCTTAATAGAGGAAACACTAATTGAAGGTAGATGAAAGATTTTAGCACAATTGATTTGGGGAGAGACAAATTTAAACTGTTTGTCAATTAAAACTAGGAATCAGAAATACATCTAGTGGAAAAGGTTAATCATCAGGTGTCACCAGGAGCAATTGGGATCCAAGATAATCTGATTGGCAGAAACAATTTCCGCCCAAATACAAAAAAATTGATTGTTGATTAGTTGATTGTTTAATCTTTGACCTTAACCTTAACTCTTGGTTTATTAAGTAATCAACAGATTTCCTTTAATCACTTAATTTCTCTTTCCTGTTACTTTAATTCTAATCAATTCAAACATCAACTAATATCACGATTCAAATATTAACTACAATATGTAACTTTCCACACAAAGTTTACACTCGAAACGATATTTCAATGTTTTTATGAATAAATCAATGACCTTGGAATTTGAGATTGGTAACTAATTTTCAATAGTCCAAAGTTCGACAATGACTTCTATTCGACTTTCCGCTCACGAGACATTAGAAAAAAAATATCTAAATATCGTAAAATGTAAAAAACGCCCTGTACAATATTATCTCTCTCTCTTTCTTGAGAACTCAGAGAGATAATCTTACTTTCTTTCTTAATCTTGCTCTCTCCCTCTCTTTCTCTCTCTATTTCTCCTTCTATATTTATAACTATAACTGCAACAAACTTTTAGTGAGCCAGAGTGAGAGTGTTAGATCGTAAAAGAGATCGACAGTCAATAAAACTACGGAAATCATTCAAATCCTAGGCTCAGTTGCGAAAAGGTTTCATCTTAATTGTGCCCATCGAAGGAGATTCAACTTATTCCAATCATTTTCTCGTTTTCCAAGTTCATCGATTGAATAGTTTCGTTTACTAATTGTGATTAAAACTCGTTAATTTAGATTTTCGTTCCCGTGTAACAATCAACCCACACAATTAAAAGCTTGAATCTTTCAATAGAATAGTAAAAAAATACTTTACTGACAATCATTATACCGATAAATCCATAGATAAGTGTTAGTTAACAATTAGCGCCAATGGTTAACTGGTCAATCGCTTTAGATAACCATCGATCTTTTTACAGTTTTGCATTCTTGCAGCCATCGCGTAGCCAAAGGCGAAAGTGTCGTAGAGGCTTTTAACCCATTCAACGGTGTGCTTGTAGTCGGAAGTCTCGAACCGTTGAATTAGGGGCAAGAACTCTCCTTCCCAATCAATCACAAAGTCTTTCTCACGAGTGAAATACAACCTAACACAGATTATCTGAGATTCATTGAAAGAGTAAAGCTCCATTGCTAACGATGAACTGTAATCGTAACAGAGGAAAAACTAATTGAAGGTTGATGAAAGATTTTAGCACAATTGATTTGGGGAGAGACAAATTTAAACTGATTGTAAATTATTAATAAAACTAGGAATCAGAAATACATCTAGTGGAAAAGTAGTTAATCATCAGGTGTCACCAGGAGCAATTGGGATCCAAGATAATTTGATTGGCAGAAACAATTTCCGCCCAAATACAAAAGCAAATTGATTGTTTAATCTTTGACCTTAACCTTAACTCTTGGTTTATTAAGTAATCAACAGATTTCCTTTAATCACTTAATTTCTCTTTCCTTTTACTGTAAATTGATTTACTAATTAGAATACTATCAAGTAACTTTCCACACAGAGTTATCAGATTTGCTCTCGAAATGATATTCCTACTGTAGATTGTTGATTAATTTTCGATTCATAAATTTTTATTGTTTAACGAGCACTTTACTTGTATTAATATACACAAAAATAAACGCTAATGACCAATGGTCAATTTGTAAGTGACGAGAATAATTTATAACCAAAATAATTGTTTTAAAAAAACAAAAATCATCTGTAAAATTTACAAGGACAATTAACTGATTGATTAAATTATTCGTATCAATCGGAAGTCGGTGACAATTAGTTAACGAGTTTGATATGGTTAATATTTGGTGGATTATTTCGTTAAACCGAAATCTCGATAATTCGTCTTTCTGGATTCGCTGTTTCGGGTTTGTCGTCCTTCCGAAGGGCAGAGTAACTTTTGATCTTACTGTTCGACCAAGTGGTCAAGAGAAAGTCCGAAATATTGGACCGAACTTGATAAAGAACCAAAACCAAGAGCAAAACAACAGTGACCGTTAGAATGGCCAAAATAATATGAGGATAGAACGAGAAAGTTGCTGATTGAGACCAAGAGGGATCACAATCAAGATCATCGGACGTTAATTGTATCAATCGACGATAAACATTAACCGCTGGGTAACCCGATAAACAAATATAATTATCTTTACCCATAACAAACAAGGGTGTCCGTTTGATCCAGGTCAGAAAATGGTCCATTCGGCAATCGCATGCAAACGGATTTCCCGTAAGGTTCATATGAAATGACCTGGGCAGATCCTCGATGAAAGAGGTGGACACATTGTCCAGATTCTTGACCAAATTATGAGAAAGGTCAAGTGTCCTTAATCGTGGCGTACAAGTGAAATTAAGCCGAAGTTGACCAAACGAATTACCGGCGAGAAACAATTTCTGAAGTGATGGAAATGAACAAATTGTTGATTCTTCCGGAAAACCATTGATTCCATTTGATTCCAAGTTTAAGATACTTAAATTAGTTAAATTTGCCTCTTTAAGCAGAGTAATTAAATTGGGCACAAATTGTGGATTCGAAGTGTCCGAAAAAGCTGAGGCCAAATGAAGTTCCGTTAAATCGTTGAACCCATTGAACAAACCTCGAGGAAAATTATCACCTACAGAGAGTGAAAAACAAAAGGTCAACATTTAATTAATCTTCTCAACAATTTAAACCAACTGATTTAATCTCTTACCTGTGATCAATATTTGATTGTTGTTTAGAATTAATTTCTTGACCAATCTGAAGCCACGAAGACTTTCACTGTCAATCAATTGGATCTTGTTGCTGGACAGGTCAAGATACTCAACTGGTTTGATTTGTTTACTTTCAAACCCGAAAACATTTTTTGGTAATTTGGGTAAATCATTACCGGTGAGAATTAATTGTTTCGTTTCAATTGGAATATCATGTAACCAGGAAATTTCAGTTATATTTGCTGAAGTACAATTAGTGATGAGATATTTAGAATCACATTGACAAACACTTCTCAATAAGAGAGGACACAAAGTGACATTTTCACTGGAAACAATTTCTAAACCAAATATGAGGAAAACGACAGTTAAATGTAACCATTTGGTATTAACTGGATTAAATTTACTTAGTTCCATAATTGTTGACTCAATCTAACACTAGTTATACTAATTTGTCACCTTAAATTGTGGTAAATTGTTGTCATTTCAAATTGTTCACAAATAGATTTGGATAAAAAAATTTATTTCACTAATCAATATGTTCACAATTTAGATGATAACACTTGATAGATACACTTTTCGAAGGTGATATTGTATTGAACATTATTCCCGTTGATTAAACAGTTGATTTAACAATACAGATCACGTTGGAAAATCTAATTTACATCAACAATTAGCCATAAATTGTTAACAGAATCCAAACAATTTCCCATTTCCACAAATTCAACAACAAAAACTTCAGTCTGTCCACAAATGAGTAGGTATGATAACCGTAACTACCTGAGAGAAAAAGATTTGGCATAAGAGAGAGAGAGAGAAAATTATAATGATGATGAGAGGAAGATGATGAAAAGTGGTTCCAGGTAAGAGAGAAAGAGAGAGAGAGAGAGAATGAAAAACCGGTAAGAAAGAAAAGAAAGAGAGAAAGAAAGAAAAAGGTTGTAACCACCAAGATGAATGTAGAAAAGTTAATTCCGGGAAATCAAGGATGAAAACGATTCTTCAATCATCTGTTTCGATTATCGTTTCCAGGTTAAAGTTCACTTGACCAATGGTCATTTTTTCCAAATATAATCATCTTTTAGGGTGGAAAAAGTGATCCATCAACTTTTCAACTGAAAATTAGAACCATAGGACCTTTAATTGTTGGTCGAAAGAAACGAATTGCAAAATAATTAGTGTGTAATATTGTTTACCAATGCGAGAGGCTAAGATAAAGAAGCTAAATTGTTTGAGGTTTAGTTAATTCACCTGAATGGGCCAATAGATTTTCACAATCTAATGATAATCAGTAACGAATCTAAATCAACCCAAAGTTGATTAACAGAAATGAGAGATGATCAAAATATGGGAGTGGGAGATTTTTCTGAATTGGGAGTAGCGACCCAACAACCATTAGACTTGATTGTTGTTTCTTGATTGTTTGCCAGTTAATTGTTGGTTAAACACCTCGAACATTGAAAAATAGTCTTGTCAGTGTTTCTAAATTTAAATAACAACAATCAGTTCCTTAAATCAATTGATATTAACTCTATTGTTTGTTTATTATTACCTCATCTTTTAATCACATTTCTTGATTTAAAATGAGCCTCATATCCATTTACTAATTGTTGATTGTATCAGATTACATTTCGTACATGTAGTTACATGTAATTGCTTCTTGATGGATTTTCAATTAACATTGGATGGACTTTAAATGCTAATAGATTGTATTAATATCTACTAATTGTGATGATTACTGTGGTTAGAAAGCTTAATTGTAATTACAAAATGTAAACTATGTTGAGTCATCATTTTTAATTGTTATTAAATTAGAAGGCAAAATCTTAACCAAACCTAATCACCATTTTTACAAGTCATTTTTGTAGATTTGTTGTCATTATGATTACAATTGTAATTTAAACAATCTAGAGACATGTTAAGTCATTTGTGATAATCAAATTGGACCATTGAAACCATGAATTAAATAGTAAATGTTTCAAGGTAAAGCTGATAATACAATTAGACAATTAAATCAATGACAATAATAATAAACACAAGCTTAAAGGTAACATGATTAACTAATCATGAAACGAACATGAAATCTGACAAAAATGACAATCAATAAGGTCAATTGGATTTAACCAAAGATTATAATGAAAGTTAAATCACAAAAGTAAGTTGAAGATAAAAATTAATTACATATAATCTAGGAAGTAATTAAATTATACACCTGATTAAATAGTAATTGTAACAGAATTAGAATGAAACAGAAAATGATTGATTGACATTCCAGTTGATTAACTGTCACATTTAAGCGGAAAATCAAATCAAGAGAAAACTTACTTCAAGTGATATTGGAACAAATTCTTATGATCTTCTTAATTAGACTAAGACAATTAGCTGGACATAATTAATCGATTGGAATTTTTTTCGAAAATCGAAAAATAATAATTTCGACCAAAAGATGTCGCTGTTCATGTTCTGAGCGCAAGCGTCGCTCAGATTCTTCATTCAAACAACTTTTGACTATTGATGTTTGTTGATCTTTTTTAATTGAAATTAAGTTGATTTTTTATGTCGATTAATTATTATTTTTTATTCTGTTCTCACACCTTAACTACCGATGGACATTTCCCGTAAAAATCCGACGGATTATGACCTCATCCAGAGAGTTGGGAGTGGTACTTATGGTGATGTCTATAAGGTAAACATTTTCTATTCTCTTTATCAATTGTTATGTTTTTCTCTTTTTATTATTCTTTTATTTTCTCTTCTCGTCCCAACGTATTTCTATCATTTTTTTTTCTTTCTCTCTGTAGTTTTATATTCTTTTATGTGTGTGACTGTAACTGTGTGTCTTTAATTACCTCTGAGTCATCTACTATTTCTACCTGTTTGCTTGACTTGTCAATAATATTCGGTTGAAGTTGAACCGTTTAATCTTATCTCTCTTTTTCTATTCTACTTTGAGTATCATTTTATTGTGTTTATATTCCTTTCCTTTACTAATATTGTATTTTCTTTTTCCCTTATCCTTGTTTACAGGCTAAAAGAATATCCAAAAATGAGCTAGCTGCAATAAAGATTATTAAATTAGATCCCTTAGAGGATTTTCGGGTGATACAACAGGAAATTGTTATGATGAAAGATTGTCGCCATCCAAATATTGTCGCTTTCTATGGAAGCTATTTAAGTAGAGATAGATTATGGATTTGCATGGAATATTGTGGTGGTGGATCACTTCAAGATATCTATCTAGTTACTGGTTCACTCCCTGAGCCTCATATTGCATTTGTGTGCCGAGAAACATTGAACGGGTTATTTTACCTTCACTCAATGGGCCGAATGCATCGAGATATTAAAGGACCCAACATTTTATTAACCAATGAGGGTGATGTTAAATTAGCTGATTTTGGTGTATCAGCTCAAATAACAGCGACCATTAATAAGCGACAATCTCTGATAGGTACACCTTATTGGATGGCTCCAGAAGTGGCTGCCGTTGAAAAGAAAGGTGGATATGATCAACAATGTGATATATGGGCTCTTGGTATAACGGCCATTGAATTAGCCGAAAGACAGCCACCAATGTATGATTTACATCCGATGAGAGCTTTATTTCTTATGTCTAAATCAAGCTTTAAACCACCCACCCTGAAAGATAAACACCTCTGGTCTCAAGATTTCCATAATTTCATTAAATCAGCTTTAACCAAGAATCCCAAGAAACGTCCATCGGCGGAAAAGCTTTTGACTCATCAATTTGTCCAAGGTGATCATCTAAATAGACGTTTAACCAAAGAGCTTATTGATAAGGCTCGTAATCCACATTCGTTTGACATGCATCTTCATAACGATCTTGATCCAGATGAAGTTGAAGAAATTGTTTCCGTTCCTCGACGAATACCTTCAAAGAAACCACCATCAGCGCTTAATGCATCGCGTTTCAATAGACCGCTTTCAGAAATTAAAACCGATGGAATTGTCTTCAGACAAACAGAATGGGATGATTACGCCGCCGAAAGTCCGAGTAAATTTCCAGCATCAGATGAGTCTTACATTGGTCTTTCAGAAGAGGATCATGACAGAAAGTATGAACAATTGATTTCTATTCACGTCAAAACAATTCAATCAATACCTGAACTAATTGTTTCGTTATCATTTGTCTAACTAACTGTCTTCATTTGTCACTTTCTCTTTCTCTCTCTTTCTTTCTCTCTCACTCTATCATCTGCATCTTTGTAATGTTGCTTGTGTTTGCTAAAAAATGTCCAGTCTATTGTGGCAAGAGAGTAGGTTAGTTGTGTGTTAATTATTTTATCTAATATTCATTCATTTATTCATGATGGTATTCATCATGGTTAATCAGTCAATACAATTTTCTAATAATTATTCGTTTTTTTCTCTGTCAATCATTGTTCTCATCACAATTTTCTAAATTGTTTCCATTATTTACAGGAGTTTACTCGAAGAAATGGATGAAGAGCTGACTCAGAGGTATCATTTCGAAGCTATTTTAGGTTTTCTCTTCTCCATTTTTCTTCCATGTTCTTCCCTTTTCTCATCTTTAATTCTCTCTGATTAACTGATCGAAATTTTCTTATTCTTTTCTCCCCATTACTAAACAGAGGAGTTAAAACCAGTCTAACGGCTCTTTATTCTACACAGTAAGTTTTTCTTTTCTATTCTGGCAAATTATTCATTCATTTTATTCACTACAATCAATTTAATTCTCTTTTTCTTATTCTCTACCACCACCTCCTTCCTGTCAATTATTTTCTGTTTTCTACCTTCTCTCTCTCTCTTTTCTTTCCCTTCTCTTTCCCGATTTCATTTTTTTCAGATCAACACTTCCGGTTGAATCCTTGCAACGAACCTCATCAAATCAAGTAGGTCAAATTTTTAATAACCTTTTTGTTTTTTTCTCCATTTTTGTTGATTCATAATTTCTGATCTCTTCGTAAATGTGTGTATATCTGTTTGTCTATTTTGATTGATTGATTGAGAGATAATATCATATTGATGAAAATCAGAATTGTGGTTTCCATTTATTTATTTACTATTCAATCCTTTCATTTATCAAAATTGATTGTTTGTTTGAAAACAACAACAAAATGACTCTACCGTTACTATTATTGTCATGTTACCCTCTCCATGGTGTTTTAACTTGTTTAGTTATCACACCCGGGATCGGACAGATCAAATCATTCTGTCCTGTTTGGGAGGAGAGGAAAAGAAACCAATGAAGGTCTACTTGATACCGAAGGATATGGTTCATCCACCTTTGTGCTTGGTAGCCTTCGTACAGATTTTACCACCACCAACACCTCGAGCAACAACAATTACGTATCTCAATTCATCTCCAATTACGAGACCCCAAGATTTGATAAAGATGCTCTTATCCGTTGGAATAATGATACTCTTGTAAGATTTGAAAGTCTACTGATAGTATTGCACGTTAATCTTGCACATCAATTGATGGAAAACCGTTACTTTTGTTTGACTCTCTTATCCAACTATAAGCATCATTATTATCAACCTGGAATGACTCATTTCTTTAATCTTATTAGCTCAATTGCATGTTTCATGTTAATCAGTAACCAACAACAATTATTATTACCCAATTTACGTTGTTCTTGTTTCAATTTCAATCTTTTTTTCTTTTGTCTCTCTACTTGAATTTAATTATTTCCTTCTTTCGTTTCCTCCTTCAATATAATTTACACCTTATTCGATTCCAACACACTACCCTTTATGATGATTTTGCGTTGCATTTCATCACCTTGATAATTTAGAAGAAAAACAAACAATTTACCTACTCAACCACCCGATTTTCTTCTCGTTCTTTTTAGTAATTCTGTTTGTTTCTTTTTCTTTTTTCTCTCTCTCTTTATCAATTTTATTCATGAAAACTGGTAATTCTTCCCATTTATCTTGTTTTTTACCTCCCACGACATCCTGTATTCTTGTGGTGATTCTGGTTAATCAAACATTAGGAAAACTTATTGGACGAGATATGTTCTGAGCGAGCTGACAATACTAATAACACTGACTTTGAGGAATTTTCAACTCCACCATCAACACCTAAGACTTTGAACGGTTCACCACCCGATTCACCATCATCTTTAAATTCATTTGTCAATCCTTCTTCTTCAACGCCATCCACCGCCAATGGATCAAATTCGCGGAGTGATGACCATCAACCAACCATTTCAACCAGATTATCCAATGGAAATCATTCTGAAAGCAAAAGGCAAAGTATCAGCAGTTCAAGCGAATTGGCCTCAGCTAATCAACCACCTTCAGCACCTCCTCGTCGAAAGGATAAAAGATTATTAACTAAGTTGAACTCATCTCAACAATCATCTCAACAACAAGCCCAACCTTCACCAAGACAAACAATCAATGGTCTTCCACCGACTCCCAAGGTTCACATGGGAGCCTGTTTCTCCAAAGTATTTAACGAATGCCCCTTGATGATCCACTGCTCAGCAAGTTGGATTCATCCTGAAACTCGTGATCAACACATTCTCCTCGGTTGTGAAGAAGGCATTTACACTCTTAATTTGAATCAACTTCATGACGCTTGTATTGATCAACTTTATCCAAGAAGGACAACTTGGATGTTTGTGATTAAAGATGTCTTAATGTCTCTTTCTGGTAAAACCTCACATCTTTATCGTCACGATTTAGTCGCATTACATAGTAAAAATAGTCATCGATTCTCTTTACCCATGGATTCCATGATCAATAAGATTCCAGAACGGTTCGTCCCATGGAAATTGACCGCTACTTCAAAAATCTCTGACACCAGAGGATGTACCAAATGTTGTGTTGCCCGAAATCCTTACAATGGGTACAAATATCTCTGTGGTGTGAATCCCAACGGTATATTCCTGATGCAATGGTACAATCCTTTAAATAAGTTTATGTTTTTGAAGGTTAGTGTTATCATCCTAGTTCATTGCTCTCTGTTGCCTCAATTAGATTTTAATGTAAACATTTCCGCTTTCTCTCTGTTTATCAATGTATCTTTTTGTATCTTCTCTTGAATTCCAAACATCTAATTCATTTTATTTATTCTCCCATAGCAATTTGAATTTTATCTTCCATCTAAATTAGATGTCTTTGAGATGATGATAACTCCTGACCTCGAATACCCGATGCTCTGTGTTGGTGTTAAACGTGGTTATGATGATAATTACCTGAGACTGGAAATTGTAAATCTTAATTCATCAGCTAGTTGGTTTAATGATGATTTCAACGACGGGACAGAGACTATCATTCATAAATATGATCAGTTAAATATTGTAAATGTTACTCAATTAGATAAAGAGACTATTTTAGTATGTCATGACAGTAAGTTTCCATTTGTGTTTATCCTTTGATATCAACAGTTAATTGATCATCTGTTTTTCCTTTCTTTCCTACAGATAATGTTAAACTTGTTAATTTAGATGGTAAACTGAAATGCAATCGTAAACAACCAGCCGAGTTACAATTTGACTTTAAAATTGAGTCCATAGGTAAATGAACATGATTAACCCTTAAATCTTGTGCGCATATTGATTTCATCTAAGCCAATTTATTAATAGCTCAGTTGAAGATAATTAACTTGGTGCCAAAAGGGATTTAAGGGAATACCATGTATCAGTTAAAAATGTTATGTGAATTTATAAAGATCAGCTGATGATATTTTGTTTATGTTCATGAATTTACTATTGTAACTTCATGATAAGTGATTAATATTAATTGTGTGTTGAGTTTTACAAATCACATGCATTTCTACGTGATAATTATCTTTTAATTTGATTATTAACGATTCTTTCTTCCTCATTTTTCACAGTTAGTCTAACTGACTGTGTTTTAGCCTTCCATAAGCACGGGATGCAAGGACGAAGCTTCAAAAATGCTGAAATCGTTCAAGAAATTAACGACGAATCAAGATGTTTCCGATTGCTAGGAGCAGATAGGTAATTTAGTTAATCAATCTTCCTGCAGACAAATAAGTGATAAATTAGCTTTAAATGATTGGCAATTTAAACTTGTTCACAAATCAAGTTGACAGATTTGTTTTAGTCAACCAGAAAAATTAAAGTTAATTTTAACACTTTTATCGAGTTGCGATTAATTTTCTTGGCTTCTTTTGAATTTTATTTCGATCAAGAAAATTAATCATAACAATCGAAATCCTTCTCTGCGTTTGTACAATTTATTAATTATTGTTGTTACTTTCTTTGTACAGGGTCATCGCTTTAGAGAGTCGATCGCCATCAGATCAACCTAATGCTCCGTCAAACTTGTACATATTAGCGGGCCACGAAGCCAGTTATTAAAACAATGATTTAATCCACTTCGCGAGTTGATTTTTTTAAATCCAATTGCTCAACTCAAAAGAAACCAATCAATTCCATTTCTTAATGAAAAGAAAAACGATTTTTAATCCATCAGAGGAATTAATACTTCTTGAGAAGTGATTATTTGCTTTTGCTTCGTAATCAACATCTGAAACAATTAATCATAAATTGAGAAAAGTTATTCAAGGTAATAAGAAAGCAAAATTTAAATCTAATATTATATTGAACAAATCTGTAGATTACATTTAATCATATCTCTCTATCTCTCTCTCTAATACACACTTATTATCATCACAATCACTTATTATTATTATTATTATTATATTATTGTTATATTATCACCATTGCTATAAATATAATCATTATATTGAAAAAAAAGTCCAAGAACTGATTTCAAATTGATTTAATTGCTCAATCAATATTTAGTAAATTGATTTAATGGATTGGCCAAAGAAAGACGATTAACTAGATTAGGATGGTGGAGAAATGATGAAACCCTTTGATAGGAAATATAATAAATTGTCGCCAAAAAACGTTGACCAATGAACCAGATGAAAGTGAATCTACACTTTGTCCACTCTTTAGTGTCCAGCGAAACTTTTTCATCTAAAGGTTTATCCCAATAGGTCAAAATTATTTGGAACTGTAGCATGACCGTTACAAACAAATAGACGATCGCAATAATTAATCCATAACAATTTGATTGGAATATGGAACCGAAAAGCCCTGCGGACAAAATGGACGATTGGAAAAACAGAAGACACAAAAGTATAAGCGCCAAAATCTGACACAAATCTTGACCAATGTAAACTGATAATCGGACAGTCAATTTGTAACCCAAGTGATCATCAAAAATGTTGCACATTAGGTCAATGATTAAGAAAAGATATTCCAACAATTGAAGAGACACATTTGATATTTTACCACAATTAACCATCGTTATCACCATTTACTATAATTAGTATTTATATTTAATTGTTTACCACAATAACCATTCCAAATAATCAAATATTCTCAATCAATTCTAATTATCAACATTGAACATCATCATTACCATGGAAACATCAACAATTCAAAACAAAGATTAGCATCGATTTTTTTTTAGATTCTTTGCAATTAATTCCCATAACTAATATAATACTTAAATTTTCTAGAGTCAACAATTAACTAATTTCTGAAAATCGATAGTTTGTTGAGTTGATGAGATGCGCTAATTGTCATTTTCTTAAGACTCTTAAATGAACCAATTGAACTTTTCTAATTTACTCTCTTGACCGATCATAACATTAATCTGATCCAAATGAAGATTTAACAATTATATAATTGTCCATCTTAATTACTGTTTATTTCCTAGTAATGTTACGCAATTGCACCCTACAGTTAACTGACCAATTGAATGAACTATCAACCAATCCAATACAGAGATTAAATTATGAAATAATTTCAAGTATAATCAACTTGAATTTGAAGTTGATTATCAATTGAATAAGAAAAATATTCAATACAATCAATGATTTAATATAAGGGCAAAGATTATATTTAGTAAATCAATCTGTATGTTTATCAATTGTTTGGTCAGTTGCCGATCATGAAATTATACATTTTATTGAGCAATCATGTTTATCATTTATACTTAGATTAGGATCAGAATTATGATTAAACTGCTCTGTTTATATGATCAAATTTAATCACGTTTAAAACGATTAATATCAATATGATGATAAGATGAGGATGATAATTAAAGATCATTTTATAGAAAACAGCTGATGAAATTATCGTCAAAACTTCATGGTGACTATGTGATCACCTTGGATTTCTGAGTTAATCTCAACGATAAGTTTTTCCTCTCAATATAAAAAACTTCATTTTCTGATTGATGGTCACTCGATTTAACCGATCAACAGTTGAATAAAAATTAAGTACAATTGACCAGAACAATACTAATCCATGTTGATTTAAAGGTGAGTCATGATGATTGTTTGAAAAGTTATCAATAATTAACAGAATTAATTGATTATCTTTATCCTAATCGTGAGATTTTCTGATATTATTAATATTAATACAAAGAGATTAACAGTTATGATGATATCAAATTAACGGTCCAGTCTTGACCTTTAATTAGACTGAATTTAAATTGATAGACCAACGTTAAATTATTTAATGTACTTGATGGTTAACCTTGACCTTCAGGACGATTGACCAATCAACTTGGACAGGTAATAATAAAAAGGTAACTAAATTATCTGAAAATCATTAACATTCGCGTTGATTAACTTGATTGTCTCTTGATTATCATGTGTGTAGGTGGTGATGATATCTAATAAAGTGATCAGAAAACATTAATGATACAATGTTGTTACAACTTGAATGTTAATTGTTAACAACAAAAACAACAATTAAAAACTAACAACTATCATTAAATCTTGTTAATACAAAGGGCAAACTTTTTTTTAATTAAGTTTCTTTTTATCAAATCTCTTGGATTATAATCAGGTTGACATTTTTCATTCACAATCAAATCCTAACATGAAGGATTAATGATTCTAATAATTTAAATTGTCAAATATTAATAATAACAACTAAACATCAATAATCAATTATCCTTTAAATAAACTGACATTTAAATGCTACAATTGCTCAGGACGATTTCCGATTGACTCGTAACCAAATATCGAGTAACTTATTCAATCAAATTATCTAAATACTGTTTGTGTTTTTTGATATCAATCAAAGTGATTAACCTGATAACAATTAATTAATATAACCGAGTTGATTTGCTTAATTGTTAACCATCAACATAATCAGAATTAGAATTAGAATTACACAGATTAGATTCAATTGTCAATCTTATTGTTTGAAACGATTAACAGATCAACTTATTCAAGAGAATGGAGATTCAATTGATCAGAATCTTAATTGTTTCCATGAGAAGACAGTTAAAGTTGGTCAGCTGATGGGGAAATTAGTTAATTGTCACCCAGTGAATTAAAATCTAACTAAATGTATAGATGATTTTATGGAAAAGGGTTCAAGGGGAAATTGATGAATAAGAAATTGAAGATTCTCATGATGAAGATGAAGATGAGTGATAAACTGGGATGGAACTGGGAGGTGGTAACAAGATGATGAGGATGAAGATGAAGATGAAGATGAAGATGAAAAATGAGAAGAGATAGTAGAATAGAAAGAGAATGGAGAAAGAGAGAGAAGATCCTTAAGTTCACCCACGCGGTTTGCGAACCGCTAACTCCTTTCATCCTACTCTTTCTTACCTGTTGATACTCTCTCTTTCTTTTTCTCTTTCATTCTTATCATCATCATCCTCATCTTTATCATTATCATCCCTCTATCTCTCTCTCTCTCTCTCTCTTCATCTCTCTTTTTTTCATTCATTGAAAATCGAATCATCTGTTCAACTCAGTGTCAATTTACTCTCACTATTTTACCCATAGAGTTTTCATCGGAATTTAATTCAATTCAATCGCAATTAAATTTAATGGGTTACCGGTTAATCGAATCCAATTAACTCCCCAGACTAATCAGATTATCTTAATCTTCATCTTCAAGATTATCTTCAAATTGTATTGACGCTTTTTGATACACGAAAAAGTTTTTTCATCAAACTACAATGTTACTAATCTAATTGTTACAATTTGATTATTTTACTGTGTGACTTTCATTTTGATATAATTGTGATTAACTAATCACCATTATCAACCAATCTTCACACTCGGAATATTGTGTTTATCAACTAAATTGTGATTAAAGGTGATTTCTTCGTGTTGATTATGATTGTTAATCAGTTAATTTTCACACAATTTGAAATCAATTACAACAATAATGTTATGTGATCTTTGATTGTTTCAATTGGTCATATTTAAATTGTTAACTCAAAATCTATTAAAGGTTTTTAATTGTTACCATTGTAAAAGTATCAACATTTTTCTTGTCATCTAATTGTTATTGTTTTCAATCAATTTCACCAATCAACTGATTTAGTTTAACTTGTAATTAATTAATTTCTGTGAGACAAAGTAAACTAATTTAACTAATTAAAATTAATGCAAGGCAATAGACCAACAGATCAATGTAATAGGGAAAGTAATTTATTAATTGTTGATGATAAAACTAATTGTCCGATCATTAGTTTCGTTAATAGTGACCAACAATCAGAATTAACTGAAAACAACAGTGAATCAAATAGTGCCATTAATCAAGACAATAACCAACAAAGATTAGGTGACAATCAATCAGTTAATTTAATTGCTGACAATCAAAGTAACATGGGCAAAAGGTGCTTCGATTGGCCCTCAATGGCCGTTGCATCAATATCGCCGACACTTTCAGCCTCCGTGATTACAACAGGATCATCGTTAATTGAATCAAATCAGTTAATTGATTACAATGAGACTCAATCAACAATAAACTCCAACTCCCCCTCGGCAATTAATCACCATCAACACCAGCAACAAGATGATCAACAATCAACAAATTATTCATCACCCTACAATGGACTCAGTTCATATTGGCTTTACCAAGGAGCATTTAATAGTCCAATTAAAGGTAAACACAATTAATAATCATTGTGAAAACAATTAACTGATCATTGTCTTGATATTAATTGTCAGTCAATCTCATTTGAAATCAAAGTTTTTTTTTAATTCACTTGATGATTAAAGTTGATGATGAGGATGAAAAACAAAATGATGTAGGTTGCAAATGACCTTAAACCATTTAATTTATTTAATCATCTTACTCATTATCATCATTTTATCATCTTTGTTATCATCCTCATCATCTTAATCATCCTCATCTTTTATATGTTATTATATTTACCTGAGTTTATTTTTCATCATAATCAAAGTAGCAATCAAAACTTGTGATGATAATCATTATGATTACTAAGGTGTTGGTATCAATTTGATTACTTTAAAAGGGTTTACAATTAAATTAATTGTCGTCTACCACTTTCTATATCATCTCGATATCATGTTAATTGTTAACAGCAATCAACAACATCCGGACCAATTCATTTTGACAACAATTAAACATCATCTTGGTTGAAAAGTTGCACTAAATTTCAATATTCAATCAATTTATGGTTAATGATTAAATTGATTGTTAACCTAGTACAATAATCAATTAATAATTAAGTTGATGTTGTGTATCATTGCTTATTGATTGTGATTAGTTAATTAAATGTTGTCAATTGAAACTTTTTTTTCCCTCTCATCTCCTTTAAAAGTTTATCTTTCCAGTTAATTGTTGCTTTTCAACTTGAACAATTTAAAGTTGACAATCATCTTAATTACCATTTAACATTATAGATTCAGCTTGTTAAATCATGTTCAACCTTTTATAGGATAACTAAATTACTCAACAATTTACTAATCATAAACAACTAGCCCCGACTCCCGTAAATGGTTATAACACAATTAAATTAAATTTTCTGGTTCCAACCCAGAAAAAAAACAATTTTCTTAGTATTCAATGTGAAAAGTGATTAACATTAATTGTGATTAATATCTAATTTTGTCATTAACCAACATCGTTGACTTTGTTAATTGTTTGATCATGCAAATTGTTTACCTTTTGATTACATAAAATATAGTTTAATTTAATTACTCCCTTTCAGTTAAATCAATTGGTTAGCAATTGATATGCTTCATAAGGGTTATCATTATCAAATTTGTTCAATCAATCATTTAATTTATCAATTAAATCAATTGATTAAGTTTTAATCCCTTCAATTTAATCCAATTAACTAATCTATTGATATTGATAACCAATCAAACAAAACGATGGATTTTTTTTTAATTGTTTATCGTCAACTGTAATTGTAATTGCATCTCAATGTAAAACTTAATTGTTACTTTGATTGTTGTCATTTGGTTCAATATGATTAATGATTATGACACATGATCAGTTTTACAAATGATTAATTTAATTGCTTCAGTTAATTTGTCAAAAATTTTGCTTTCTAAATTCATAATCAATGTTAAATGATATTCAAATATTAAGGCGTTACAATTGATTAATTAACTTTAATAATTGACAATCAATCGGAAATAGTATTTGATCAATTAAGATTAACATGATTAATCACAATGGTTTATAATTAAACATTCATGATTGACTTGATTTCAATTGGTGAATTATTATCAAATTGAATATTTAAAAATTAAACTTATCGAATTGATTAGTTAACAATTAACATGTGAACAAAAAACCATTGATTTGTTACTATAATAATCAACTTAATCACAATTAACTTTTGCCCCATTCAAAGTATAGTTGATTGTGTACAATATGTTTACAAAATATAAGTTAAATTGTTAACAATTGAATCAAGTTAATCTTTTGACAGCTCAGTGGATTTGGTGATGAGGATGAAGAGTCTCATCTTAATCATTATCAATTTAAATTCAATTGCTGATTCCTGCTGATTCAGTTTAAACTAGATGATGATGATACAATATTAGTTAATAGTAGCAGAAAAAGTAACTAATTTGTTTACATAAACACAATTAACCAGAAGAGGTAAATAATGGTTTAAATTGTTTACTATTCGCGAATTTGTATTGATTTTTGCTTCTTCTCAACAATTAACTCTCACAAACAATTGACCATGATGGAAATGGTTGATAAATTAATCTAATCAGAATGAAAAATTGTTACTACTTCCGGAAAATGTGAGTAAAAGTATCAATTGAATTGAAGATTCAATTGAGAAAAAAAAGAAGAGAAAAAAAGTTGTAAGTTATCAGAATTTTCTTCCTCTATTTCCATGAATGAATTTCAGTGAACTTTCCTATGAACTTTTATCCATTCATGATAAACTATTTTTTCATCGTCTCTTATTCTTCATTCATAATCATGTTAATCATCACCAGTTAACAAATGATTTAGAATAAAAAATTTTTGGTTCGTAGGTGAAATTGAAAACGAAATGTTAACGATAACATTGTAACGATTTAAATTGTCAACATGATTGAAACCCAATGATCGTTGTTACAATTGAATTGATCATGATTCAAGTTGAATAAACTATTTGATAGTAAATTTTGATTACCCAATTGATAATCGATAACAATAATAATAGTAACACAATCACAGTTCAAATCGTCAAAGTTTGTTCATTGACAACTTTTTTCTTCCTCTATTTGTTTATCAAGTATTAACAATAACACTTTCTGATTGTTTTCTTGATTTGATTAACTAATTTGTTACAAATTATTTTAGACACAATCACCACCCACTCTTTCAGTTTCCTTCACTATCACCAACCCCCTGAACCTTTTCAAAGTTTACCTGTTGAAAAATGATGAAATCCCCTGGGGCATTTATTATCATGATAAATTCATTATTCAAATAATTGTTATCAGGGTTAACTTATTGTTGGCATTTTATTATTTTTTTTAATTGTCTTTAAATGTCATCGTTTGAGGATCGAGAGAGTTTATTGAAGCCTTGATTTACCTGAGTTTCCGGTTGTTAATTGTTGTATCTTTCTGATGATAATCGAAAGGTGTTACAATTAACTAAATTTCATCACTTGGTTTAGGCTAATTGAATCACTTCCGATTGTATCTCGGTAATGTTATTAGTTGATTGTTAGCTTGAGAAAACTTTAATCAGCTTAATTAATTTTCTTTATTCCATTTAATAGCCAAAACGATTTCAACAATTAGTAATTAAATCATTTGCATTGATTTTTTTCTCTCTCTCTCTCTCTCTCTCTCTCTTAAATTAGTTAATTGTAGCTATAATTGTTACGATGGTTTGGAAAAGAAGAGACAAGAAAAAAACAATCTGATTATCAAGATTAATCATGAAAAGGAGAAAGTGATTAGTGAATTTCAAGTTAATCCATTAATAAGATTATAATACATTTTGATGATCATTTCTATGACAAAGATAATCAGAGTGATGAACTCGAAAGGCCTCAGTTCGAACTCATGATTAGTACATTTTCCAAGATGAACAACATAATATATCAATATTCTTATGAATGAGATTAATAAATTTACATGTACTTGTAATTAGAGTAACATGATAACCTGAACAAAGAAATGAGATCGAAGAAAAAAAATTACGTTGAAAGTTTTCAACCCACAAAGGGAAAAAACTAAAAGTTAGAACTTTATTTTGCTCGAATAGTAAAAACCATATCGACTAATTGATGATCGTAATCACGACTACCTATATAATCAATTGTCAATTCGTATAATCTTGATTCATTGATGAAATATGAACAACAACAACAACTTCAAGGTTCATCATCTTTCATAATCTTTTATCATCCTTATCTTAACATCCTACTATCAGTTTTTACGCATCCATTCATGGTTACGTTTATTTCATTCATAAAATAAAACCTGAAGGAAACTTTTATCTTCCATTGATCCGGTAGATGATGATGATGATGATAAATAGGAGGATGATAACAGGTAAATTAGAAGGTCACAGTGATGATGATAACAATTTAATTTAATCATCAGCAACGATGATTATGATCATCACCAAGCACCTTGAGACGTTGCAACGATATATGAGATTCACCATATGAGGTTACCTTTACCTTATATGAATTGATGACTTTTTATTTGTTAGAAAAAGTTGATTAACATTCAAAAGTGATTAACAATTAAAGTTAATTACTATTTTGTGATCTAAAATATTTATTTTCTTTTTACAATTGTTGTAATTGTCTTCTCATTAATTTTCACTTGTTCACAATTTAAATTAACTTTTCACCTAAATGGTGAAAATCAATTGACTTTTAAAATAATAATATTTGCAATGAATTAATTATTTTGAAATTAAATTTAATTTCTCTCTCATCAGCTAATTTAAATATGTATTATCAACAGTTAATGTTAATTGTTGTTGTAGGTGTTTGGACACTTTGTTGATTGTTGATTGTTAATCACAAATCATGGTTGCAATATTTACCTTAAATGGTTGTAGGGATAAGTCACAAATTTAAATTAATCAATTAGTTCATCAAATTTGATTAAATTTTGTCTCTCTCTCTCTCTCTCTCTCTTTTCATTCATAAACAATTTACTAATTGTAATCAATTGTTACGTCAGTGTCTTATGACTCAAACCGCTTTGTGGTTGATTCCTTGTTTAAAACTAATTATCTTAATCTTGGAAATGATTTACAACTAAATTAACCTTAACAATCAATTTTCGTTGATTGTTCTAATACAACAATTAAATTATATTTAGATACTTAAGATGGGAAAATAAACAAAAAAGGAAACAACCAATCAATTTAATCATTTAAATCTCAATTAAACTTCCCAATCGTAGTTTAATATTTCAACCTTGATTGTGAGCTCACAATTAACAACAAATTTACTTAATCATCTTGATATAATTTACCAAATGTTAATTCACCAAAAAAGGGATTAATTTTCAACAGAAAACTATAGTTTATTTAAAACAATTTAAACTTCCAACAATTAACTTGATCATAATAATAATAATTTTCGGAAACAATAGTTACCATTGAAGAAGTAGAAAAAAAATCAAAGTTAATCGTTGACAATCAAACGTTAATTTAAGTGGATCATAAATTGTTGTTATGATTTATGTTGAGTGCTGATTGTTGATCATGATTTGATTTGATTTGATTAACAATGAGGACGAAACAAAACCAAATACAATATGAATCAAATTATCGGGTGGATACCATAAATGGACACCCTGATGATGATGATGATCATTTCCACCCACCCTGAACTTCATCATCTTAATCATCTTAATCATAATGATCATCAAACTATTGAGTAAACAATCAACTCAATTCTGTAATTAGTGTAAATCTTAACAAACATGGAATCCATTTGATTATTATATTGTTGTAACCTTATTAAACTTTATCATGTTACTTTGATGATCGCTAACAATCAAGAGATAATCAAGTAATGGCCAAATTAACTATTCATTAACCAAAATGAAGAAATTAGTAAATTGTTACATTTAATATAGAGAATAAGTAATGAAAAGTAATTATAATTTCTAATTAGATTTAGATTATGATAATAAGTTGTAACCTTCAAAAAGTAGAGACGAAAAAATTAGGATTCAATTAATAATAATACTGATGAAATTAAATAATTTAATTCAACAATTAGCTTGATGAACGTCAACCGATAATCAAATTAATCATCATAATTATCACCCAATTAACATTGTTCCGGAAAATTTTATTAACTATGAAAAAATTGATATATTATCGAGTGGGTGATGAGGTAAATTTGACTAATTAATTGTTTATGATCAAAACAAATTGTTACAATGTTGAGATCAAATAATTAAAAAAAATGAAGAAGCTCAAACAAATCAAATTAATTGATGATTATAATCAAGGTAAACACAAAGGTCACACCTTAATTGTATGAATGATTAACATATGATATGAAAGATTCTGATCTGATTAATTATATAGCCTCCAGGGCATATGAACATGATTTAATCAATAGGCTAGATTGTGGTTTATCGTAATTGAATCATTTCGTAGGACAATTAATTAATTAGATTGTTTAATTGTTAATGTTTCATTTGTTGGCAACTCTTTTTGTTTAAATGTCAATGGTGAAAATGTCACAGGCTTAATTTCAAAGGTAAATAGATGAAATTTTGACCTTTCAACTTTTTCTGGCGGAAAAATTTAATAATTCATACGAGAAAAATTGATCATTTAAAATATTTAATTGGATTGATCAATTAATCATTTGATTCCATCATTAATTAATTGTTTCGTTTTCCTGTCAACTGTAAAGCGATCAACTAGATGGCGCTTCAGATGCAAGTTCTAAGAATAGTTCGATTTCAATGTAACTTTGTATGAATAGTTTTTCGAAATAGTAAAGTTGATGAATTAATGGACTAATTAGATAACTGATGGTTCGTTGTGACGAAAGTTATATAAGGTAGAATTATCGAATTTGTTATCGATCAACTTTCGAGTTTTGGTTTTGAGTTCAATTCGATCGAGATAGTTTATGTCATCAGGTTTTATTTAATTCCGAATAAATTATTACCATGGTTTTTGAATTTCTTCCTTTTCCGGTTTTTTTTCTATTTCAATTGAACACTCGAATATCCTAATTCCTATTTTGGTTGATCCCCCAGGAGAAAATGAAAAGTTGTTGAACTTGAAGATTTGTATCAAAATGTAGTTTATTGGAATTCTCGATGTTGAAGTGAGCGTACATCGAAATTGGATCTCTGTAGATGAATGGATTTCGTGAAAATGGCCAGAAGGTCATAAATCCTGTTCGAGGAACTTTGAGAGTACGAATTATCCTTTCATTTCATTAAAAGTTTGGATAAGTTTCCGGTTAAAAGGAAAAGGTCATGATGATGTTTGATCATCTTAAGTGATGTGAAAGGGAAGAGGTAGGAAGTTAATTCTGAGTCGGATCGGGTTCTGAGGGAGTAGAGGTTAATGTTCAGCTTCCGACGATAGAGACACATGAGAAGGAGAGACGAAAATGATGAAGATAAAAATCAATAACTTTACCTAAGGGAGAAAGTACGAGGAGACCGAGAGAAAAAAAGAAAGAGAGAGAGAGAGAGAGAGAGAGAGAGAAGGAGGAGTGAGAAGGATGAGAAAGAGAGTAAAGGAGTAAAAGAAAGGGAGATTTTTCAAGATCAAGGACGAAAGTGAAGTAGAAAGAGACAAAGGAAAGTAGATACAATCAGACAGAGAAACAGAGAAACAGAGAGAATGAGAGAGCGGAAGAGTGAGAGAGAATAAGAGAGTAACTGGAAGAGAAATGATGAGGATGAAATTCATCTGGTTTTTCGAATTTACTGTGAGGCGCTATTTTCATATTCGATTTTTTAGTTCGAGACGAATCAGAATAAACAACGAAAAGTATCTTTCGTCATTCCTTTTATCCTTTCACTCGCATCTTCATTCATCATCATCTTCATCGTTTCTTCTTCCTCTTCTTCCTCATCTTTTGATTACCTTTTTCCTAAAATCTCTGTTATATTTTCTCTCTCTCTCTCTTTGACTTAAAAGTTATTCTTTCATCTTCTTCATTATGGTGATAATGATGATGATATGATCTTAAATATTGTTATGACTCATCAATTGACCTTTTTTGTCTATTAACTAATATTAGAGTTTATTAGTTTGTTTTATTTGATGAAGATTAAGATGATGGATATGAGACGGAGAGAGGGAGAGAAGGAGAGAAGGAGAAGAAGAAGCAGAAGAGAGAGAAGGAGAGAAAAAGAGAGAAAGAATAAGAAGAAAGAAAAAAAGTAAAGTTGTCTGAGTGAAAAAGAAAGAAAAGAAAGAGAAGGTTGGGTGATAAATAGAAACACGCGTTTTCTTTTCTTTGTAATTAAATCTGATCAACTGATTTATTCTCGTAAATTAATTGATTAATCGCTTATTCTTTATCTGAATAATTGATTGGTGTCCATTTTATCTGATCAACTGAATCTCCACAAATGATAAAACCCTTTACAATAATCATATGTTTCTATCATTTCGTCATCATCATTATTATCAATTTCATCATTTGTCTCTCTCTTTCTTTCTCTTTCTTTCTCTTTCTCTTTCTCTTTAAAACCTGATTCTCTCACTCTCTCTCTCTTTTTTCTTCATCTTCATCTTCTTCTTCATCTTCATCTTCAAGGGCAGTCTTCATTTACCTTTTGTATCAAGTCAAGTATCGTAATGATGATGGAGATGAAGATGAAGATGAAGTTGCTCCTCATCCTCATCATCATCATACTTTTTTTTATCTTCTTCATCTTTATCCTCATAAAGATGATCTCAATAAGCAGCTGATTTTGATTCATTTGTTTTCATTTTCATCACCTTGTTGTTTTTCAGCCATTTAATAAACACCATCAACATCAAACGATACAGTTAATTGTTATTTTATATAACAGAACAAAAAACAAATCTTAAATTAACAATTAACAGCTAAACGGTGTTTAATATAATACTAATTAAACATTTAATCACAACATTTGATCAACAATTAACATCAACAACAAAATCGACCCAAAATTGAGCATAAAGGATACAAATCAAATACCTGTTGAGCTTTTTCGTTCAAATGTTGCTTATTAAATAATATCGATAACAATCAGCATAATTAGATGATTTTTATCAACAAACATTCAGTCAATCATCATAACAGTTGCGAGGTAAATCATCCATCACTTTTTCTCGTTAATAAATCATCAAAATTATTCAAAATTTGATCTCCATTCTGAGACAGATCAAATCGTATTATTATCGTTGATTAAGACACAAGTTGACAATCAGTCCCGTTAATTGCAGTGATCACACCATTAATTTGCGATTAACAATGAAGTCTATTGTTCACCCTTAAAACTATTCTTTAATCAGCCACAATCAGGGAACAAAATTCAACCTGAGTGCCAAAAATTTCTGAGACATTTTCATCATCCACTATCTTTGTGTCTTCTTTTTGGCAGAAATTCAGAGAGAGAGAGAGAGAGAGAGAGAGACTATTATCTTTTTCTTCTTCCCATCAGAGAGGGAAAAAGTTCTGACGAATTGTTCAGATCCAATCACTATCATGATTTCGAAAGGTTCGGAAAATAGTTTTCTCTCAAATTCGGTCACAATTAACTCAACAGTAAATAATCTGATTGTAAACAAAACTAGTTGATCGTAAAAACAGACTTCGAATTGATTTAGTTTGTACATAATTTTTTACTCTTTTCTACGTAAATTTCCACCCTGAACATCGTCATCATCTCGAGCCATTTCATTCTGATTTCTATCATAAACTCGATAAATGAATTGGTGTGAAGAAAAAAAGTTCTAATCATTGGTTAGTAACGTAATCGTAATAATCTAATCACTAATAAACTAATATCAGTTATTTAAATGGTTACAATCGAGACTAATCAATCTCTATATTTAGTAATAATTGATTCGTTATTAAACTCTCGAAGTTCAAGTTCAACGAATTTTAGTTTCCTCGACGAAAAAAACAGTTAGAACTCTCTCTCTCTCTCTCTCTCTTACTCATATTCGATGTCGATAACTAATATTATTAAGATATTCAGAGTTCTAACTCAAGTAATATAATAATATAATAAATTGTCATTATCATCATTTATTAATCTAATAATAGTTATTAACCATTGATATTGTTTGTCAATCTATTAATAGACAATTTAATCAATGTTAATGATGATTATCACTAATGATAATAATCAATTGATGACAGTTTAGTTTACATGGTTACCAATGTTGACATTACATAACCGATTTATCCAATTAATCAACAGGTATAACAATCAATTGACCAATCAAAGGCCATATAAATATATCAACAACAAAATTTGGTGAGTTAATTGTTGATCAACAAGCACGTTTAACTATAATCAATTAAACATCCCGATTAATTAAGATTAAGTAATTCAACTATCAATTAAATCACGTTTTTTTTATTTCTTTTCAAACAAAATACTTGGTAACATACAATTAATTACCAATGGATTTAATTTGATTGTTGATCTAATTGATTATGAAATTGTTTTTGTTTCTATTTTAATTATGAAACTATTTCCGGATAAATTGTATTAATAGATTTGATTGTAATCAATTTAAATTGACGTGATTATGGTTATTATTGGATAATACAGTTGATTGGGATCGGAAACTTATTGGTTATTTGATTGTTACTCAATGAATATCAATTAAAAATTAGTGGATAGGGTAAATTTGAGTCTCTGGTGAACAATTTAATTACTAAATTGTAATAATATTAATGTTATTTTACAATATTTAACGGTTTTCCTGTTACAGTCTCTCATCCATTTCTTTATCCCTTATCTTTATCCTTAATCCTAATCCTCATATTCATCATCTTTGTTTATCTGTGACTGGGTTAATGGATGAGATTTCATCTTTCACTTTTTATTATTCTTACTCATCTCATCATCATTATCATCATCATCATTCACAAGCATTGTCGTCATTTTTATCTATGTCCTCATCTTCATCTTCATCTTCATCATCTTATCAGTGTAAACCTGTGAACACATGATAATGTTAACACTTAATGTTGATGATGATGAAGATGATGCCAAGAATATTTGAGGAAAAAAGCCAAAAAAAATGTGAGAAATTCAGAGAAAGAAGAAAATTCTGAAGATGATGAAGATGATAAAGGATGATGAGAGAGAGAGAAAGATGATCTAATAATAAATAATTTGGATAATCTATTGTTAGCAATTACCTTTTCTATCTTCATCATCAATTGAACATTTTTCCTCATCACCAACAATCATCATCTCCCAATGCGTAACAATTATTATCATCACAATGGTTAATAATTATAAATAGATACAGTTATTTGTATTTGATTAATCATTCTAACTGTTAACCATCATAGAGATCAAATTGATTATTATTATTATTCAATCCAATGGGTTATATTAAAACATTGTTGTTCTTGTCAACAGATGATTTAATTGTCACGTGACAAGAAATAATTTTTTTCTTTTGTTTTTATCAATGAAAACAAGAAGCAGAGAAAATTGTGAAAATGATGATAAATGAAGATGAAGATGAAGGAAGAAAAGATGTTACAGAATTATCATCAGATGAGAAATTGTTACTCCAAAGTTTGGCGGAAATCGAAGTAAAAGAAACAGAGAGAAAGAGAGAATTAACAAAGAACGAAAAAAAAAGAACTAAAAGAAAAATCGATAATACGAATATCGATCGACGAAATACTAAAAGATGGAAAACCGAGAAGAAGAAACGAAAGAAAACGAAAAAGAAAGAAAAAAACAGAGAGAGAGAGAGACAGAGAAAAAGATGAAGATGAAGATGAACCAAGAGAAAGAGTAAAATTTGACTTGATGCCAAAAAAGAAAGAGAGAAAAGAAAGAGAAAAGATGAAGATAACTAACATGAAGAGCGCATGATAACTGGAGTAATAACGTCATTTTGACGTTGAATGAAATAGTAAAATAGTAGATTCTGATTGGATGAATTCTGGTTCCGGTGTACCTTAAAAGGAGATAAGTGGTCGTGGTTTTCATTCATGAAAATTTTCAGCCAACTCGTAACAACAACAACATTAGAAAGCAACATTTCCAGTGATCAACTTGATTTCAACTTTTTTGTTTCAGTTACAATGATAATCAACAACAATTTAACACCAACTGAGCAACTGAAGTTATTATATTTTACCATTGATTGTGAATCTTTGTTTCTTAATTGTTTCTTTTTAAATTGTTACCAATCATCTTCGTGTCTTATTAGTTAAAGTGTAACAATTGATTGTCACAAATTGTTGATTTTTTCTTCTCCTTCTTCATCATTAATTTAATTTTATCGATTTTACAATCTGTTGATTTAGTTGATCATCTTGTTAACAACAAGTTAGAACATTTTTTTCAATCACTTTGTCGTTGGTACGAAATTCATTCATGTTAATCAATTGATATTTTCACTATTTCACTCTTTCCCTGTCAAGTGCCAAGTTAATTAGTGACAATTTTAAAAGAAAATTAATTAATTGTTGTTTATAAATTGTTGTCATGTCAACATTAATTTTTAATTTCTCATCGTTTCATTTTCAATTTACTTAGTGGTTAATTGTTGTTTCAAATCTTATTATTGGTGATTTGGTCCAAAAAATTAGTAATTTTTAGATTGATTATCTAATTAATTGTTTTATTATTATCATCTGACATCATTGATCTGTCACAAGGCAAATATGATTATGGACGGTATCCTGTCTCAGGTCACTTTGTCCGTTGAGCCTCAAACATTTAGCTTCGATTCATATAAATTAAACCACGATTCGGATGAAAGTTCAACTGATTGTGATTTAAGTGAAGTTAGTTTATCAACAGTTATCTCACCTCCCCTTCTAGGGTCCAGTATTGTCACCCTTGTAACATCATCTTCATCTTCATCATCATCATCCTCATCACCTCCACTAGCCACAACAACAACTTCACTACAATCAGCTGATATACCACTTAATCAACTCTACCATCAACACAATCATCACCATCAACAACAACAACAACAACAACATCATCATCATCATCATAGACGACCAACATCAATTAGCTTAATTAATACTAAATCCTGTTCATCATCACCAATCACAATTATCTCAGATAATAGTAATAATACTAATCATCAACAATTAAAATCACAAGGTTCAATCGATGAACCGGCAACTGCCGAAGACACCAATCCAAATAGTCCCAATAGTTGTAGTGCAATCCACGAATCCAATTCAAGTGATACTAATCCTAATCCTAATCCAAATAGTAATAATATAATGGATGATCCAAATGAATCTCTTAATACTCCAATATCAACTTCCAATGGAGTCTCTGCCTTTTTCAGTTGTGTAGTAACTTCAATACCAGATCCACTTCCAATATCAGGTAATTTTGTGACACAACAATTGAGAAACAATTAAGACACAAATTTTAAATTTCCAACAATTTAAGTTCACTGACATTAAAATGAATGAAAGTCAATGGGAAAAAATAGTAATTCACTTTGAAAATTCAATCAATGAACATATGTTATCATGTTTATCATGCTGATGATTAAACCAGACTGATTAACGTCTGGGTTACTCATTACAATTACCATGATCATCGTTGATTATAATTATCATCAATGATGATTAACTGATAGTCCGTAATTGTAATATGAAACTTACAAGGAAAATTATTTGAATTATTAGTTACCTGTTGGTTTTCAATTGAGTGAAGATGAGAGAGTTGGAGGAGGGATGAGAGATGAAGATCAGGGGGTGGTATGAATCATGGACGATGGTCATGATAATTCAGTATTTCCCTTGGTATGGAGATGAAGTGAATTTCAATTCTTACTATTGGAATTTTTTTCCTTTTCTTTTGAAAATTTGGTTAAAGATTATAATGATTATCATGGAGATGAAGATGATCACCTAATGATTAAATACTGTTATTATTAGGATGATGACAATTTCCTCTGACTCTCTGTCATGAATCTTATCATCTTCATCTTATTCATTTTATTGAAATGAGAAAAAAAATAATTTTTCTTATTCGAGTAACTCGAGTTTCCGGTAAAAGGGAAAAGGGAAAAGGTCATGTCTGATTATCATGAAGAATGAGATGATAAGGAGTGAGTCTCAGGATAAGTTCTGAGTCAGATCGTGAATTTCATGAGGGAGTAGAGGTTAATGTTCAGCTTCCGACGATAGAGACACATGAGAAGGAGAGACGAAAATGATGAAGATAAAAATCAATAACTTTACCTAAGGGAGAAAGTACGAGGAGACCGAGAGAAAAAAAGAAAGAAAGAGAGAGAGAGAGAGAGAGAGAGAGAGAGAGAGAGGAGGGAGAAGGATAGAGAAAGAGAGTAAAGGAGTAAAAGAAAGGGAGATTTTTCAAGATCAAGGACGAAAGTGAAGTAGAAAGAGACAAAGAAAAGTAGATACAATCAGACAGAGAAACAGAGAGAATGAGAGAATGAGTGAGCGGAAGAGTGAGAGAGAATAAGAGAGTAACTGGAAGAGAAATGATGAGGATGAAATTCATCTGGTTTTTCGAATTTACTGTGAGGCGCTATTTTCATATTCGATTTTTTAGTTCGAGACGAATCAGAATAAACAACGAAAAGTATCTTTCGTCATTCCTTTTATCCTTTCACTCGCATCTTCATTCATCATCATCTTCATCGTTTCTTCTTCCTCTTCTTCCTCATCTTTTGATTACCTTTTTCCTAAAATCTCTGTTATATTTTCTCTCTCTTTGACTTAAAAGTTATTCTTTCATCTTCTTCATTATGGTGATAATGATGATGATATGATCATCATGATGATCTTAAATATTGTTGTGACTCATCAATTGACCTTTTTTGTCTATTAACTAATATTAGAGTTTATTAGTTTGTTTTATTTGATGAAGATTAAGATGATGGATATGAGACGGAGAGAGGGAGAGAAGAAGAAGAAGAAGCAGAAGAGAGAGAAGGAGAGAAAGAGAAAGAATGAGAAGAAAGAAAAAAAGTAAAGTTGTCTGAGTGAAAAAGAAAGAAAAGAAAGAGAAGGTTGGGTGATAAATAGAAACACGCGTTTTCTTTTCTTTGTAATTAAATCTGATCAACTGATTTATTCTCGTAAATTAATTGATTAATCGCTTATTCTTTATCTGAATAATTGATTGGTGTTCATTTTATCTGATCAATTGAATCTCCACAAATGATAAAACCCTTTACAATAATCATATGTTTCTATCATTTCGTCATCATCATTATTATCAATTTCATCATTTGTCTCTCTCTCTCTCTTTCTCTCTTCTTTAAAACCTGATTCTCTCTATCATTCCGTCTCTCTCTCTCTCTCTTTCTTCATCTTCATCTTCATCTTCAAGGGCAGTCTTCATTTACCTTTTGTATCAAGTCAAGTATCGTAATGATGGAGATGAAGATGAAGTTGCTCCTCATCCTTCATCTTCATCCCCATCCATCATCATCATCATACTTTTTTTATCTTCTTCATCTTTATCCTCATAAAGATGATCTCAATAAGCAGCTGATTTTGATTCATTTGTTTTCATTTTCATCACCTTGTTGTTTTTCAGCCATTTAATAAACACCATCAACATCAAACGATACAGTTAATTGTTATTTTATATAACAGAACAAAAAACAAATCTTAAATTAACAATTAACAGCTAAACGGTGTTTAATATAATACTAATTAAACATTTAATCACAACATTTGATCAACAATTAACATCAACAACAAAATCGAACCAAAATTGAGCATCTGAAGAATCAAACTTGTTGAAAGTTACACAAGACGAAATAGAAACGAGTAGTTAATCAAATTACATCGTATACCTTTAATAAACCTTTAAGCTCTATCGTTTAATTAACACAATTTATTGATTTATTTTGTTTTGATCAGTCGTGATCAGTTGATTATCTTTGTAATTAACGACCAAATCAAATGTTTTATCATCAATCATGTTTAAAAAACCACAACAAGAAGCAAACAAGTGAAGATTAAACTGATCCCAAAAGTTTTGGCAACTTTTTCATCTTATCCCTGAAGATGATAATCTATGGATGACTGAAGGGATTGACAATTTGTTCTCTCTCTCTCTCTCTCTCTCTCTCTCTCTCTCAGATAAAGATGATGAAGTAGATGATAAGTTGGGAAATATTGTTCAGATTAAGGAGGATAACCACAGAGGAGGATAAAAGGATGATTAAGATCAAGATTTATGGTCTAAGTGTAGATTTAGTCTGATGCCAAATTTTATTATTCATCTTGTTTTTTTCATCCTCATCTTAAATCTCACAGTTAAGAGGGAAATTAACTGTTAATCAATAAATTGATTGGGTTTAACAAAATAAATCAACTCTCAATATAATGATAATTTAGCAAACAATTAATCAATTGCTTACAAATGATCATTTGTCGTTGGTTGTAAAATGATTTAACAAATTGATTTGCAATTAGGTGAAACTTCAATTTTAGTTTATAATCAACTGATTATATCTTAATCTTAATCCGTAAGTTTTTATCTTTCCGATCAGCTGATGAATAGATTTGTAAACATTGTTGCCAGAAAAATGCAAATGGAAAATGGTTTCAAAATTAATTGCTAATCATTTACTATGTGGATTAACAATTGTTTCAAATAATTTTAACAATTGAATTGTATTTATGATCCTTGATTATCCAGCAAAAGGTTTTTATTACAAACAGATTATGATAATCAAGTAACAATCAAAAGTTAATCATCAATCTCGTTGCATGTGTATACAAATTAACCAATTGTATTAAATATTTTGCTTAATTGTTGTTGTTGTTGGTTAATCTTAATCACGCCAATGAAATTGTTGATCTTGATTATTTGAAATCAGCTAAAACAGAAAACAATTTGATGCAGAAATTGTAACAATTAAAAATGAATTATAATGAATAATTAAGATGATTAAGATGATTCCTTTCCTCCCCCTTTATTTACAATTATCAGCACGATATTGGTATTAGGAGCTAATCATGATCAAGCTAATTGTATACAATTAACATTAGTTAACCTTGATTATAATGGTATATTTTATCATGAGTCCAAGGTTAGATTGTTAATTGTTGTCATTTCAACTTTTAATTGTAAAAAGTTGGGGAAAAATCAATTGATTATCGTCAAAATCTGACAAATTGTTTTTACATCTTAACCAATTAGGATTAATCATCAAGATGATTAGTGAAGGAAAAAAAGTTTAACAACTAAATTAGACCAACAATTAAAAATCAATGAGTTTTTTTTTTGGTGTTTCTGTTGATCAAATTGTTATTAATTATAAATAAATATTGAATTAGTATATTTTAAATTGATTGTGAGAAGGTTAATATTAATGGTTAATCAATTGATTGTAACTGGTTTACGAGGATCATGTTGATTAACTTTAAATTGTTAAATCAAGAACAAGGCCGTGGTTACCCTATATGGTATTAATCACGGAAAGATTAACAACTATTAACCATCAACAATCAACAATCAACATTGAGGCAACAGGTTGTTGCAATTCGTGATGATTAGCAAACTAAATTGTTAACAATTAAGGAAACATTAAGGAAAGAAAAAAATCCCAATCTCTTACTATTGGCATTTAATTGTGAGCCAAAATTTAAATTTCTGATCATCAACAATTAACATTCACTATTAGATAACTAACGATAATCTATTGATAATAGTAACAATTAGTGACCATTGTTGATTATGATACGATTGAAACAATCTAATCAAATGATTTAGACGAATAGAGTTTAATTAACTAAATCGATTGACTAATTTTTGTTAATATATTATGATAACAAAAAAAAGTATCTAATTGATTATCTTTGTGAATGATAATCTTTGAAACAATCAAGTTAATTGTTACAAACTTGTGGAAATGTTTAAAGAAAACAAGATAAACAATTAAATGACACAATTAACCAATGATTAAAGTTAATTATTCGGTTTGAGTGAAAACAAGAGACTCACAATTGAGATTAAGGCTAAAATTAACTCCAACTTTTATTCTGAGTCATTAATTGTTGCAAAGATGATTTTTTGAGTCTCTTCATAGATGCTGAAAGCTTTTTTGATAGAGAATCATCATCATCATCATTATCATCATTTTATCATCATGGTTTCATCTTTTTCCCTGTCAGGGGAGTTTGAATATCTTCTTGAAAAGGCGCCTTGGGTGTAAGATGTTACATGAAAAGGGCCACTGATTATTAGATTTAAACTGAATTAAGCTCTAATATTATACTAACATTAAACGCCCGCCAAAAAATGGTAAAAATCGTGCCAAGAACTTTTTATCATTTCGAAAAAAAGAAAAATATTCTCCACTCATTATTATCTTCACTTCTCATGTCACATATTCATCTTCATCTTTATCTTCATCCTCATCCCTGCAACTCTCCTAAGATGCGAATGTCAGAAAATAGAAACACTCCATCATCCCGAGTAACTAGAATGGTCGACAATTTATCAATTACTGAGCTCAGTATTTAGCCCATAATTTAAAACTAATCAACTGATCAACAATTAGACAAGTCAATAGATTCATGAGGAGGTTAAATTTGATCAATCGAATAAGAAAAACTCGTAAAAATTCAAGTTTCCATCAGAATATTATCTTCAATTCTCATCAATTGTTTACTTTACAATCTGATGATAATCTTTCAATTCTGATGATTGACACTGATTGTTTACTATTGTCACTTGATTAGTTTAAAGAGTTAACAGTTACATTGAAATCTGGCATAATCGTCAAACTTACTACTTCATCAGCATCTATCTTTTCATCTTAATCGTAATCTTCATCAGCTTAATCATCATCTTCTCTCTCTCTCTCTCTCTCTCTCTCTCTCTCTCTCTGTAATTCACTCCCAAGAATCTAATCCATCTTATTAACAACTGTTTAGATAATGAAACAACAACAATTTAACTTTAACCATGAACCAACCAGATTATGTTGATAACTTAGTATTTTCAGCTTACCTAAGCAATTTAGTAATCAAAACATCAAGGAGGCAACAATTTAAATTGATTAGTGTTAAAGTTAAATATTTTCATGCTAATTACTGTAAACAAAATGGTTATTAATCTTTTAATTGTCACTTAATCTTACACAAGATGAATTGTTATCAAGAAAGTGAAACTTTTCTTGATTGTTGATTATCATGATGGTGTTTAATTCAAACACTTTATTGTCAATCAATGAAAAGTTTTTCTTTTTAATTGTTGTCATTTGATAGGTTGATAGGTAATTGTTGATCCAAATTGAATAATCAAACAACCACAAATTGTTAAAGTTGATTAATTAAACATTGATCAACAATTTGTCTCTTGATTTGCGTTTAATTCAATCAATGGTTTCATTTGAATTTTGTCTCTAATTATAATTAGTAAACGGTTTTAATTAAAGTTTCATTTGCTCATCGACTGATAAATTTGGTTGAAATTTAAATTTAAATTCATTTTGATGAACTTAATTGATTTTAATGTTTAGTTAACAAAGTATTACAGTTCTGGCAATTAAAAGGGACATTGATTGATTGAAAATGTCTAAAATTGTAACAATCAAGTTAAAGTATTGATTTCTTGTTCTAATTGTTGATTTTTCGTCTCTTCTCAATTTGAATTTTAGCCGAAGCCCTTGGATCGATCCAGGACAAAAGCGAAGCCGATGATAGCATGTACAATAGTCCATCAGGTCGCCAAGAAGGTAATGATCGACTTAATTACTCAGATCGCACAACTGGATCAATTTATTTAACGGAAACAGAAACAAATCAACAACAATCAACTTCATCAGCATCAACCGTTTCAACCCCATCTTGGTTAATCCAAGAAAAACCATTATACTCTCCAATAATTAATTTAGTTCCAGCATCACAACTACAACAATTAGGTAAGTTAATTTACTCCCAATCAACTTGGAGTATCAACAATTAACAAAATGAGATGAAAAAGTAAATTTCCAATTAAACTAAACTAACGACATCTCTTGACGTTCATATGCAACTTACGAAAATAAGTTGATCACAATTATTGATGAAAATCAAATTGATCATTTTCATAGAGTTTTAATTGTTTCCATTTGAATTAACTCAACAGGAGGTCAATATTCCAGTGGATTAACGACAACAACCACATCAGTATCTGGACAATCAACTCAATTGTGTTCAACTCTTAATCCAAGTTTGTGCATGGTCACTGGAACGATTTCCCCTCAACCTCATCTCTCTCATCATCCACAATCACATCATCTCTCTCATCCTTCATCAGTTCATCTTCTTCATCAAAGCCATCATCATCATCAACAGCAACAACAACAACAACAACATCACCATTCGAGTCACCAATTGCTTACCAATATCTCATCACTATCAACTAGTGGTCATCTTCAGTCTCTTCATCAGCCCCATGGTCACCATGGTCATCATCAACATTCACACTATGATTTAAGCTCATCGGATGCTCAGGGTGGGTCATCTGATGCTTCCTATTCAACTGAACTTTTAAGCTCATTTTCAAGCTCTTCCTTTGCCGATGGGTTTACGGTAAAACCAGAATATACAAATTCACCCGCCAGTGTCACCGATCTTGGTGGTACCTCCCTTGAGGCCAGCTCTCAATCAAGTAACACCAACAATCCTAGTAACTTAATTAGTTCAAACAATAGCAACAGTTTGTTAACTAATGATGATATTTTTGCTCGTTTAACGGCTTCCAGTTCAGACTTGACCGGTCAACACTTAACTAAATACCAATGGTCAACTTTTCCAAGTGCAACTGCCACTGCCGTGGTAGTTGCTCCCACTGTAATTACTTCGGGTGGGACAACATCACCGCCTTCATCTTCATTGACAGAGTATCAAACACTTACCTCAGCATCGCCAATTCATCATCTTCATTCATCTTCAGGGGGTGGGAGTGGATCGACTTCGAATATAATTCCTAAAGTTTTACACCAAGAAAGCGGTGGTTATGTTACATCACTCAGTTTATCTTCACCTTCATCATCATCAACAATTACGGGTAATAATTCATTAGGAACCAATCCTTTGTATACAACATCATCTTCATCCTCATCAACAACCGTATTAACTAATTCATCATTAACCTCATCCAGATCAAATAGTAATAATAATAGTACAAGTAATCAAATTGACAATTTGGCTCGATCATCATCAGCGGGATCGACTCGAACGACCTCGTCCACGGCCACAACAAGTGAGACAACAACAACTGAACCTAATTTAGCAGAATACAATCAGGCCACATCAAAAGGTCACGAAATTTTAAGCCAAGCTTATCAATCGAGTCCAGTTCCGATCAAATTGATGCCAGTTAAGCCACGTAAATATCCCAATAGACCAAGTAAAACTCCCGTTCATGAGCGACCTTATGCTTGTCCAGTTAAAACTTGTGATCGTCGATTTTCTCGCTCAGATGAGCTTACAAGACACATTCGTATTCACACAGGCCAGAAGCCGTTTCAATGTCGCATTTGTATGAGATCATTTTCTCGTTCTGATCATTTGACAACTCATGTTCGTACACATACCGGTGAAAAGCCATTCAGTTGTGACCTTTGTGGCCGTAAATTTGCTCGATCAGATGAAAAGAAACGCCATGCAAAAGTACATTTAAAACAAAAGGTAAAACGGGAATCAAGAGGTCACTCCAATTCTCGCGCTGCAAGAGCAGCAGCAGCAGCGGCGGCAGCGGCAGCATCAGCAGCTTCCACATCCTCAACAGCAACAACTTCAACACCAACGACCACTGCCACCGCTACATCATCCTCCTCATCAACAGTAACGATATCAAACTTAGGTCATCACCAACAAATAACAATCCAACACCAACACCAACAGCAACACGATCACCAACAACAACAACATCATCAACAACAACAGCAGCAGCAGCAGCAGCAACAACAACAACAACAATATCATCAGCATCACCAACACCATCAGCACCAACAACATTATCACCATCAACAACCCCAACCCCAGCCCCAACACCAACAACAACAACAGCACCTTTTAATTCAACAACAACACCAACAAACGCAACAATAAGTTTGATATGAAACCAGAAAAACAAATTGATCAGCACAACAATTAAATCAACTTGATCATTTTCTCAACTCAATTAATTGTTATACATTTTAATTAAACAATCGCCGATTGCCCCGTTCCTTCTAATTAATACAATTAATTAATTTTATCAACACAACAAAGATTTTGATCTAATTCAAAATCCAATCTTTATACATATAAAAAAAAAATCGGACTCGAAAAAAAGTTAATCTATTTTATTGTTTCTTTTTCTGCTCACTATTGAGCTTTTGCTATTAATTAATTAATTAATTATCGTTGATCATTGTTTGCCAATCATTCACTTGATTCACTCTGCAAGATGCACCTTAATCACAAACAATTTAATCATCTTTTAATTGTCATCAACTTTTTTGTTTCTTCTTCACCACTGAAGCCTCACTTCTCAATTCTAATGATCATTTGATTATCTCTTCTTAATTGTAATAATTATTATTTACCAACAATTGCCTCACCTCTTCCTATCGTCCAATTGTCCACCATCCAGTTAATTAATTGATTACCAATATAATATAAATATATATCATTAATTGTGAACAATTAAGACACAAAACCAAATCAATTTTAATCTTCCTCTTGCCATCTTCATCTCTTCATGTTATCATAACATTTTTCAACTACTATTTTGACAACCTTTGGTATCTACGATTAATTAATTCAATCAATTAATTAACGATCTAATTGTATTAATCTAATTGAGAAATGAAAATGTTTACAAAAAAATCAACTGTTTAAAACACAACAATTAAAATCTTTTTGTTATTTACACTGATTAACTTTCAATGTCTCTTTGTTTTTGTTCAATTAATCTGATAATCGGAATAACGGTAAATGATTAGTTAATTGTTATGATTAGGAAAGTTTAATTATCCCGTTTAGATTGTCATTAGACTAGTCACATTTAATTGTAGGAAATACACACAATCAAATCATTAGAATTATCATAATTAACTAATTGTCAAATTGCTGACGTTTTAAAGGTTGATACAAATGTAAAACAGATACAATTAAAAAATTATTAGATTTAATTAGCAAATGATTACATGTTAATCAGCCACCAATTTAACCTTTGAACATTATTATAATTAATTTGATTCGTAATTAACGATTATCACTCGGGTTTATGATGACGATAATCAAATTTTTTTCACAATCGTTACTAATTGTTGATTGTCAATAGGGATTTTCTTCCTGTTGATTAAGTTATCGTTTGTTTGATCAGTCAATTAGTTATTTCCTTTGTCTCTTGTTGACAATTAAGTTAATCAACAAAGATAATCAACATTGGAACGAGCAAAAAAACTCTCCATTTCAATTGAGCTTTTGTCGTGTCAAGATGAAACATCAACTAATTAATTTGATTCTCTTAATTGTTTATATTTCTACAGTTGAATCGACTCTCTACCCGAAGGATAGTTTAACTCGATTTACTCGAACTTTAGATGGAATTTGGAACTTCAGAATCTCACCAATCGACGACGTGGACAAAGGATTTCGAGAGAAATGGTTTGCGTCCTCTCTCTCAAAGGTAAGTTACAATTAAGATTTTCTCAATCTTCTTGATTAACGACTGACCTTAATTCAGACTGGATCAGTGATTCCGATGCCAGTTCCGTCGAGTTACAATGATATTACCCAAGAGAAAACTATTCGAGATTTTATCGGTTGGGCTTGGTACGACACTGAGTTCTTTGTGGATCCTTCTTGGTTGAACTATGATCGTCAGGTCATTTTGAGATTCTCATCCGTCAATTATGCGGCCGTTGTTTGGATTAATGGTGTTGAGGTGACTCAACATATCGGTGGACATTTACCATTCGAGACTTTGATTACTGCCAATTTAACGGGTAAAAAGGTGAACAGATTAACGGTCGCTGTCAACAATACACTCAGTGACCACACTGTCCCACCGGGGAAAGTTGAGTGGAAAAATAATACCGATTATCCCGAAAATTTCTACATTTTCACACCGAGCTTTGATTTCTTCAACTATGCCGGAATCCATCGAAGTGTCCACCTCTATTCGGTCCCTTCTACTTTCATCGAAAAGGCCAATGTTTTAACTGACCTTTCGTTGGATGATTTAACTGGTTCAATTGATTATTCGTTAACACTTCATCTGGCCGAAGGAGCTTCGGTCGATGATTATATCGTTCGAGCATCAGTTCAAGATGCTGATGATACAATCGTTAAGGTTAACATTGGTTTGGCTTCGGCTCGATTGTCAATTGCCAATGTTCACCCGTGGTGGCCTTACCTTATGGATCCTAATCCAGCTTATCTGTATAAGATAATCTTTGAATTAATCGACACTAATAAGAGATTAGTTGATCAATATGAATTTAAAGTTGGTTTCAGGAAGATTCAAATTAATGAGAGACAGTTTTTGATAAACGGGAAACCATTTTACTTTACTGGATTTGGTAGACATGAAGATAGTAATGTAAGTGATTTATTTGATTGATTCAATTGCTGGAGATTGATTTGATTTAATTAACTGATTAGATTCGTGGCCGAGGCTTAGATCAAGTGTTAAATGTCAAGGATTTCAATTTAATCCGATGGATTGGCGCTAATTCATTTAGAACGTCACATTATCCTTATTCGGAAGAGATTATGGATTTAGCTGATTCTCAGGTATTGTTGTGGTCGATGAATGTCCGGCGGTTGGTTTGACCTCTTTCGATGACGTTAAATTGGGTCTACACATTCAATCGTTAACTGAATTGATTGCTCGTGACTACCACCGACCATCAGTTGTTGTTTGGTCAATCGCTAATGAGCCGAGTTCAAATTTACCAGCGGCCGATGATTATTTCAAAAAAGTAGCTGCACATGTAAAGTCAATGGATACTAGTAGACCGATTTCAGCGGCTATTTCGATGCAATTAACTGGTGAAAAGATGGCTCAATATTTGGACTTTCTCATGATTAACCGATACTTTTCATGGTACAACGATTGTGGTGCACTCGAAGTAGTCAAACCTCACTTGATCAATGAGTTTAGACGTTGGTATAAAGCGTACAAAACCAATCCTCGTGAGTGAATATGGAGCCGATACGATTCCAGGAATACATTCAGTGAGTACAATTAATCAATTTCTTTGCGCCACAATTAACCCTTTCTTCACCTAAATCAGAGTCCAGCTTATATGTTTTCAGAAGATTATCAAACAGAGATGCTAATGGAATGGTTCGAAGGGTTTGATCAACTTCGAGCTGACGGTTTTTTCGTAGGAGAAATGATATGGAACTTTGCCGATTTCATGACGGCTCAAGGTGATTAATGAACTTATCAACAATTCTTAGAACAATATTAAAGTTTCAAATCAATCTTTAGGTACAACGAGAATTTATGGTAACCGGAAAGGTATTTTCACGAGAGAACGTCAACCAAAGGCTTCAGCTAAATTGCTTCGATGTCGATACCTGAATATCCACAATGCGACAATTAACGATCATGCTGTTTACTGTCCAAATACGTTGAGCAAAATGTCCAACGACTTCGAAGGGCTAATTCAAGATAAGAAACTTTTTTCCATTTAAAAAACAAATTTTGATCAATGAAAAAGTTCAAATTGTAAACAATTTTTTTACCAAAAGACACTTTGATTAACAAAACTCGTAAATAATTTTGATTGTTGGTGCTAATTGTTGATTGTTGATTAGTCTTTGTCAATGTTCACTTTCTTGTAAAGAACAATTTTGTTGAAAATTTTTTCCAAAATTTGTTTCGAGTTCATTTTCTCAGAACCGGATAGACCAAGAACCATAGCGCACTCTTTGATATAATAATCGATATCATCATCGGTACATTTATTCACAATTTGAGCTAATCGAGCTGGAATTGAACTAAAGGCCTGGTCGAGGTCAAACAGCTCAAGATTAGGCTTCGGGTGACAACGAAAGTTAGGAGAGAAAACTGCAGGTTCGAGGTTAGGTAATGGTGAGTCGAACTGAGGTTTAATTAACTTTAGAACCTCTTTTTCCATATGGAAATCCTTATAAGCGGCGATCACTTTGGCCAACAAAGTGTTATCAATTTCGTAGATTTGTTGAGTGAAAAGCTTCGTGTAGTCCGAAGGAGCATCTTCCGTTTCCTGTAGACACGAAAGCGGCTCCTCAGCAAGTGAAGCGATATCAGGAACCGTATGGTAATCACTGACTTCCGGATCTTCGGCATCGATTGTATCGATCGGAAAAATGGCCTCCAGCAAGAATTCCAAAATAATGTCTTTAATCAATGAATTATCTTCTTTCTCAATGTAACTATCGGTAAACATTTGTGATGATCCGGTGACAATTAACTTACCACCCGATAATTGATCGGTATAAAAAGCAATCGTTGGCCGATTGAGCGGAAAACAAACTGATCCAGTTGATAGAACCCCGATTCCTGGTTTAATTACATTCAAACTCGCACCGAAAGGATAAACATAATTAATTGATTGTAAACTTGATCCTTTTGATTCAGTTAAATTTTTCAATTTCCCTGCGACAGTTAATATACCACGATTAAGGATTCCATTGGTGATTAAGGCTTCTTTTGGATGGAGATATTTAAAATATGAATTACGAACAACAGTATCTGTGGAAAAGATTTTAATTGTAACAATTAGACACTTTAACCACTCGGAAAGAGGAAATTAATTGTTACCATTGTTAATTGTTATTCCAGTGTTTTCCAAGATTAAATTAACATTTGATGATTGCCTCCGATCGCCTCCTTCATTCATCATTAACCAAAGTTTCCCACCATTGGAAATATATTTTTTCAGATGATTAATCTTCAATTGCAATTAATAGTTAATATTTTATGGACAATTAAAAGTCATAATTGGTGATTAACTGATTACCTGAAGATCTGAATATTTTTCCTTTGGAGTAGATATGACGAAAATCGAGGCTTGATTCAATGTATCACTTGAAATTTCATCTTTGTTACTATTTATCAACAATTAGAAATTAATTTAATTCTTAATCATGATAACTAATTACTCACCTGATTACTTTATAACCTGAAGTTTTAAATCTTCTTGTCAACACTTTGAATCCTTGTTGAGGTGTAAATAAATTGTTCTTTGAACAATCAAATATAATTGTCACCAAATTGTCTTTATCCATCATTGTGATTGTCATTTACTCACCAAAGAAAACAGTTAATTGTAATCAGCGATCATTAATAGTAACTAGTAAAGTAAACTAATAATAAGCTACTAATTATATAGTGATTATATAAATGAAAATTAAATTTTACAATAGAATCAGTAATTTACTTGAGGTGATTTATTTGTTTGTAATTTAAAAAGTAGAATCCATGGTAACCATTGGTAATTTATATTGATTGAGGATCAATTGTTTTGAATTATTGATCATTTGATATTGGTTGATGCTGAGAAACATTCAATTAATCAGTTTTTGTTTCAGCTTCGCCAAAATTAAGATTACTTTGTAATTACAATTGAGATGTTTATGAACAATTATAAATGAAGTTTCAACATGAAGAGGAAAAGAGGTGATAATCAGTACAAATAATTGGACAGAGAGAGAGAGAGGGAGGGAGGGGGAGATGTAATACTTTTCAAGATATAACTCGGGATGAGAGTGGGAGAGACCTGAAGTATCATCTTCAGGTGAATTTGTTTGTTTACGTTTTTAGATTTACTATAACAACCAGAACATTAATGATAATAATTCAAATGATAAAATCATCATGATACATCACAGATTTTTGTTTTCTTTTAGTCTTACGGATAAGTCATGAGTTTAGTGAGTCAAGAATTTTAAGTGAGTTAGTTAGCAGAACAGGAAAAGGTAGGAAGATGCAGAGGAGATTAGGATGAAACTCAACTTCTTTTTTTCATAGCAAAGTTGAAGTTTTTGATGTAATATTATGTTGGAACCACTATAATGATGTTTTATGGATTAACATGAGTGATGATGATTATAAGATTAGTTGGATGATGATAATAATTTTTAGAATGCAACAGGCACCAGTCTTGATGATGATGATGATAAATCTCAGTTCTTAAGAGATAATAACCTGAGAAATAAATGAGAAATGCAATTTTCAAGGCAGTCACAACAGAAGGCATATTATATGAATAAAAGATATTGAGTTTGGCGACAATTGATAATTAGCGATTTGATTATCGGCATATTTTTGCTTTGCAAGGGTAAATTTTGTCCCATTTCGTCGAGATTGTGGCAAAAAAATGGACCAATTTTTATTCAACGGCAAATCCACAGGTTTCCTCTATTGCTTGAGTCAACTTTTCGTACAATTTGTCATAAGTTTCATAAGGAGGTAGATCGATACGATTAAAACAGGTATGGGCTTTTGGGAGGTTATCTGTACTCGCTTCTATTAAATGGATTGTGAATAATCTTGGGCCCGAAGCTCCGGTCGATCCTTGAAGAGCTTTGAAACCTTGTAAGGGCACTCGACTACTTCCAGTGACAAATTGCAATAAACGGGCTCTCCTTTCCTCCGAATATGATTCAACTGCTTGCCAGAACCATTTAACGACCGGAGTATCAGGTAAACAATGTTTAAGTCTAGTATTTGATTTCCAATCATTGATATCAATGTTTCCCAAACCACTGATAACAAGCTAATCCATAAATGAAATGCAAATATTATTAGTAAATAATGATTGAAGATAATCAGGAAACAAATATGATAGTTGATTGTTAATATTTCTTAATTACCTCTAGTTCTTTTTCATCGAATACTTGGAGTAAACTTGTGGGCACAAGTTCGTTGAGACCTTTTTGTAATGCATGAAACTGTTGTTCGATTCCTCGTCTGAATCGATAATTAACGTACAATTTAACATATTCGCGTTTATTTTCTTCCGTCACCGGGATGTCCTTTCCATTAGGTTTTAATTCATGCACTTGCAAATGACCAAAAGAATCATGTTCGACACTAAAAGTTGTGTCCAGTACGTCACTTAAATTATTCTCTCTGAAAATTGGAAAAGTGAAAAAAGATCATTCAAAATGAGCAATAGAAGTTTAAATACAATAAAAGGGAAATAAACATACAACATCCAGCAGAGACTTCGATAAAGTTCTGGGTCTACAACTCGAATATCTTCAAGATTGATAGATTTGTTTAAAAGCATTTTGTAAAAAGGTAAAGTAAATCCACCGTCAATATAATGCCCATGGAAAACCGCCATTCCGATAATGCGACCTACAAAGTGAAAATAAGTCAAATGATCCTGGAAAGAAGGAAGTAATCAATCAATGAGAAATAAATCATGATTCATGATGATAGTAAAAAAGGGTAAGGGAACTGAAATTAGAGCAAATTAGTTGGAAAAATCTTACCGGGTTGATTGAGGAATCACGATTAATTTGTAAGGTGTATACATCTTCTCGTGTATACTGAAAAAGTCCATATTGTGGGTTCAGCATTTCATGCGACAATAAATATAACCATTCCCGTGCAAGGCCACCATAATCTAGTCCTTCTTCACCTTTAAACTTGACAATTAAACGTTTCCTTAAATCTTTAGGTTTCATTTTCATAACGGCTCGATATGAATCTTCAAAAATGTCTTTCCTGGAAACTTCAAGTCGACAATGTCCAGCTTGGGGGAGTAAGTCTTGTAACTCTTGTCTAAGTCCGGCCATTTTTTGGACCAAATTTTTCTTTTTACAACTTTCTCGAAACGAATGGAGGTCAATTCCATCGAAAACTCCATGGTGTTTATAAGGTTTTTCAATGTTTGCATAACAATGATTGGGACGCTCTCTAGAATCACAAGAATCAAAAAATAGAAACTCAGTTAACATTGTATTGGAAAAACGATTAGATTGAAATTCAAAGAATAAAAAGTCGAGGGGATCGAGAATCACAGGATCAAATAATCAATGAATTTGAATAGAAAATAATTGTCAGAGAGAAAAATCTAAATCCACTCTCAGTTAATCCAAGAATCAGGAAACCAAGAAGTAAAATCAAAGAAAATTTGGAGAAAAAGGAAGACAAGGTAGAGGAAGGAACAAGGAACTTACAGATGAGATGGAGAAAATTAAACTTAATGGCTCAAGGGAGTTAATTGTTGAGGGTAAGAAGGTAAATACACATAATAAATTGAATTGATTAAAGAGAATCGAAAGTGTTAACCAAAATTTCAGGTTGATTCAAGGTTGGTTATTGTGTTAATAAGGTGAAGATAAGGTAAAATATAATAGCCTCGAGTGTATCATTATCATAACATAATTTAGATGAACAATTAAGAAACTGATTTAACCTTAAAATTGATTTGGATTCGCGACTGGAAATAGCTTATTTTCACTGTAAGTTGAGTTTAAATAGGATTTTGTTGGAAATTGGGAAGAAAAGCAAGAAAACATGAGAAAAGTTGGAGAACACACCCCGAAAGGGACCGAATAAAAATTTAGTCCCACTATTCTGTCAGGTCACTTCAATGGTTCTCATTGCGGTGATGGTTTTCTCTTTATGTTGAGTTGATTTCTTCAATATTTGACCTTGATCAAGTTAAACGTTTTGAATGATTGGAGTGTAAAATGATAAGAAATCAATAAATTATCGTAAAAATTAATTGAATCAATTCGGAAATTATAAGTTGCTTTTGGTAATGAAGTCAAAGGTTATACTGTTTAAAATATTCAGATGGAATCGGAATGAGTTTGGGAGAAAAGATTGAAAAAATTGATTCTTTCTAATGATTGTTAACACTTTATAAAGTTGACGCAATGCTGATTGTTGATTGGATTCGAAAACGAAATTTATAAAAGTGATGTAAACTTTTTCTCTATTAAGATATGTAACGAAGTTGTTGAGATTGTGAGTGATTAATTGCTGAGAGAGAGAGGATGAAATGAGGTAGCATATGATTGAAAGAGGGATGAAGATTTGTAGAGATATTTTAGAATTGATAGATAAAAAGTAATTAGAGAATCTCAATGGAAGATAACATGATGAAAAGAAAATCTATCATGAAAGGATAGAGACGAGGGAAGAGATTAACCATTAAGATGGTAGAAGAACAAGACTTTGTTGGAAGTGAAAGAACATAGAATTTTTTTTTACCTTAGAATCTTCTTAAGTATATCAGGATTGGCAACGAGTCTTGGGTCAGTAAATTGAGTTGTTTTATTATTGTGATCGACAAAATATTGTCGCTCACGTTCACCTGAGGTTATGGTTCGCACTTCCCAACCATCGGGCAATTTACCGACCAATTTGTCTAAATCAAGATTTTGATAGAGAAGCTCTCGAGGAACTCGAGGGTCATGCCAAGTGCTTTTGGATGAAGGGACATGATAAAAGTAAACTTGACCTTTGGGTGCGATTCTCATCTCGTAGCCCTCAGGCAAACCGACAGTAGATGTTGAACTACCAAGGCTACTGTTGGCATTATTGGACGTTGAGTGCGATGTTGTCGGTGGCAAGTTGACTGGTTGAAGATTATTTGATGAAGAAGATGGTGATGTCGATACATTGGCAACAGCAGCATGCAAATGATTCCTAGAAAGGTAATGACGATGTCGAGTGGATCTTCTCTGATGATTACGTCCACTAATTGAATTTTCATTACGATTATTATTGTGTTGGCTTAAATTTCCATGTCCACCAATGTTACCAATATTACTTTGATTACGGCTTTGGTTATGAGCATGATTAGGACTTGAAACCAAAATGTTGTTACTCATCAAACTGTTATTCAAATGACGATTATTATTACTTAAATTTTGTTGATTATGATGTGAATGATAGTGATGGTGATGGTGATGATTATTGTTATTATTGTTTGAAGTTGTGTTTCCATTGTTATTTGAACTTGATGGTCTATTACATTGAGTTGAATGTGTAACCTTTTGCTCTTGTTGTTTGCTAGTTGATCCATCGCTTTTCCCACCACCAAATAATTTACCTAAAAAAGACATTGTAAAACTAAAGAATACAGGCACAAAGAGACAAAATGCGAAAAGAAAATTAAAATTAAGCAACCAAATTAAAGATCACAATCAATTAATTATTCGGAGTAACAACAAAGAAAACAAAAGGCCTTCAGGAAACACTTAAGTTGAGAACCAACTAAGAACTGAGAACACAAATTCTAATGTCGGTAACACTCCAAGCGGAATAAAAGGAAACCAATTTTCTTTTTTTGTTCTTTTTATGGTTTGAAAGTTTTTCGTTTCTTTTTCTTAATTGTAACAATTAAGAATTAAGAAGATAAATTTGATTGAGAGATTTTGATGGAAAGAAATCGATCAATTTAAAGGGAGATTATTTTCTTAATTTGGTTTTGATGGAAACGAAATTTAAATCAAGTTGAAGTTAAGTGATTTTCCATTTGTTTTGATTAGATTGTTGTTCAAGTTTTACTTTTAATTTGATCATTTAAATTGACAATCAAATTGAATCATTTAAATTTACAACGGTTTTAATTTTTTCTTTATTGTTTGTGAGTTTTTGATTGTTTTTGATGATCAACAATTTACCGACAATGAAAAGACTGATTGTCTTTCAATCAGACGAAAGACGTTGATTTTGTTTACTCATATTCAGAGTTTACATTTGAATATTTTTAATTATCTACAATCTAGTTGAATGTTATTTATTTTACAATTTTTAATTTCCACCCCTTGATTATGTCAATTTAATCATTTCGTTTGATTGTTTCAAGTTGATTGTGTAGTGGTTAGTATTTTCAGCTAAACAACAATACAAATATGAAGCAATAACTGTAAGTTTTCATGTTAATACTTTTCAATTGAAGAGATTACATCATGTTGATATCATCTTAGCTTTTTCTTGATCCAAATTCAAATCCAATCCAATTGTTGATTTAACTGCGTCGAGTGAGCAATCAAAATCATTTGATTTTATGTAAACTCAACAATTAGCCGAGATACAAGTGAAAAGGGTTGAGAAAGAGGGAGAGAGAGAGAGATTAAGATGAGTGAGAAGAAAGAGAAAAAAATGTAAATATTGGAAAGATGATGAAATTGATTGAAGTGATTAACTCGATTTAGTTGAATAGGAAAACAAAATAAGATGATAGATATTTAATCACGGGATGATTACTCTTTCGTAAATCAACTTGAGCGCCTTCAGGAGCGAAAACGGCTTTGCATTTATCCATTTTGTGATCGAATTCATCATGATTACAAACCATTCGGATTAGACCTGCAATTAAACAAGAAAGAAAATTAATCAACTAATCACTTCTCTTCATGTGATTTCATCTGAAGAGAAAGAATTGCCATCTCAATAGTATTAGATATTGAATGTAAATTTTACAACGATCTGAGATTACGATTGTTAACTCTAATCATTTTCATCAAATGAATAGTCGACTGTCCAAAATTTACCTGCGAATGCCTTGTCCAAGAAGTTGAATGTTGATTCTCTTCCCTGTTTACCACATTCTTTTTCAATCGACCTGTTGAAAAAAAATTAAATCGTGAATATCAATGAGTTAATTAAATCAATTGGATATAATTGTAATTGGAGGGAAAAGTTAATAAGGTAAATTGTTGGTGTAAACATGATGATTAATTGATTGCTCTGTTTGTGAGAAGCACTTGGAGTCAAGATGACGAGACAATTTGAGCCAATCTATTTTTGGAAATGTCTCTGGTTACTAATCACTATGGTGATCAGTTTGAGCTACAATTTGTTGATGACAAATCGCTTTAGCAGAAAGCGATAAGGGAAAAGTGTCCATAGCAACAATCAGGGTGTTCGACTTTTCCACCAAATTATCATATTTTTCATTGTAAACACAGAGAATAAGATTTTTCGCTAAGAAAGCGCACTTGGAAAATTCGATTGTATCCCTTTAGCCTTTGGGATTTCACCCCCTTAGAACCGTTTTCGCTGGAAAGTATTGATAGTTTATACTCACGTTAATAAACAGTCTTCCCAACGATTGTGTGAACAACATACAGAATCCAAACGAGCATCGAGACTACTATTCTTGTCCATTTTTTCAATTGTCGCCAAATAAGGGTCGTTACATTTTTTTTTTATTTCCTGAGTTCCAAGAACCTTTGAAACGAGACATGGTGAGTGTTTCAAGAATTCTAACAACAACAAGAAGAGGAAATAATTACAATCAATTATTATAACAAAACATTATCACATTTCACTGAACAATGTGAAGAAAACAATCAAGAGACGCCCAAAAATAAATTTAACAATTTAAATCAAATAGACAATCGTTTGACTAAAGAGAGAGAGAGAATAAACAAAGAAAAAAGTTCCATGTTCACGATAAGAAAGATCCATAATCGATAAAATGATATTTATAGAAACAGAGGCTCAACGTTGAGTGGAGATAAACAATCAACTGATGGTCATCATCAGATTTTCCTAATCAATGATAAACTAATTGAGAAATTAATCAAAGACTTACCCTCTCTTTGTTCACCAGGTTTACAGAATTTATCAATTGATTTGGTGAAATATTCCAAAGCGAAATCAAAGAATTCATATTGTAATGGTGTTCCACATCTTTCAACATACAGTTTGAAGCAAGAAATTGTATCCTGAACAGTACTGGAGAGAACAGAAGAATAAAAAGTGACCACAATTAAGGAAAAACAATTAACATGGAAAGTGAAATTAACGTTAACGAAGATGAAAATGTAAACAAAGAACAATTTGGAAAAAAAGAAGCGCCAAAAATTGGCCAATCAGAGAAGAGAAAAAATTGACATGATGAGTGAGAGAGAAAATGTTTTTCTTTTGTAACAATTAATTGCAACGGTTTTCTTGTCATTTAATTTCTTTTTTAATTGTTCTATCCTAATCTTGGGTTGATTTAGAACTTTAATTGTTACTTCAAGTTGAAAATGGTTACCGGCGAGATGATGTCCACTTTGGATCAAAATTGTCAATCCAATTGATTTGGTTTTCACATTGGATCCCAAATAGTGAGTAGTTTTTATTAAATTTACTAATTACTAAAGGGGTTTTTTTGCTTATCAGTTGATCAACAAGTGAAAGTGTGTTAATTTGGTAAACTGCATTTGGAATCAATTTAATTTCTTCTTCCGTGATTGACCATGATTAACAATCGCTTATAACTTATATACCTTGACATTATTTTGAAGAATTTTTTTTGAGACAAATTGATAATCTTCAAAATTAATCATGATAAAATAATTAGCGCGAGGACAATTAACAACAATTTAATGCTAAAATTAACTAATCAGTAAATATTATTTTCTATTCAATTAGAAATGGGGTGAAGAAAACTTCTCATTGTATCCATGAGATTCACAGGAATTCATGTTAACAACTCGGAATATTTTTCTCTGGTTCAATCTCATTAATCGGATGATGTCAATGGTGGAATCTAATGAAATCTGGTCAAGTGAGTTAATCTTAATCAAGATTAAGGTAAAATTAACTGATTAACTTACCTGCAAATCTCATTGAAACCATTTGAATCTTTCAATAGTTTGAATGTATCGGTGTTATTACGATAAGTTTCCAATCGGTCCAAACATTTGTCCAATTCGGAGAGACCACAAGTTCCCTTTGGCCTTTTACCTCGGTAACGATTCCTTTTCTTGTTACAATCAACAGTAATTGAGAAAACAATTAAACCAAAAATTAGGAAAATCACAAAATTATTTAAATTTAACTTCATAGTGTTTTAACTGATTGGGAAAAGTACGAAAAGTGAACAATTAAAACGCAATAAGATCAATCTTAACCAAAGAGTTAATCACAAGTAAATGATGACCAGTCGAGAGAAAAAGTGACCAAATAGATTCTTGTTGATTAACAATTAAGAGAGAGAGAAAAGAAAAAGTTAGTGAGTTAGGATTAATCTCAAGGAGGAGTTAATTAAATTGCTCCAGGGCAATTTAACTAACTATTAAATCACAATCATTAACAGAGTTACACTTTAATTTAGTAATTTAAATGGAAACTTATATTCGAGGCTGTTGATTGTTGTTGACAATTTTTGATTGATTATGGAACCGGTTTAATGATGATCATGATCAGGGAAAAAAATACTCACCAATTTAATTGAGATTTTAATTACAATCAATGTTGTTGATTTTCTGATCAATACTCAGATAATAGTGATTTTTATGTAAATCCTTTTAAACTTAATCAATTTCCAATAAGATTTATAGCTAATGACGACAATTAACAACATCTAAAATCAATCAACTCAATTAATTAACTGATCTACGTTCATTCATCGTCATCACTTAATCAGCAGCAATTAAAATTAACTAAAAACAATCAACTTATTTTGATTACTCCTCCTTTAGATAGATGGTGACACCATCGTAACAATTAACTAATTTTGATTAAATTTCACTGATTTTTAATGATTGATTTTATCAGAAAAAAGAAATCTAATAAACTTTGTTCATTAACTTTCCAATTGTAATTAAGATTCAATCTTGATTACATTTGATTCATAATCGATAAATCAACGAGCGAAAATATTAAAAAGTTTCCACATTGATTGTTGATTAATAACAATCACGATCTTAATTGTGTGGGTTCACAGGAATTCACGAAACCAACCCTTTGATGATTCACTTGATTTACTAATTGTGGAACCTTTAATTACACTGAGAGGGAAATTTAATCAACCTTCAATTAACCGAGTGGGTTAAAATTATTATACTTTCACATTGGAACCAATTTATTCAATCAAGGGGAAAAAATTGATTCTTTTTGTAATTTAACAACAATCAACCAGGTAAACAATTAATATTCAAGTAATCAAAATTTATCCATAGGTGTGTGTTATTGCCAATCAACTAATTCAAGGTGATCAGACATAATAATCATAAGAAATTAACGTAACAATTAATTGTTAAGTTCAAAGTTTCCAACCAAGGACATTGAAGGAAACTCATTAATTAGTGAAACTTTTGAGTAAATTTTTAAGATGAAATAATTAACCGGAAATCAGCAATCAACCAACAATAATCTAGAACCTTGACAATAAGAAGACGAAAAATTAACCACAATGATTAACTAATTGTCGACAGTTTCAATGTTATTTTTACGTCGATATTTCAAATTTGTTCGTAAACATCTTCATCTTCATCTTTATCATCATCTTCGTCATCGTTTTCATCTTCCTCCGCATCTTTTTTTCTCATCATTTTATTTACGGCTCTTTTACTTTCTCCCACTCTCTTTATCCTCATCCTCATCATCATCCTGATCATCTTCATCTTCATCCCTCTCAATTTAACTCAGAAAATCCTTGGCAAGGCAAAGATAATTTCTGGTTAGTCTTTGACGAGGTAAGATGTTGATAGTTAATCTAATGTTTAATTGTGATTAACTTTAATTTCTTAATCATTTTATCTTGTGTTTTAAACAGATCCAGTACTAACCATGGCTAATTTAATTGTAAATCTTCTCTTAATTGTGACCATTATTGTTGTTTTCTCTTCGAGCTCATTGGGTTTCCAAGTTTTGGTTTACACTCCAGCGGCAGTTGAACGCGGTTCTCAGGCCACTTTGATATGTATATCGGATCTTTACCTGGAAAACATTTACAAAGTGACCTGGAAGAAAGATGACTCAAAGATTTACCGTTACAAACCCTCAGATATCGACTCGGAGCGGGAAATTTTCCGAACCCCAGGATTGAGGATTAACGAGAGATTATCCAACTTAACTCATCTATTTCTCAATTCAGTTGACATAAGCACCGAAGGTGTTTTTACCTGCGAGGTTGAAAGTCGAGGTCCCTCATTTTACACTCGACGAAATTCAAGTGAACTTCGAGTCTATTCAGTTCCACAAACTCGAGATCCAATTGTAATCGAAGATCCTCCAAGTCGAAATTTAAAAAAAATGGATCTTAATTGTGTCTCCGCTCCAACTTATCCCGTAACTAAATTATCTTGGCTAATTAATGGTCGAACCGCTGATCAAAGTGAATTATCATCAACATCGGTGACAACACAATCAGATTTAACTAAGGTTAGTTAATCATCTTTCCTGACAATTCAACTAATCACACCATAAAATTAACCTTTACTGTTCTGATTAACACAACAATGAATTTCTTTCTAAATTGTTGTTAACACAATTAATCATTTTACTTGACAATCAAAATCCTAATTACAATTTTTGAATCTTAAGGATCGTCGTTTACGTTAATCATAGACTCTAATGATAACAATTTCCACTAGAATCAATTAGTTAATTGTTATATCAGATTCACTATTTTCGCCCACAGTTTAATCATTTACAATACAATTTAAAAAATGTTGCACATGATAAGTTAATTGTTGAGAGTTGAAAAATCCCGACAATTAAGTCAAACCCTAACAATTAACTTTGATAGGATAAGTTTCAAGATTTAATTTCTAATTACGATTAACTCTCATTTGATTTCTAACTATTATCATTACTTTGTAATTTAAATTAAGAGTAACAATCAAACACTAATTTAATTGTAAAGGTAATTTGATATCTAAATTATATAAGTTACTACTTTTGATTGCCAGAATTAGATTAGTTGGCAAATTATTAAGAACCATTGATTACCATAGTTTACAGTGTGAATGACAATCAACAATTAGAGTTCGTTGACTTAATTAGTTAACTCTAATAATCAGTTGATTGTTACAACTTAAAGGAAATACTAATTCAAAATGGACAATCTATTAGATAAATTGTCATAGTAATTATTATAACAATCAATTTTTTCCCGTTGATCTTAAATTGTCATTAAAGTTATCATTAATATAATGGTAAAGACAATTTAATCAACTGCTAACTATTTTCCTCTTAATTGACAATTTAATTTAATTTCTCAAGGATAAACTTAATCACATTTCATTCATGGTCAGACTGATTACTAAATTTAATCACCTTCTAATCACAGTGCATCATTTAATTGTTAATTGTTGATTCTAACGAATCAGTACTTAACCATTTTAAACGATGAAAATGATTCAACCGCTCTTAGTATTAACGTAACAATTAAATTATGTAAATTATGATTTTGGTTCAGTGTGAGTGGATTAATTTCAATCAATGAAACTTAATTTATTGATTTATTGCTTCATACAATTAAGGGAAAAGTTTAAATTACCATCAATGAGTAACACTTAATTGTTTCATGATTGTCATAGGTTTAAATCACTAAATAATCAACTCAACAAGGTTAATTCATTAAAGTTAATCGGTTGACAATTACCAAATCAACTAGTTGAGATAAATGGAGGTCATAAAAATGACCATTGCAATTAGTTGACCAGTAAGACAAACAATGAATGGCAATTTAAAATAATTAGTCGATATCGATGTGATTATGATTTGATTTTGATAATCATCTTGATTGTTCATACAAACTTGTGATGGTTTGATATTAAATCCAATTGATGATAATATAAATTGTAGTGATTTATGATTCAATGCAGCACTCATTTCAAATGCCGAGTAACTGGATTTAATGATTGTTGATTTCACCTTCGGTGATAAAAATTTACCATAAAGGTTAACACTAATTATGTTGAACATTGATTTTCGTGATTTATAAATTAAATTGCCACTTTCTGGGCTCATGATACATGATAAACTTTTAATTCCTTGATATTGTAATGGCTCCTCGATTATTACTCGTAACGGTAATGTCATTGTTTTATAAATATCCATTGGCGTCCGATTGGTAACATTGTAGTTAATTGCTCGGGATGCAAGATAATTAACTGATTTAATTGTCGACTTTGAAAACATTGATTTACATGTGACACCATCTAAGATTACAACTGAGTATTTGTGTTCAATTATATCATCAAATGAATTGAATTTGATATAGTTAATCGTTGATGTTAATCCAGTTTGAAGTGAGGCTGCGAAAATAGCACCAAATAGTAAAATGGTAACAATTAAGGTTAATCTAATTATTTTACTCGTTAATTTATCTTCAATTAATTTTCCATTGGTGTTTGGTGAAGACCCAAATCCAATATAATTCCAATACGAATCCAAATGACCACTTTTTGCAATTTTCAGGATTAAGATAATCAATATCATCAATGAGATTAATATGAGCCAGAAAATTGGTTGAAATTGGTTAATCAAATCAAAATATGATTTACTTGATAATGCAACAATTACTTTCGGCTTGTAGATAATATAACAACCGATTTCATCTGCAATCGGGCTAATTGTGAAGTTAATTGGCAAACTTGCTAGATAATGTAAACTATAAGCGGACACATAATCAATACGTCCTGATTGTAAATCACCCAAATCGCCAGTACAATGTCCATTTTGATCACAACCCGATCCGAATTTCGTATTGAAGAAGGTCAAATTAAATTTCGCAATTATATTGTAAGTTATTGCTTCGAAATAGGGTAAGATGAGCCCTTCCAATGAGCCTTCGGTCACATACAGAAAAGGCGGTGAACTGATCATTCCGAATTTCAGTTGTTCCATTTCGAACAATTAAATTCGATTTCTCTTCGATAATTGAACTTAATTTCAACGCAAACTATAAACAATTTGATTGTTCTGGTCATTATGTTATAAATATCTGATTTAACCTGCTAAATGATTGGAATCAATAAATTGATCAATATCATGTTGATAATTTAGTTGTTTTCAAATTTCGCAAAGGAAATGGTTGATTAATTATTGGCTCAATTCCTAGAAAAGTCAACAGGATAACGTTCATTAATTGTCAAAATAATTAACTGATTGAAATACTTTTAACTATTAAGACATTGATTGAATTAATTCAATGTACAAAAATTGATTGATACAAATGAATCAAACACCTCAACTAAATTAGTAACAATTTATGATTGGATTGATTTGAATAAATTGTAACTAAAGATGTCATTTCATTGAATTAGTGGAATTAATATTAAATCTTAATTGTTTGAATCTTTGTGTTTCTTTGATTGTATTCGAGAGTTGATGAGATCTATTGTCAATTCATATTTAATTGTATTAACTGTTTTGAATGAGAAACAATTAAATCTCATTGTTGAAGTTAATCTGGAAATACAATTCAAACTTTTTGGCTCCACTCCAATTGTTAAGTAAATCGTAGTCTAGTTGTATTAGATTGACATTTTTCATGAATGATTTGATTGTTTACTGAATTGTTGATCATTTAAATGATAATCTTTTCGTCATCTTATATTATTAGGTTTCTAAATTGGGATTAAAGTACGTGGCTCGAAAGGAGGATCTTTATCCGGGTTTCCTGAATTTCACTTGTACCGGATTAATACAATTAATTTATTCGGAGTCCACTCGAGATCTTGGACGTTTCTCGAGTTCTTTGACCATTAGACCGAGAGAAAAACTTCAAGATAAGGCTGAATACACACACGAAACTATGGACTATTCCGACGAATCTATTCCAGCCTCGGTTCGAGAGGAGGTTCGACCCGCTCCAGGATATCGTCCCGTCGGAACGAGACAGCAACACAAATCTTTATCATCTTCGCTAACTGGTAATCTGTTAATTTCTTAACTCACTTGACAATTATCCTAATTGTCCAAGGAAAGTAACAAAAGATAAATGATTAACAATTAATTCAATGTTATTATTTTCATTCTAATCACTGTAACTTGGTTTCCTTTTTTTTGCGTCTTTTTTTATATTTAATTGTAATATTTGATTGTAACTATTAATCAATTGTTGATTTGATTTCTCTGATGCTCAAATCGCCATTTCCAATAAAGCGCAATAACCAAATCGCGATTAGTTTCACTTTCTCCTTAGAAATTGGTAATTAAGTGTCCATTTTACTGGAATTCTAGTTGATTGTAAACAATTTGTTTTGAAGATTGTAAATAATTAGCTGATTGTTGATCAGTTACAATTGTGGAAACTTTTCCATCGAGATGATTAAGTAAACTGATCATCTGTTTGATGAAGCAATTAAACTTGAGAGGTTTTGATTATTTTCAATGAAAATTATTATTCTAATTCCGTTATTATGATTAAGGTGATAACCTTGATTGTAACAATTAAGGGAACAAAAATATATTTATTGACTACAATTAGATGTAAACATGAATATGATTTTAAATTGTTTGGACAGAATTGATTTCATACCAAACTTTTTACATTCGTATTTAAAAATTGTATTTTGATTGTTGATTAAATAGCGCTTTTATTTACAATGAAACCAAATTTTGATTAATCAATTATCGGGTATTTATAAATCAGTAAATTGTTAAGTGTTTTATGATTGATCAAAAAGGTTTCATGTTTGGTTGACACGTTGAACAATTAGGATTACAATTGTTTCATTTCGTGTCTTTTTTTGTTGATTAAGAAATCAGTTGATCATATTGATGAGAAATGGATGCTGATGATAATGATTAACTTAATTGTACGAAATATGGATGAAGAATACAGATCATTTTCAAAAGCGATTAAATCTTGACTTGAGTTACCATTTAGTCACTTAGGCGATGAGGTGATTTGATAGTAACAATTGACTTAGCGATTTAAGCAAGAACTCGAGGAGTGACCAACGTTTTGATTGAATGAGGGTCCATTCTAATTGGCACTGAAGCCTCAGCGAACTCATCAACAATTAAGTTAACGGGACTATCATTTGTATTTAGTATAACCATCACCATTTGATCGGCTGGATCAATGAAAGCCGCTGATAAGATGCCGGATGTATTTCCATACATTTCATGGTCGATATAAACTGATCCGGTTGGAATGAATTTTGAGAAGTGACCAAAAGAATAGAACATGGGATTACGATAGTATGTAGCCCGTTTAGCGTCAACTAAGATCAAACCATCAGTCCAGTTTTCGGCCCATGTTGGACCTCCTTTAGTATTTAGAACGAGATTCCAGTCTAACCAACCAGTTGACCACCTATGCAAGCCTTTGATTATATCGATGGCATAAGTTTCGGCTCGAGTCCAGTTACCAAGTTGAGCTAAATTGTGAAGAAGAGAAAATTGTAATCAGAAATGTGAACATTAAAAAGAAGTTGAATCGAGAGTGAAATTTACCTCTTTCGGCACTGAATCTTTCCCATCCTTCACAAGCTTCGGTCCCAAAAAGGAAATGGTTCTCGAAGTTATCATGAGCTCGTTCCAAGTTCTCGAAGAAATCTTCTTGTCCATGTCGATACCAATGGAAACCAATACCCGTCACGAAAGAAGCGGCCTCTTTATCACTAAGAACTGCTTCTGTATAATTGGGCATAAATTGTCGAGCCTCATCGTGAAGTAGTACATCTAATTTGTCTGTAGTGTAACCAGCATCTCGAAGAGTGGGTCCAAGGTCTAATTTGACGAAATCTCTCAACATCTCCGGTGTCATACCGAGACAATTAAAGAAAAAGTCTTCATTGATGATTGCGTTTGTAGGCTCATTTCCAGTGGTAATTGCCCAGAAATTAATTCCAGCCTTCTTGTAAGCTCAAGGAACCTGATAAGAGTAAAATATCACCATTAAAGTTAATGGAATTAAAAACAATTCAATCCACTTACTTGACATAGTATTTGGCCCATGCCTTGTAATATGGTCCACCGGGTACTCCTTTCAGGAAACCAGATCCTTTCACTTCCCCATTAGTTTTCATCCAAGCCGGAGGTGACCAAGCGCTGGCCAGAAGCTCAAGGCGACCTTCCTTCAACTCTAAGGCTCGTTTAATCATTGGAATCTATTAATATTTGGAATGAAAATAAAATAGTTTAATAAGTTGAAAAAGTTTTCGATTAGTAAGAAACTATTAGAATATCGGACTTACCTTCAATTGAATATCTTCAGGTTGAAGAGCGAAATAGTCGAGATTAAAATCACCATCATGATTATCGTCGTAGGTATAGATACGGTTTGAGAAGTCAGTTCCACCTATTGGAACTCTAGAAACAGAATAGTCGAGACCAGTTCGTGAGAAATAATCTACCATAATGTGGTCAGAAAGGTTCATCGGTAAATCGAGTAAATTGAAACCCGATGCATCGGTAAAAGCAGCACCGAAACCATGGATTGTTTGTCTTCGCTCCTCTGGAAGTAATCGAATTCGCAATAAGGATGGATCGATTTCTTCATAACCTTCTGTACTTCTCGGAAGATCTTTAGTTGATCTTACAGTTCGATGAAGACGATGTTCTGCTTGTGAAGATTCCCATTCGAAAATATAACCTTTAGGAGGTGGAGTTGCAGGTTCGATTGATCGACAATCAGTTAAATTACAAACACAAACAAAAGAATTTTGATCGAAATATTCTCGAACACAATTATCATCATCACCCAATACCAATGGAATCGATAATGTTATTGAGATGAAGATCGAAAGTATAATCTTATTGGTGAGTCGAAACATTTTCTTCGTTGTTGGTCAATTTCGATTTCTATTGAGAATAAAATAACAGTCAGAATGAAGTTCTAATTAAGATAATCACTTGATTAAAAAGTCGAAGATGATACAAATCAGTAGATGAAATAAAATACGAGAAAAATGATGGATGAAGATAATCACAGTCACAGACGAACCGATAAATTCATCAGAACAAGTTGGAATCACAACTCGATGTAAAGTTCAGTAGAGATGAGGATAAGTTTATATAGTGACAAAGGAAGAGTAGATCCATTTGAGAGAGAAAGATAAAGAGAGAAGAGAATAAAAAGAGGGAGTCAGTGAGAGAGAAAGGTAGGTGGGAAAAGAGAGTGAGAGAAGTGAGAGTAAAAGAAGGTGTAGTAAACTAAATTAGCGAAAAGTAGGAGAGAAAGATTTGATTATCGATATTATCATGCAACCCGATTGTTGACACACTCGATGATCAGAATTCATGAGCCAATGAAATGATGGAAACATTTTAAGCCCCGACAATTAACTGAGTCTATTGTGATGGGGGAGATGAGGGAGTTGGATGAATTCATGGAAAATGTAAATCCCCGCAATTTAATTGCTCTGGGTCACAATTAACACCATCATCATCATCATCGTTATGGTTTACCTGTTGATTGCATATTCCAACGTTCACTTGTCCACCACTCGAAAATTATTATCATTGTTATCAAATGTTTTGTTAGATTTTCATGTTCACAATTAATTTGATTTGATTTTTAAATTGATTGCAAACACCTTTGTAATTAACCTTGATGAGAAAATTTAATCACAACAATTTAGCCCAATCAATTTATGGACACTTAATTGTTGTCATTGTGATGTTTGTCTTTACCTGTTAATTTTCAACTCTTTTTTGTCTAAATTGTTGAATCTTTTAATAATCTTTTAAACTAATTAATATATCTTGGATTTAGATGATAAACTGATTAACAATTAAAGTGATTAATAGCCGATCACCTATCTACCTGAAGCAATTTGATTGTTAATCCTTAATTCAGTCACAATGAGCTGCTGTTTATTGATTGAATCAAATTCATTCAAAGTAAATTTCTTGCTTTCATCAACAATTAGAGTTAATTGTTTGAATGGATTTTTTTTTGTATGAGAAACAAAAACTTTGATTGTTGGTAAATTGTTGCTCAATTTTGATTTCTCACCAATCTACTTGAAGGAGGACCACAAACTCAATGACAATCAATGGTAAACAATTCAGACTGATTAACGTAACAATTTATATCGGAAAGTTTCTGGAAAAATTAACGATGACATAATGATTGTAATAATAATTAGCTAACTAAGATAGAAACTCAATTGGATTAACAATTAAGTACCGTAATTAATTTTGTATTGAACAAAATTTTCATGGTGAAAGTTTAACAAGTCAAACAATTAGACAAAATAACAAATATTCAACTGCCCCCTGATTATTTGATTGATCAACAATTAATCAATTGGCATTGATCAAGAAATTGTTCCTGATAACTTGAATTGAACTTTATCAATTAAATATTGATATTGTTAATCCAACAACGAGGATCAGATGATTAACAACAATTGAAGGTTACAAATTGAATTCAATGTTAATTAGCACATTGTTGATAACTTCCGTGATTAGTTAATTGATTGTCATCTAAAATTTACACTGATAGTGAATAATCAATGATCAACTTTAATTGTGATAAAGATGTTAATCAGTCAATTGTCTCAATGATTAGACTGCTAATTTTAATTAACTAATTGTATTTGCTAAATAAAAGTTTTCCCATTGATTGTTATCAATAACAGCAAAGATGAATGTAATTATGTTATAACAATTAAAAGATTAAAATTAATCAACGGCGATGACATTAATTAACATTAGATTAATTTTCTGGAATCTTCATCAGCAATTAAGCTGCCTAATCATAATGAATTAGCGATTCATGTTGATCATTTCCATTGGTACATCAGCAATTAAGAAATAATTAGAAAATAAATTGTTCAATCTTAAAACTATTAATAATTCCATAAAACTTTCTCAACAATTAATCAAAGATTAACTTAATCATCATGATCAGATAGGAGAAAATAATTTTCATATATTAATATTCATTTATCACCAAATTAGATTGAAAATTAAAGTTTAATTTAAACAGTGATTAGTTAATTTTGGATTGTTGCGGTTCTTTAATCATTTGGTTGAGTTTTTCCGTAGTTTAAATGATTCGCTGTGATTAACTGATTTATTTTAAGACTCTCATTTGGGTTAATAGATAAATACAATGGTCTAAATTGTGATATTTAATCATCGTGATCATTATGTAATTGTTACTATTTATTAACTTATTAAGATGCTGTCATTTCATCTCATGTAGTTAGTTAATTGTTGACAAGCTGATCTGATAATCAAGCGGACTATTTACTAACTACTCTTAGAGTTTTTCAAGTATCATCTCTAATTGTTATGATTAACTTGTCCATCTTGAGACAAAACTGATTAAGTTAAACAATCAACAAGAGTTAACTATCATTCTTGTTGCATGCGAACCCAATTAACTATTTACAATAAACTCCAATGGTCCTAACGGTATTTCAATCTAATTGCAACTCCTTTTTATGATAACAATCAAGTTAATCACTTCTTGATTCAGTTTGTTCCTAGTTAAAGGTTTCCACAATTTATTAATAGCAGCAATTAATTTCTAGTGTTTTATTTTAGGAATCAAGTAATCAACACATTGGCTCATTATACTTACCATCAATTTATAAATCAACCTGATTAACAATTAATAGTCAACCTAATTTGAAATCATTTTTTTACCTCGTCCAACAATTAGCTGATCAATTTATGATTAAATTGAGACTAATATGAAAATTATATTGTTACCATTTTTTAAATTATGTGCTAATTGATTAAAATTGGTTTGATTGTTGTTGTTTACTTTGGATTGGATTTTCAATTTAACCTCAATATTATTTTTTGGTTGATTGTAATTATTGTTACTTGATTAGAAACCTCCTTTAGCCTAATTGTTTGTGATTTAATTTATTGATTGCTCATCAATTTATTCATCACATTGGTTTGTTGATTAGATAAAAAGTTATTTCCTTGCGGGCAATTAAATAATCATGTTAATTGACAACTCGAAAAAAATACAACTTAATTACCATTTTGATCAACAATTAACAATGAGTAGTTAATGTGATTTCCAATGGTTTGCACTGAATCTATGATTAGTTCATGATAAATCATTAATTAAATTTGCTGCTCCTAATTGTGGTTAGACTGATTTTCAGCTAAATGATTAACACTTTCTGACCTTAACCCTGTTGTCAATGCTGTTAATTGTTGTTGTTTACTATTACAATTAGTTATTCAACCTAAAATCAACGTAATTATCAAATGGGAATTGAAAAAACCGGGAAGAACCAAATTAAATTGTTGATTGATGTACAAGGACGATAGTGACCTAGTGACTTTATCATCGACCTGCCCTTGTCCTCAATTGATTAATCACAATTAAATTACACATCAAGTTCAATTAATTAACCAGCCAATTTAATAGCACGAGAGTCTAATTTTCAATGAAAATTTACCTTTACTCATGCTGATCATTGAACACCAAACAAATCGACATCAGTCATATGACTGTATGATTAGTACCTTAATTGTTATCACTTAGTTACGTTGTTGGTTAATTGTAATCAACATTTCGTTGCCATTTGCTTCAATATTATCAGTAGGTTAATGATTGTATCCAAATTGTAACTTGATTTTCAATAATAGGAAAAACAAGTTTACAATTGTAATTTGATTGTGAATGTTAGATAATCACTATGGTCAATACATTATCGTAATTGTCCAAATTGTTAATTGGTTGATTGAATCAACAGAATAATTTTTTTTTCTAAAGACGTAAATGTGATTAATGAAAAGTTTTAATCGTTTACCTAAATTAAAACATTTGAAACATTATGAAACAATTTAAGACACAAAAGTAACTTTAACTGCCGTAATCAATTGTGATCGTAATTAAAATTTTTTAATGATTAATTAACATTTTGATGCGTCTCTGTAATTATATCCATTGAATAATAGAACTAAAAACTAATTATAATGGTGCTAATTAGTTGAATATTAATTAAAGTGTTAAACGTATAACAGTTAATAATAATTTCCTTGTTTGAGTGAAAATTTCACGAAAAAAATGACAATCAAATCAACTTCACTTCAATTTCCTTCCTCGAATATGATTAAATATAAAAGCAAATGATTAATGATTAATCAATAGAAAATCAGTTGATTATTTTGAATTAGTTATTTACAATCAATAAGTAAATAAAATCAACATCCTTTGGTAACTAATATCAGGATTTGATTTAATGAGTGGATATTAAATTGTTTGTTAACTGTCCGAATCAAATGTACAAAATTGCAACAACAATTTGATAGATTAGATAATCAAACTAAAGGGGAAAAAATAAATCAGTTGATAATTAACCATTTCTTAGAAGTTGATTAACGTTGATTTAGTTGATTATCTCAAGTGAGTTATTTTTATCAATCCTCAGAGTCTTTAGATTTCTCAAGATCGAAGGCACTGATTATTGATTTAATTTTTTTCTTATTCTTGCTCTTGTAAATTGTTCTGATTGATGATATTTCGGGTTCCGAATCACTAATTGAAATAATTGATTTTAAGGATGGAAACGATTTCACTCCGATATTGATTGAGTCCGATTTGAATTTCTTAGGCGATAGTAACATCCTTTTGGGTTGAACTTTAATAGATTCTGAAACAATTAAAAATGAATTGAAATAAATTAAACACAATGTAATCAAATTAATGATTTCTAATTAACTATTATAACTAATTACCTTTTGATTTTTTGAGTTCGACTTTAGGTTTATTCTTGATGACATTAACAGCTTGTAGTACAGTTTTCGCTTGATATTTTAGTTTGGGTTCCTCTTGAACGGTAATCGCTACAACTGAAATTAGATTTGTATTAGATTGTTGATTAGAAATTAGAATTGAATTAATCGTGGATTTACCTGGAGCAGCTGAAAGAGTGTCGACTGAAACACTGTGACCTGAACTTCCGCTTGCTAGGCTTCCACAGCCTCGAAATACTTTGGATGAATCTTCGTTAGTTAACAAATTAGCCGGTTGAACTTGTGTTAATGATTTGGGCCTTTGATTATTTCTGTAAAAAGTGAACAAATTGTTTAATCAATCGACGATTTTAATCAGTAATTATTAACCTGTGGATCTTGGCTTGGTTCGTGCAAAACTACATAACAGTAATAATACACTCGTTAAACTTGCCATTCCGATTATTGGGTATAAATGTAACCAATCATTAAGAAGCATTTTGATTAATAGTTTGACAATTATTTCATCTTCTTGTAATCAATTAGGATCAACAGAAATAATGATGAAATAATAATATTTCAATTAACTTATGGATTGAAACTGATTGAAATAAGTTGATGAAAAATGATTTTTAGCTTTAAATGGATTCTAGTTTTTGTAGAATCGCTAATGTTTAGTTGTGTCTTAATTGTAAAAGGAGAGGAAAATCAAATTAAGGTTATAGTTATTGCAGATTCTTACAGTGATTGATTGATTGATTTGCTTTCTCCACATTCGAGTCCATTTTTCGTGAGCTGAGGCTAATTTATTAACTGTTTTGAATGAGTTACTTTGTTCAGTTTTATCGATTTATTCAACAATAAATTGGTTCGTTCTCTCTCTAACTTTTCTCTATGTAAACGTTCAGCTCTCAGAGCTTCGAGTTTAGCCCGTTTTTCAATCTCTTCATTGTCGTCGGAAGATGAACTTTCATCGGAAAAAGATGAGTCCGATTCTGATTGAGGTGAAGATCGTGATTTTTTAGATGATCTTTTTTGTCGACTCTTATGTTTCTTATGTTTGCTTCTCTTTGACTTTTTTTCCTTCTTGATTTTCCGCTGGGGTGTTACTACTTCTTCTTTGACCTTAGTACTGACCATTGGAGTAAATGGAATAACCTGAAAGAAATTATGCATTAAAAGGTTAATCAAAGTTAATTAATCTATTTACGGATGAAACTGGAGATGTAATGAGTTGAACTGGATTCAATTTAGTAATAGTTTTTTAATTGTGAGATGGAACTAACGATCGTGGGCTAGTTGATTAAAATACTTACTTTAGGTGGAGGTATGGATGACTTTTCCTTAGCTTTCTTCATTGCTGCTAAGTGTTTTTCGATACCAATTAAAGGGTCGTGTTTAAGGAGGCTCTTTGGTTTATCTGATCTCGAGGTCGAAGGATCATCTTCTTTAATGTTCATTCGTGTGTTATGATCTAACAGGTACCATGGATTGTCCTCATCACATCCTTGACCGAGGTAAGTCAAAATTCCAACTTTTTTCTCCCAATCCTCTTTATCCTTTTTCACTTCTTTTTCATGGTCAATATTCTGTCGATCTTCTCCAACTGCTGAAGGCTCTTTTCCATCCAAAATGGCCGCGATCGTAGAAATAGTAGCATCATCATTAGTCGATGAATTACCTGAACGGGCTTTGGCTCTTAGAAGATTAACTCTGGCCTCACTTTCAGCGGTTAATTTCCTCTTCTCTTTGGCTTCTTCTTCTTCTCTTGCTTTTTTCTCCGCTGCTCTGACCTTGGCGATATTATTCTTATTCCGAACATGCCAACTTTTATGGTGTAAGATATTCATTTAGAAAATATTTAGAGTCAAACAAATCAAAACACAACCAATCAAGTCACAAATTAGCTCATTGAAACCTAAAGAAAAAAACAAAAGCCAATTTGAATGAAGAAACAGTCGACGAGCACAAAACTTACCTTAGTCTAAGGTTAATAAATTATCGAAAGATCAAGCCCAAAATTATGACACTTAGCAATTAAAGCAAGTACAATTTAAATCAAAGACTCAAAAATAATAAGACAGAAATGTAAACACTAATCATAAGGAAGGTATTTGTGCTGCTATCTGGTTATCTTTTTGGAAAGTCGATCTTTTTAAATTAAAATTGATTATTGAAGTTTTGCTAATTAAATCAAATAATTTAATTGTCTAATATTTTGTACGTAGTAGAATGAACGGACTAGTAACTAGTTGATGAACTGAAATTTTCGCAAGTTATTGCATCGAAATTCGTCACAATTAAACCGATAAATTGCTCATCTTTTCATTCGTGATCCAATTACCTTGTACCGAGAGAAAATTGACCAAGATGATGAAAAGGAAATGGATCATTTCGAGAATATTCAATCGACTAATTGGCAAACAATGAGATTCAAACCCCCACCACCATCGGCTCCTGGAATCGGGTGGAGGGTTGAATTTCGTCCAATGGAAGTTCAAATAACAGAATTAAAAAAGTATTGTTTTCTTTTTGAGGAAATTTTGAGTAGCTTGAGTTTAACCTTAATGTCTTGATTTCTTCTAATCCAGGCAATTATTTCGTGACCTCTAAACACCATGACTTCAAATACCTTTAAGGTAATAAAATAAACGGGTAAGATGCTAGTAGAGGGACTGAACTCACTTTCTAGTGAGGAATAAATATTTTCGCAAGTTATCAAAACCAAATTCATCGCAATTAAACCGATTGAGTAAAAATTTTGTCAGAATTTTGAAAAATTTAATCAATTCAGTAAATATTGGATCCTGTTCCAAGAGAATGAGAAATTTATCAACCGATTTAATCGGTTGATTATTTTGAAATTATTCCATTTAGGTGATTTATCCATTGCGATCTCTTAATGGTTATACTAAAATCCAGAAGAAGAATTAAAGATCTTCTTGGTTTTAATAACCAATTCCAACTTTAGTATTAAGCCAATCGTTGGTCAACAAAACACTGACCAGAGCATCGCCGAGATCAAATTTAGAAATGACCGCTCCAACTCGTTCTTCCTTTTTAAGTACGTACTGTTTATCACTTGGATTATCTAAATCGATTAATGAGAAATTAGTGTTTCCATTCAATTCAATAAGTTTGATTAAACTCACTATCAATATGAGGTGGACAGAGTACAACCCAATCGAGTCCAGAATTTTTCAGATAATCCAACATTTTCAAATGATCTCCATGAACATTTCTCATGGTGGGAGGAATTTTCTCAGGTTCCCAATAAAGAAAAGCTTTATAAAAATATAACAGAAAATCAGAGAAAAAAGAAACAAATACATTACATTTACACTTAACTCCATGTGATTAATGAACTTACATGAGAGACAAGCTGAGACTCGATTGACACCATGATTTTTCATCGAGTCAATAATGTTCTTGGTTCCATCGGACATAATAGTCGAAGGTCCTAAATCATTTCGTGTTCCCAAAACAATGACCACACCATCTTGACCTGCAATCGCTTTGTCAACATCAGAGGGATTGGTAACATCACCAGAGATCACTTGAGACACTTTGAGGTCACCAGATAATTTACTTGGATCACGGACAAAAGCGGTCACTTCCAAGCCTGGAAAATCACGTTGCAAGTAAAGGTCAAAATCAAAATAACAAAATAAAACAATTAAATCAAATCACTTTAAAAAAAAACAATCAAACAAAAGGAGAAAACAACAAACCCTTTTCAATGGCTTTCGCTACTGTTGCTAATCCGGTGTTTCCAGTAGCTCCAAAGATGACGATCTTTCTGATTGGTGACATTTTAGAAACACACAGTTCAATAGATAATTGACTCTATCGGAAATCAGAATTTAATTAACTGTAGAATTATTCAATTCAAAATGGAAGCCCAGAAGTTGAATGATAAAAAGAATGAGAATCAAATTGATCAACTGAATGTCCTTGAGAGAAAACAAGTTTACCAACAAAGGAATAGACATTCAACAAGCTTCCATTTGATTCACAGAAAAAGGGAAAGGGATCGATAGAGAAACAAAAAATTCTTGTTGTCTTGATGCTGTCGGTGTTGTGGTTAAAGCTCATGATGGTTTGGTGAAAGATCATCTTGGTGTTTGGGAAATATAAATGTTCATGTAATGGTTTTAATGTTGTATTGTGATTCCTTGAAGAGTGAAAAAAACACAAAGAAAGAAAAAAACGATTAATAAAATTCACAGACATAAAAACTGATTATTGAGAAAATGCGAATAAATTGTAACTTGTGTATTAAAATGTAAAAAGTGTAAGAAGTTAATTGAGAAAAGGTGAGAACCTCCACCTTGGTAAACATGAATATGATTTTAAATTGTTTGGAAGAATTGATTTCATACCAAACTTTTTTATATTCGTATTTAAAAATTGTGTTATTTTGATAAATAAATAGTTTTTTATTTACAATGAAACCAAATTTTGATATATCAATTATCGGGTATTTATAAAGCAGTAAATTGTTAAGTGTTTTATGATTGATCAAAAAGGTTTGGTTCAAATCATGGATGAAGAATACAGATCGTTTTCAAAAGCGATTAAATCTTGACTTGAGTTACCATTTAGTCACTTAGGCGATGAGGTGATTTGATAGTAACAATTGACTTAGCGAACTTGGACTTAGAAGTTGTAAGAAGGAACTCGCGGAGTGACCAACGTTTTGATTGAATGAGGGTCCATTCTGATTGGTACTGTAGCCTCAGCGAACTCATCAACAATTAAGTTAACGGGATTGTCATTTGTGTTTAGTATAACCATCACCATTTGATCGGCTGGATCAATGAAAGCCGCTGATAAGATGCCGGTTGTACAGCCATACATTTCATGGTCGATATAAACTGATCCGGTTGGAATGAATTTCGAGAAGTGACCAAAAGAATAGAACATGGGATTACGATAGTATGTAGCCCGTTTAGCGTCGACTAAGATCAAACCATCAGTCCAGTTTTCGGCCCATGTTGGACCTCCTTTAGTATTTAGAACGAGATTCCAGTCTAACCAATTGTTGACCTATGCAAGCCTTTGATTATATCGATGGCATAAGTTTCGGCTCAGTCCAGTTACCAAGTTGAGCTAAATTATGAAGGAGAGAAATTGTAATCAAGTGTGAACATTAAAAGAATCGAGTGAAATTTACCTCTTTCGGCACTGAATCTTTCATATCCTTCACAAGCTTCTGTCCCGAAAAGGAAATGGTTCTCGAAGTTATAATGAGCTCGTTCCAAGTTCTCGAAGAAATCTTCTTGTCCATTTCGATACCAATGGAAACCAATACCCGTCACGAAAGAAGCGGCCTCTCTATCACTAAGAACTGCTTCTGTATAATTAGGCAGAAATTCTCGAATCTCATCATGAAGTAGCACATCTAATTTGTCTGTAGTGTAACCAGCATCTCGAAGAGTGGGTCCAAGGTCTAATTTGACGAAATCTCTCAACATCTTCGGTGTCATACCGAGACAATTAAAGAAAAAGTCTTCATTGCGGATTGCGTTTGTAGGCTCATTTCCAGTGGTAATTGCCCAGAAATTAATTCCAGCCTTCTTGTAAGCTTCAAGGAACCTGATAAGAGTAAAATATCACCATTAAAGTTAATGGAATAAAAAAACAATTCAATCCACTTACTTGACATAGTATTTGGCCCATGCCTATGTGTCCTGGTACTCCTTTCAGAAACCAGATCCTTTCACTTCCCCATTAGTTTTCATCCAAGCCGGAGGTGACCAAGCGCTGGCCAGAAGCTCAAGGCGACCTTCTTTCAACTCTAAGGCTCGTTTAATCATTGGAATCTATTAATATTTGGAATGAAAATAAAATTGTTTAATAAATTGAAAAAGTTTTCGATTAGTAAGAAACTATTAGAATATCGAACTTACCTTCAATTGAATATCTTCAGGTTGAAGAGCGAAATAGTCGAGATTAAAATCACCATCATGATTATCGTCGTAGGTATAGATACGGTTTGAGAAGTCAGTTCCACCAATTGGAACTCTAGAAACAGAATAGTCGAGACCAGTTCGTGAGAAATAATCTACCATAATGTGGTCAGCCAGTTTCATCGGTAAATCGAGTAAATTGAAACCCGATGCATCGGTAAAAGCAGCACCGAAACCATGGATTGTTTGTCTTCGCTCCTCTGGAAGTAATCGAATTCGCAATAAGGATGGCCCGATTTCTTCATAACCTTCTGTACTTCTCGGAAGATCTTTAGTTGATCTTACAGTTCGATGGAGACGATGCTCTGCCTGTGAAGATTCCCATTCGAAAATATAACCTTTAGGAGGTGGAGTTGCAGGTTCGATTGATCGACAATCAGTTAAACTACAAACACAAACAAAAGAATTTTGATCGAAATATTCTCGAACGCAATCATCATCATCTCCCAATACCAATGGAATCGATAATGTTATTGAGATGAAGATCGAAAGTATAATCTTATTGGTGAGTCGAAACATTTTCTTCGTTGTTGGTCAATCTCGATTTCTATTGAGAATAAAATAACAGTCAGAATGAAGTTCGTATTAAGATAATCACTTAACTAAAAAGTCGAAGATGATACAAATCAGTAGATGAAATAAAATACGAGAAAAATGATGGATGAAGATAATCACAGTCACAGACGAACCGATAAATTCATCAGAACAAGTTGGAATCACAACTCGATGTAAAGTTCAGTAGAGATGAGGATAAGTTCATATTGTGACAAAGGAAAAGTAGATCCATTTGAGAGAGAAGAGAATAAAAAAGAGGGAGTCAGTGAGAGAGAAAGGTAGGCGGGAAAAGAGAGTGAGAAAAGTGAGAGTAAATGAAGGTGTAGGAAACATAATTAGCGAAAAGTAGGAAAGAGAAAGATTTGATTATGAAATGTTTGTTTTTATTTGTTGGTTTTCAACTCTTTTTTAGTCTTAACTGTTTAATCCTTTAATAATCTTTTGAACTGATTAATATACCTTGGATTTAAACGATAAACTGATTAATAATCAAATTGATTAATTATCGATCGCTCATCTACCTGAAGCAATTTGATGGTTGATCGTCAATTCAGTCCCTGCTGTCTATTGGTTGAATCAAATTCACTCAAAGTAATTTTTTGGTTTTCTCAGTAACTTTCGCCGAGTTCTCAACTAATTAGTCGAGTTCCCATTTGGTTTCGTCAATCCGACAGAGGGCAGAGTTTTTTTCAATTAGTTCTCAGTGAGTTTCGCAGATTCTCAAATCATTTAGTCAAGTTCTCGATACAATTAGTCAATTCGCTTTTACATTGAGTAGAAAATTAAACTTTTTGATTAAAATTCATTTTTTAATTTTTTCTTTGAATTTTTATTGCTCAAGACTTGATCAGTTTTCGATTCTTCTTATCCCTTTTCTTAGATCTTTTTGCCATTTTCAAATGTGAATCGTATTCGAAAATTGATCAAAACTCAACAATAATAACATAAAAATTTGAGCAATTATTCAATGAAAATTTAAAGAAAAAATTAAAAAATGAATTATAATCAAAAAGTTTAATTTTCTACTCAATGTCAAATCTACTTGAAGGAGGACCAGAAACTCAATGACAATCAATGGTAAACAATTCAGACTGATTAACGTAACAATTTATATCGGAAAGTTTCTGGAAAAATTAACGATGACATAATGATTGTAATAATAATTAACTAACTAAGATAGGAACTCAATTGGATTAACAATTAAGTACCATAATTAATTTTGTATTGAACAAAAATTTTCATGGTGAAAGTTTAACAAGTCAAACAATTAGACAAAATAACAAATATTCAACTGTGTTGGTTTAATTGAGATCTTCACATTGACACAATTTAACTAAATTAGTAATAATTTACTCTTCTCACAATCGCGGTGAGGATTCAGCAGTTAAACGCGCAGTCAAAACAAAAATGAGTAAGGTAACTTATCGGTGGTGTTGTCAGTAACTTAGTGTGTAAATTTATTGTAAAGAGTTTCGTTTAAATAGAGAAAAGAAAAGATGTCCAAAATTGGTCACTTTCGTGTTATTGGTCGACTCATAATTAGTGGCAGTTGAAGTGACCTGGAAGCGATCAATGGACTCAGGATTATCAAGCTCATTAAGGACAATAAAAATAAAGAAGAAAAGAAGGATTAACTCGGGACGAAGAGGTTGGAGCACAAAGAGAAGCGAGAATTGGATGGTCGCAATGGACGAGGCAAGGAGGACAAGTGACCATCATATGGATACCATTCAAAGGATTACAATGGAGCTTAAACAATTATAATCAAGATGAGAAGAGTGAAAAGCCAGGGAAAGAGATGAAAAGATGAAAAGATGAAATTGGTAAATTAAGGTAATTGGTCCAAACGTTTGTGTCCATATCTCAGTAAGTAATTTACTTAGAGTTTTAATTTATATATATTTAGATTGCTTAATCAAGGTCTTTCTAATGATATATAACTTTCGTGTGAATATAAACTAATTCACTAAAATTAGTGTCGGTCCCAATGGTTCACTTGGACCAGAAAAATGGGTAAAAAATTAATGTTTTTAGTTAATTGCTGCTCAACCAATTTACCGATTAATTTGGTTTATATATTAATCGAACCTACTAAACAAGACCTTTGATTTAGTATAAAACAATCTAACTGTTAATTGTTGTTAATCAAAAAGTTGACCGATTTCAATGAATCTCAATGTTAACTCTATGGGGAAAACCAGATATGTTGTTGTTGTTTCCCAATGGGACTAAAGTTGTAGTCGCGGCTTCTTTAGTAGTAGAATCATGAACTGAACTCGAGCTAATGATTGATTCAAACCAACACCTTCCCTTGCTCCAATCTCGGGTTAATCAATATTAAGGTAATTACAACATTTTCTTAATGACGGTGAACAAAGTGGTTTAGTAAACATATCGGCAGGTTGTTTCTCTGTTGGAATGAACTGAACATCAATCTGATTCTTTTCTTGATGATCTCTGATGAAATGGTAACGAACTTCAATGTGCTTAGTTCGTTTGTGAAAAACACTATTTTTTGATAATTTGATTGCTCCTTGATTATCACTCATAATTTTCGTTGGTAACTTGATTGACACTTTTAAATCTTTTAATAGTTGTTGATACCATAAAGTGTCTTTAGTACAATCAGCAATTGCCATATATTCGGCTTCAGTAGTTGACAGAGCGACACTTTTCTGTAACTTCGATGACCATGAAACTGGTGAATCTCCTAAAGTGACCACAAATCCAGAGGTAGACTTTCTTGAGATTAAATCTCCTGCATGATCGGCATCACAATAACCAATTAATTGTAAATTTTCAGGTGCAGATGAGTAGGTAATGCCAATATCGATTGTACCTTTGAGAAATCGAAATATTCGTTTCACTGATTTCCAATGTTGTTCATTGTAACAACAATTGAATTGTGATGATTTGTTTACTTGATAAGTAATATCAGGTCGACTGATTATTGAAAGGTAAAGTAGAGCACCAACAGCTTCTTGATATGGATATTTCGTATCGGGAGGTTCAGGTGATGAAATTAATTTAACATTGGTGTCTCCGGGTGTCAACACAGGTTTACACTCTTCCATTTTGAATCGTTTAAGAAGCTCTTTGATAAATGTTGATTGTTTAATTTTGATTGTTGACCTGTCAGGGCTTTGATAAATTTCCATACCAACAAACACTTCTGGTTGGTGGACTTTAACTTGAAATTTTCTTTTCAGATCATTGATTAGTTGATTCATTTGTTGTGGATTTTCACTTGCAATCAATCCATCGTCAACATAAATAACACAAACAGTTAATCCATTGTTGAAATTGACGAAAATACATTGATCAGCTTGTGATTGTTGATAACCATGATCGGTGAAAAATTGAACAACTTTTTCATTCCATCGCCGGGGAGATTGTTTCAAGCCATAAAGGCCTTTCTTCAATAATAATACACGATCTGTACCATCTTCTAATCCTGGTGGTTGTTCCATGAAGATTTCTTCCTTTAGTTCACCATATAAAAAGGCAGTTTTAATATCAAATTGCATCAAGTGCATTCGACGAGCTGAACTGATGGCCAATATCGCACGGATGGAATCGTATCTCGCAACTGGACTAAAGGTCTCAAAGTAATCGATTCAGACTTTAGGAATAACCTTGGCAACTAATCTTGCCTTGTACCTGTTGATTGAACCATCGGTGTTTCTTTTAATCTTGAAAATCCAGCGACAAGAAATCAATCGTTTTCCTGGTGGTAACTTGGTAAGAACGTAAGTATTATTTTCTTTAATTGATTTCATTTCTTCCGCGATTGCTTTCATCCAATTATCTTTATTTTCACTATTAACAGCTTCTTCATAGGTTAATGGTTCACAATTGGTCACGATCGCCTGGAAAATAATAGCGTTAATTGAGGAGGACCAATCAACTGATTCGGGAGGATTATCAATTATTTCTGTGGTATCACTTGCAGCATCATCAAAATCATCATCAAAATTTTGATTATCATCATCTTTAACCAAATTTTTTAGATTTTCTTCATCATCCACATCTTCTTCATCATTTACTTGGTTAATTGCTTTCTCTGCATCACAATCAGTTTCATTAAATTTAATATTCGTTGTGATGAAGATGCGACCAGTAATTGGATCGTAAACACGATAATTGTTAATTGTTTTGGAATAACCAACAAAGATCACTTTCTTTGCTTTCGGATCAAATTTCTTCCGTCCAATATCAGGAATTTTGGAGTAACAAACACAACCAAAGACCTTTAAATGTGAGTATCTTGGTTTTTCCTTTGTAAACAGTTCCAATGGAGTCATTTCAGTTTGACCTTTACCTGGAATTAAATTCAATACATACACAGCGGTGTTCATAGCTTCTGCCCATAGAAATTCAGGTAAGTTACTGTTTAACATCATTGTTCGCGCTAATTCAGAAATTGTTCTATTTTCTCTTTCAATTCGTCCATTTTGTTGAGGGACATAAGGGGCACTCAATTCGTGATTAATATTTTTATTCTTAAGCAAATCAGTTACTCTAGAGTCAATGAATTCTTTTCCATTATCGGATCTCAGGATTTTCACTTTATTTCCTGTTAATTTCTCAGCTTCGTTTATGAATTTATCTAAATTCTCAAAAGTATCCGATTTAAATTTTTGAAAGTAAATTGATCGATAAGAACTTGATTCATCTTTGATTACCAGTGCATATTTGTTACCATTGATTGAAGGCTTAGGCATTGGACCCTGTAGGTCACAATGAATTGCTTCACCTACTTCGACTTTTCGAGTAGGAACTGTTTTAAAGCTTCTCGAGCACATTTTGCCTTTCACACATCCTTCACAAAAGAAATTTTCTGGTTCATAATCAATTCTAATTTTAGGTAACAATCCATCTCTTGACATTTTGATTATTTTATGGACATTAATGTGAGCTAATCTTTTGTGCCATTCACTTAAAGTAGCACCTTTAGTAACAAGAGCAAATTTATCGTTCAATTTTCTTGGTCTGATCATCAATTTAAATGAGTTTCCTATTTTATTCGCGACAATTACTTTTCTATTGCTCTCAATGTGATAAATTTCGGTGGTCAATGATGTTGACTTGAGGCCATAGCCTTTGGCAACAGTTTGAGCCCATGAGAAAAGGTTGAAATCGCCCAACTGAGGGACAAATAAAACATTGGTCAATCGACATTGTAACCAATTTGTACCATTGTAACACTCAACTAAAATGTCACCTTTCGCTATTGCTTCAATCTTTTTACCATCTCCAATTGTAAGTAAAATTGGTTCATTTAATTGTTGAAAATTTGAGAAACAATTAACATCACTGGTGAGATGATAACTAGCACCAGTATCTAATAACCACTGAGTTTGTTTTGATTCATTTTCATTCACTGCTAAACTGTTTCTGTTGTTGAAGCGATTGTTGAAGTTTCGGTTGTTATTGAAGCGATTGTTTTTACCTTGGTAATTTTTATTATTGAAATTAACTTGATTGTTATTATTTTGCTGTTGATTATGATTATTTTGATTATTGAAATTGCCCTTTGACCTGCATTGATTAGCTAAATGACCTTTACGATTACATTTAAAACATCGTTTATTACTTTTATTGAATTGTTTAAAATTGTTACCTTTACTAATCAAAGCTTCACCTTGTTTGTTTTCTTGATTGGTTTCTTTTTGTTTCTCGACAATTAATAATTGTGATTTTAAGTCATCTAACTTCAAATTGTAACCTGAAATCATTGCTAATTGAGTAGTTTCACGAAAAGATTGGAAAGTCAAAGGTAAGTCAGAAAGTATCTTAACGATCAATTCATCTTCATCAATTTTCATTCCTAAGTCACTCATTTGTTTAACAACAGAATCTAATTCGGACAGATAACTAACCACCGTGTGAGATGTAGTGAACTTAAGGTTGGTCAACTTACTTCTGATATTCCATTTATTTGTTGTTGTCCGTTGTTCTTTATGGTTAACTATTTTTGTGTACATCTCGAATGATGTTGAACAATTGATGATAAGATCAGCATTCGTTTTGTTTAATGAATTGAATATTATCGTTCCAGCAAGAGCATCACTTGCTTCCCAATCAAGTATTTCTTTATTTCTTCGGTTGACTGCAGCAGCGGTTGGAGGTCCAGACTCATCGGCCTCAAGTGGAAGTGGACACGGCTGTTGACCATTGGCGATTCTCCACACATACTTGGCCTTTAAAGCGCAAGCGATAAACGTTTTCCATTGTAAATAGTTGTCGGTCGAAAGTTTCAAACTGTTGGAATCGGAGGTTTCCATGTTGATGAAAAAAGTTCAATGGTAATTCAAATTTTGATTAAGTCAAACACTAATTGACACTCAGTCAAACACAAAATTGACACTCAGTCAAACAAAATTGACACACAGTCAAACACACACAAATTGACAAAATTGACACACAGTCAATCACAGTTACTTACAGTCAATTGGAAGATGCTGGCCCATAACCTGTTGGTTTAATTGAGATCTTCACATTGACACAATTTAACTAAATTAGTAATAATTTACTCTTCTCACAATCATGGTGAGGATTCAGCAGTTAAACGCGCAGTCAAAACAAAAATGAGTAAGGTAACTTATCGGTGGTGTTGTCAGTAACAGTGTGTAAATTTATTGTAAAGAGTTTCGTTTAAATAGAAGAAAGAAAATGTCCAAATTGGTCACTTTCGTGTTGTTGGTCGACTCATAATTGGTGGCAGTTGGTGACCTGGGCGATCAATGGACTCAGGATTATCAAGCTCATTAGGACAATAAAAATAAAGAAGAAAGAAGATTAACTCGGAGACGAAGAGGTTTGGAGCACAAAGAGAAGCGAGAGAATTGGATGGTCGCAATGGACGAGGCAAGGAGGACAAGTGACCATCATATGGATACTCATTCAAAGGATTACAATTAAGGGCTTAAACAATTATAATCAAGATGAGAAGGTGAAAAGCCAAGGAAAAGATGAAAAGATGAAAAGATGAAATTGTAAATTAAGGTAATTGGTCCAAACGTTTGTGTCCATATCTCGGTAAGTAATTTACTTAGGTTTTAATTTATATATATTAGATTAAGCTAATCAAGGTCTTTCTAATGATATATAACTTTCGTGTGAATATAAACTAATTCACTAAAATTAGTGTCGGTCCCAATGGTTCACTTGGACCAGAAAAATGGGTAAAAAATTAATGTTTTTAGTTAATTGCTGCTCAACCAATTTACCGATTAATTTGGTTTATATATTAATCGAACCTACTAAACAAGACCTTTGATTTAGTATAAAACAATCTAACTGTTAATTGTTGTTAATCAAAAAGTTGACCGATTTCAATGAATCTCAATGTTAACTCTATGGGGAAAACCAGATATGTTGTTGTTTGTTTCCAATGGGACTAAAGTTGTAGTCGCGGCTTCTTTAGTAGTAGAATCATTTAGTATAAAACAATCTAACTGTTAATTGTTGTTAATCAAAAAGTTGACCGATTTCAATGAATCTCAATGTTAACTCTATGGGGAAAACCAGATATGTTGTTGTTGTTTCCCAATGGGACTAAAGTTGTAGTCGCGGCTTCTTTAGTAGTAGAATCATGAACTGAACTCGAGCTAATGATTGATTCAAACCAACAAACTGCCCCCTGATTAATTGATTGATCAACAATTAATCCATTATTGTTAATTCAACAACGAGATCAGATGATTAACAACAATTGAAGGTTACAAATTGAATTAAATGTTAATTAGAACAATTTTTCGTTGGTTCCGTTTTCATTGATAGAGATAATTTTTAGATTTCTAGATCGCAGCGATCAATTTGAGAGATTTTCTATTGAAATTAGATGAGAAATAAAAAAGTTATATCAGACCGAATTTAACATGTGGGTCTATGGAAAATGCCGAGTTTTGGCCTTCAATCTCATTCGAATTAGGGTCGACACCACGAAAACGGAGCCAACGAAAAATGTTGAACCGTTCATTTCATTTTTAATCAATCAGCGCTAATTTAACCAACTTAAGCTATTCTAAATTTTACAAATTTTAACCAGATGATTGCGATCAAAGTTAAGAATAAATTGTGGAAATTTGGTTCAATTTGGTTAAGTATTAGTGCCACAATTAAATATAATTGTTGTAACGATTATATTGACTGGCAGTGTAACTTCCGTGATTAGTTAATTGATTGTCATTTAAAATTTATACTGATAGTGAATAATCAATTATTAACTTTAATTGCGGCAAACATGTTAATCAGTCAATTGTCTAAATGATTAGATTGCTAATTCTAATTAACTTGTATTTTCTAAATACAGTCCTCGGCAAAGTTTAAGGACAACAATCAATTGATTATAACTCGAGTTCTAATTGAGATAAATCGATAATTTTTTCAGAATGTAACAGAAATTGAAGGTAGTTACGAAAATGAATAGAAAAATTTTTTAAATAATTTTCATTAATTAATTATTTAACTAATTATTAACATTGCATAGCGATCAACTCGTCAAGAGTTTAAAGACGAAGAGCTTTTTGGCCAAAGAGTCAATTTTATTTTTTGGATATTCCCTTAATTGTTTAAGGTTATGCATTAGATTTTTGTTGATTTTTTTCCTCTTGAGACAACCTTATCCTGTTGACTTCCATTGCTGAATCAAAAATTAATACAATTTACTTAATTTGTTACCATCCACCAGAATAATTACCAAACAAGTCTACAATTTAAATTGTTACTAATTGTGATCCATTTTCACTCAATTGTCCGACCAAACAAGAAAAAAAAAGATTCTTAATTGTAAACACCAAGAGAAAACTTTAATTTCCAATTGAAATATAATTTTGTGTTCTAATTATTTGACAATCGCGAGTCAATTTGCTAATAATTTACGATACCATCAGTTAAATTGTTCAGTCAACAATCAAGCAAAATCATAATCAATGTGATAAAAAAAAGAAAATCAAATCAGTCGATGGATAAGAGCTTCCATCTATTGTCTCTTCAGGGAACTTTGATCAGCTGGAGTTCAACCTTAATCTTTGTTTTTAATTCTCGACAATTAATTAACCAAGTTTTTGTTTTGAGATATTTTTCTATGACCTCTGATCACCATGTCTTCAAATGCCATGAAGGTAGTCTTTGAATTCCAGAATTTGCTTGTGATTCGTAACTCTGATCGTTTTCATTAATCTTTTTTTCTGTTTTTTCTTGTCCATTTTAGCTCATCGTTAAACATCATGTTCCATTGATTAAATTTAGAAAAGGTGGATTAGACAAATTAACCTCTTTGGTAAATGAACCAACATCTAAATCTTCATCATCTTCTAAAAACGTTAACATGATCAGACTTGAAGATGTACCGTTAAAATATCAAAGGAAACCATTAAGTAGCCTTGAAATGGCGATAATTGAGGTGAGAGAAAAATAGTCAATTCAATCAATCTCTCAACTGTTACAACTTAAACTTATTCATTCTCATCTTTCATTGACAGAGAGGAGGCCCCGATTTGTGATCTATTTACAAATACACACTCACATTGGATTAAGATTATATCGATTTAGTAAAAGGGAAAATATTTAATTACAAATTCATGTAAAAATAGTTGTCATCAAGAACACTAGATGTCACATAGGAATGAACAGTTAGCCGAATGTGAAAAAAACCAAATCAAGAAACTGTAATGAATCTTGGCAACAATTAAATGTTAATCATTAATTGGTGTTTTTAAATTGTTACGCTTATTAATGGAAATATTAACCATTAATTTAAAGGTTAATTAGTAAATATTTTGCTAATTTATTGTTAATCTCCAAAGAGTAACCCTGGTTACCAAGAAATCTACAGATTATCCCAAGTGATTTTATCTCAAATTGTGATCCAGAGAATCGAGAGTCTTTTTCACTCTTTGTCTTTTCCACCATTTTACCAATTAGTTATCGCTGTTAATTTAATTAGTTAATTCGGTTACTCTCTAATTCACCTATTAACTGTTCCTGTTTCATATGTGATTTAGTTTCCACCTAAATAATTTAATAGTACACGGAGAGTTAATCTCTCTATTTGATCAACTCTTCTCTTTTTTAGCTTTTTCTGTTTTAATTTCTATTGTTTTGTGTTATTGTTGTGATTATTATGGGCTTGTTAACACTCGGACAACCTCTGACCTGGGATGAGACACGTAAATATGCTGAACATGTTCGTGAACACGGAATACAACAATTTATCCATGCTTATCATAGACTAAAAGATAGACAAGATGAATATCTTAAATGGGGCGATGAGGTAAGGTCGCAATTCCTATTCTCCTTTAATTGTTCAGTTGATTCCAGCAAAGGAATAGACCAACTATTGGTATTCTATTGATATCACCAATAGATTTATGTGTCACTGCTACTTAATCACGATTTATTGATTGTTTACTTTTTTTGCTTGATCATCGTTAGAGTTTTTTTATAAGTGATGACAATCTTACCCCAAGAAATATACTCACAATCTAATTACTTTATAGTATTTTTATCCCATTTAATTTATCCTAATTTTATCTATTAATCATCCTTAATTACTGCTCTCTTTATAGATCGAGTACATGCTGATTAAATTTGACAGCAAACAAGAGAAAGCCCGAGTTTGCCTTAAGGCTGGTGAGATCCTTTCGATTATGGATGAACGGGAAGCGAAAGAAGGTGACAAGCGAACTTGCCTTTGGAGACCTGAGGTAAAAATGTTCGATCGATTGGTCGAGTTTTCATCACATTTTAATGGTCGACATGTAATTTTTTTCTCTCATTGCAATTCACCAATCACTTCAGTTCGGAGCTTTCATGGTTGAAGGAACACCGGGTATGCCTTATGGAGCATCAGATCTTGATATTACTCTGCTCTCGAATTTCAATGAGGTCGAAAAGAACATGAAAATCCGAAGAAAGGAAGTTGAATCATTACTATCCAAGGACGAGGCTCTTTTGTGTATCACAAGTTTCCCCAGGTAAATCTAATCCATGGATGACACAATTGCACTTGATTATATTTTACATGAGATATACTCATGTCATTTTTACCTGTCTCTTGTTCATCATCATCATAATTATTATTATCTAAAAGCTTTTTAATTCTGATCTATATTTACTTATCTTGATAATGTTTTATATCTTTATCTTTGTCTCTGTTTTAAACTCATATTAAAGACTCGGATGCAAAGACTTTACCTGGCCATTAATTCATCACGATCCTGCTAAAAGTGTCACCGGATCAATTTTTTTCCCCGACAAAGCGATTTACCAAGGTCATCCGAGATTTCGGTAATTTCTCAATCTTTCATTTCTTTTACTTTTTGGTTGTAAAACTAATTTCATTTTTCGACTTTTTTCACCGACTATTCAGAACTATTGCTCAAAATATTAGAAGTCGAAGAAAAAGACGAGTGATAATTAACATTCCCATTTACCGTGATGTCAAAACTCCCGATCCTTTCATCGAGGATTTTACCGACAATGAAGCGAAACAAGCGATCAAAGCGGATCATGTTTATATGGATGCCATGGGATTCGGTATGGGCTGTTGCTGCCTTCAAGTCACTTTTCAAGCCTCGAATCTTGATGAAGCGAGGATTTTGTATGACCAATTGACACCTTTATGTCCCATTATGATGGCTTTGAGTGCAGCATCTCCCATTCAAAGGGGGCATCTTTGTGATCTCGACTGTCGTTGGAGTGTAATATCTCAAGCAGTCGACGATAGAACCAAAGAGGAACTTGGAGAAGAACCTTTGAAGTTTTCCAAGTTTCGAATAAGTAAATCACGATATGATTCAATTGACTCTTACATCTCACAGGACGGAAGTAAATATAATGACATTCAATTAACTTATGATCAAGTTTATTATCAGAAAATGGTGACTGAAGGAGTAGATCCTCTAATTGCCAAACATATTGCTCATCTTTTCATTCGTGATCCAATTACCTTGTACCGAGAGAAAATTGACCAAGATGATGAAAAGGAAATGGATCATTTCGAGAATATTCAATCGACTAATTGGCAAACAATGAGATTCAAACCCCCACCACCATCGGCTCCTGGAATCGGGTGGAGGGTTGAATTTCGTCCAATGGAAGTTCAAATAACAGAATTTGAAAATGCTGCCTTAGTTGTTTTCGTTGTACTTTTAACCAGAATAATATTATCTTACCGCCTAAACTTATTATTACCAATATCTAAAGTGGATGAGAATATGAAAGAGGCCCAAAAACGCGATGCCGTTCAAAGGTGCCGATTCTGGTTCCGTAAACGCATAATTACCCATACTAGTCCACCCGAAGCTTCAGCCTGTTTACGAGCAGCCAGTTCTAGCGAAACTAATCCATCCGATCAGAATTGTAAACAAAACTCTAATCGTAACCCAAACAACAATATCTCTGAGAATGATATCGACGAATCATGTGTGCTATTAACCATCGATGAAATAATTAATGGAAAAAGCGGAGAGTTCCCCGGATTGGTACCTCTCTTGAAACACTATTTACTTAGTGTGGAAATTGATGCAGAAACACATTGTACAATTAGCCAATACCTTAATCTGATTTCTAGTCGAGCCTCGGGTAAATACTTGACAACCGCTCAATGGATCCGTCACTTTGTCCAAAGTCACACTGATTATAAAAAAGACTCCGTTGTTACCGATAAAATCAATTACGATCTACTTAAGACAATCAAAAAAATAACCAAAGGAAAAATTCTGTGTGAGGATCTTGTTGGTAATTCAAGTTACATCAAAGAGCGACTGTTATCCCATAAAATTTAATTACTCCAATCTAATCAACAAAAGAAACAAACTGTTCTTACAACCCCAGCAATTTAAATTGTCCCCAAATCATAATTAATTGTCTTTGGATGTTTTGTTGTCTATTTGTCCAATGGAAAAAATCAAATCCTTCTTTTGATTACAATTACATTTAGTTTTTATTTAGTTAATTGGGTAAACGTTTATTCTAATGTTGATTATGATCACTAATTAATTTAAATCGAGATGAGAAAAAGTTTCGATCATTTTTTTCGTCTTTTTTTTCAAGTTAATCAAAAACTTTTATCGTTAAAATTTCAATCAATTCTTTATCTTGTACAATTTACTTAATTTGTTACCATCCACCAGAATAATTACCAAACAAGTCTACAATTTAAATTGTTACTAATTGTGATCCATTTTCACTCAATTGTCCGACCAAACAAGAAAAAAAAAGATTCTTAATTGTAAACACCAAGAGAAAACTTTAATTTCCAATTGAAATATAATTTTGTGTTCTAATTATTTGACAATCGCGAGTCAATTTGCTCATAATTTACGATACCATCAGTTAAATTGTTCAGTCAACAATCAAGCAAAATCATAATCAATGTGATAAAAAAAGAAATAATCAAAATCAACCAATCGATAAAAGATCGTTGAAGTTTCTTTCAAGTTACTTTTATAGCTTTTCTCTTTTTTTATCAAATCATTTAATCAATAATATTGAACAATTAACTTTTCAGCTCCGGAAGAACACAAAACCCCAATAGAAAGAGAAGATAAAAAATGAAAAGAAAGAAAAGAAAGAGAAGATAAAAAGAGAGAGATGATCAAGTTCTCATCACAATAACATGAAACGTGGCAAGAAAATTGTGTTTACTTTTCATTTGATTATCTGTTTGTTTATTTTTGATTGTTGTTGATTGGAATCCATTTCCATTGGGAACTCACATTACATATTAATTAGCCGTTTAATCATTGATCAAGTTGTCAAAATCTCGAAATCAACAAGTGTCATCAAGGAAAATCGATCAACAATTAATGTCAACATCGGGATCAAAACAATAGAATCGTTGAAACAATGAACTCTTCTTGTTATATTATCTTAATCTCGTTGATTCTTGATTTATTAGCTTTCACAATTATCTTACCCCTTATGCCTTCAATTTTGGATTATTATGAAACCAATGACAAGGTAATTAAGAGAAATAATTAAGTGTTTTCATCCTTTTCTCTGATGGTTTTGTTAATGTTTTCTTCATATAGAGTGGCCTTTACAACCAATTCAATTCTATCATTGAAACGTTTAGAATCTATTGTGGTGCTCCAAATGATTTGAATAAAGTTCTACTCGCTGGTGCGATTGGATCTTGGTTTTCGTTTCTACAGTTCATCTCTTCCCCGTTCATTGGTGCTTTTTCCGATGTCTATGGACGTCGAGTTTCAATGATAATCTGTCTCGTCGGGATTACGATCTCTCATCTTATCTGGTCACTTTCTTCGGGCTCTTTTTTGTTGTTTACCGTCGCTCGAACATTGGGTGGACTGTTCAAGGGGAATGTCAGTCTTTCGACGGCGATTGTTACTGATTTATTGTCACAGTCGGAAAGAGGCAAAGGAATGGCCTTAATCGGTGTCGCTTTCTCGATCGGGTTTATCTTTGGCCCTCTGATTGGTGCCTTCTTTTCATACTATTCAAAAACAATTATCTCTTCAGGTCAACATTTTTTTGCTCTGCCCGCAATTACTTCAACCATTTTAGCTGCAATTAACTTAATTTTCATCTACATTTACTTCAAAGAATCACTTGCCAAATCAAATAGGGTAAGAGGAATCAATTTCCTGGTAGAAAATCAATTTCCATTAAATTAACTTTGATTAACTTTCCTTTCAGGCAAAATCAACAACCAAAGGTTTGATTCAAGCTTTTGGTTATGTTAATCCAATCTCGTTGTTTGGTTTCACGAATGTTCAAAAGATACGATCTGAAGGTAATTATATAATAATAATTTTCCAATATTTCGTTAATTTAATTGTTCTGTTATTTTTTTCGACCATTAGAATTAAAAACAATTCGTGATTTGGGATTCATTTACTTTCTCTACTTATTTTTCTACTCTGGACTTGAATACACTCTAACTTTTTTAACTCATCATAGATTCGGATACACAAGGTAACAATTTCATCTCAATCAAATTTACTGTAATAAACCAATTAATTACTTTCTTCTTTATATGTAGAATGCAACAAGCAAAGATCTACTTATTCAGTGGCATTTTAATGGCACTTTTACAAGGAACTTACGTTCGTAGGATAAAACCGAGTAAAGAACTTGGAACGATAACCATGGTGAGTTTGGCTAATTAGTTGATGATAAAGAATCTTAATCACAATTATAATTCTCTCAATAGGGACTAATGGTTATCATCATTGCATTTCTAACAATCGGTTTGTCCCAAACTATCCCACAATTGTACACTGGACTGGCTTTCTATTCATTTTCATCGGCGGCTGTTGTCCCTTGCTTAACGACACTCGCATCATCGACTGGACCTTTGGACCAAAAAGGGACTATTCTTGGTACTTTTCGATCTCTCGGCTCATTGGCTCGAGCCTTAGGTCCAATAATATCTTCCTTAAGTAAGAAATCGAGTCTTGGTATCATTCAAATGGTTCAACTAATCTCGTTTTCTTTTTCGTTAATTTCAGCTTATTGGCGATTCGGAGCCGTAATTAGTTACTCAATTGGTGCAATATTTTTCATCTTTCCACTTTTATTATCAAAATCATTGACTAAACGTTTAAATGCTCAAAAAATCAAATTAATTGGTTAAATTTGCCCATCGACTAATCAACATTCCCCCTCAGTGATTATCACCATAAAAATTATGTCAAAGACTGTTCCAAAAATGAAAGATCTCTGCAATAATTAATATATTTCTATTATGCATTTAAATCTATTTTATATTTTTAATTGTCAATAAATGACTCAATACAATTAAAAGTAATTAAAATTAATTTTGTTCAAACAACATGACAACATCAATGTATTAAATTTTGATCCAATTAACGCAATCAGAATATTGATAAAGTCAGTGTTACCGATAAGATAAAATAATTTTTAATGAAATCTATTTAATCGATTAATTAACTTTTCTATTAGTCTATTTAATTTATCGAATCGAAAAAAAGAATTTAATCAGATTATTTGAATTTCGCGGTTTTCGCAAACTGGTGACATAAAATGAGATTTTTTCTCTTCTGGTTGATCAACTTGAATTCATTGCAAACATCATCAATTTGTATCAGAATTTGATTGTTGCTGATATTTTTTAATTTCTGATTTAATTCTCACTTTTGGTTTAACAATTAGTTAATTGTGTTCATCTAACCAACATGGAAGTAAGTAGATTGAATGTCATATTCATTTTCTTTATTTAGACAAATCATATTATTTTATATTCTCTTTCCTTTTCTCTATTAATCTGGTTTTTCAATTTTTTTCTTCATTCTGTTTCCTCATTTGTTTAATTTTTTGGTTGTTTATATTAAGATCAATGTGATCTTTTCGAATTTTGATCAAATTTCAGATCAATCAGTTTAATTTTACTCTTTTTGATTCTTTCGTTTGATTTGCAGTTAGAAATTTTGAAAGCTGGAACCAGCGAATCTACAATTGTCACTCTTGTTGATGTCAGTCCATCTTCTAAGATCCGGGATATCAAGAAATTAATTTTCAAACAGAGTAAGTAGTTCAATTATTGAATTTGTATCTAATTGTAGCTGCAAATGGATCAATCTAATTGTCTAATATCATGTTTGCTTCTTTTTTCTCAGAGAAATCATTGTATCCAGACAGACAAGCACTTCGTCTTGAACCAAGTAAGTTTAATTGTTTGTAAAATATCAAACCTTAATCGATCTTTATTCCAATTTATCATTTTAATTCGTCATTTGCTGTCAATTTTGTTCACAATCTATTCTTAAACTTGCCCTTTCTTGTCTTTTCTTATTGCTATTAAAATTAATTTTAAATTTCTTTCCTTTTACAGGGGGAAAGTCCCTTGATGATGATGTACAGTTAAAGAGCATTAGTGGTAATCTCAAAAATGGTAGGAAACTTTTCCTCAAAGACTTGGGTCCACAAATCGGCTGGAAAACTGTTTTCTTCTGGGAATATTTCGGTCCTTTGGTTTGTTACATGGTTTCTTATACCAGACCAGAACTTCTCTACGGTAAAGGAGCTGCCACTAAACCGATGCACCAAGTAGTTCAGTAAGTGAATCAGGGGAAATTATCTACACAAAATTATTTTATCCAAATATTTCTCACTTAAATAACTTAATCTTTTTTATTCTCTTTTCCTTTGAAGATATGCGGCTATTTGCTGGTCATTCCATTATGCTAAGAGAATTATTGAAACTTTATTCGTTCATAGATTCTCTCATGGTACAATGCCTCTTTTCAACCTATTCAAGGTATAATCAAACTCTCTTACAACTTAGAATTCGTTCCGAAAAAATTCATCCTAATTTATTACATATCTTTTTACAGAATTGTTCTTACTATTGGGGTTTCGCTTTCTACATTGGATATTATGTCAACCATCCTCTTTACACTCCACCATTATTTGGAAGTCTCCAAATAAACATTGGGCTCATTGGATTCATTTTATCTGAACTTGGAAATTTCAGCATTCACATTGCTTTGCGAAATCTTCGACCTGCCGGAACAAGGGAAAGAAAGATACCAGTACCAACAATCAATCCATTCACGATTCTCTTTAACTTCGTCTCTTGTCCAAACTACACCTATGAAGTTTACTCATGGATCTTTTTCACAATCATGACTCAATGTTTACCTGCTGGTTTATTTGCTGCTGCAGGATTTTTCCAAATGACTCTCTGGGCCTTTGCAGCGGCCTCAGGGAAGCTGATGAATTGAAATTCATCGTTTCCGGCAGTGACAACCGTACCAGGGAGAGGGGAAAAGGGAGGGAAAGGTGATGGGTTACAAAAATTAGAAATAATCTCGAAGTGCCCCTGAGGCCAGAGTTACATATTCAGGTGAATGGATAAAATTTGACTATTCAAATATTAAAGATTCCATCAAGGTTGGTTACCGTGGACGTCAAGTTCGTGGAATCGGTTCATTCTACTCTGTGGTTGATTTGTTGCTTATTATCAGTATTGTCCATTGGTCTTTTAAGTTTACTTTGGTGTTCCATTTACCTCGAAAAATCCTGAAATCGATGGAGCATCTATAACATCTAACACTTCCGTATGCTTATATTATTGATACTGAGGTGACTTTGTTGAGTAATCCACTTATGATCTCTCACGAGAATTGGTCAGTGGTATTATCTTTTTTTTTTGAATCAATTATAATAATAATTTTCCTCTTATTTTAAATAAGTTTTCCATGATGGAACAATTTTTAAATTACGAACTAAACGTTCAATGTTATATTATAATATATCATAAGATAAGAACCATGCGGTCCTACTTATTTTTTAAATTTTTGGGTATAAATTGTTATTTTATTTTTACTTACTTGGTGTCAAGTTGTTCTACCAACACTTATTTACGAACTTTTTCACAATTAAGTTGATTTTAATTCCAATTCCATTTTAATTAGTTAATTTAAAAAAAAAAAACACAAGAAAAAAAAAAATTAATCCTAATCGAATTGGTGATTCTCGAACCAACGCCATCTATCGGTTGATAGAAAAGTGTGTTTCTGTCATTCAGTTGGAGAATCTGAAGCAGCCGTAAAGATGAACATTCAGTTTGTTTATTTGTCTGTTAATTTCTGTTCTTCTACTTAATCAACTTATTTTTGTTAATAATGTTCCATTTGGAATTGAAACATAACCTCATCCGATGATTATGTTTACCTGTTCTCTGATTGTACAGTTGTAGAAGGAATAAGATTGTTTTTTTCTCTTTTTGTTTCAATATATTTTTGTTTTTCTCTTGATTTTGATTTTCGGTTCACAACCAAAGTGATGGTTTTGGGAAAGGTTTTCAAGGTTTGGCATAAAGTTGATTCGGTTTACTCGGTTCTTTTGGAGAAAAGGAATGATAAGAGTCAAGCTCTTCTCTTCGAAGCTGAGGTTATCACCACTTTGAGTAAGTTTCGCAATTGTTTTTTTATTCTCTCGCAATTATTCCGACCATCTTTTGTTTCATTCTCTAGTTCCTTGTCTTTACCTTCTGTTGTTGTCTCATCCTGACCCGTTCCGCTTGGGAACAATCAGCCTTAAGCTAAAGTCAATTCTTTATATTTTCAATATTTACTCATCTTCATCTCGTTTATTTTTTGTTTCTTTCTATCAACTTTTTTGTTCTTCGATATTGAAAAGGTTTCTTATTCTTTTGATCCTCTCTAATTTGTCATACGTTTGGTAAGAGAATAGCCTTATAATTCTTTCGTTCGTTTGACCTTAGAACTCACTGTTTTGATCGTATATATTATCTAATATTTGATCTTCTTGAATTCTTTTTTTGTTCTTTTTCTCTCTTCCATTTTTGTCCATTGGAATCGCCATTTTTCTGTCTCTCAAAACATCGAAAATAATTTTTATGGAAATTCATCAATCATTTGGGTTAATCATCGCTCACACCTCTAACTATCCTTGATTATTGTTAATTATCGGTGTATTACATTTCATCATTAGCTGGAAGTGAAGCTGATTCTGTTAAACATTTGTATACTTCACTTGATGATGCCTATGGATGCTTAGGTGTACTTCAATTACCTCTGGGTGAGTCTTTTGTTTTCTTTTTGCATCCAACTCTATCATATAAATTGCAAACCTTGATTACTATTAGGAAACAATGTATATTATTCACGGAATCTTTGACTAATTTTGAATTATGCATCGATTTAATTTGCTTACCTCTCTAATTATTCAAATCTTTTTCCTTTTTCCATCAAATTTAGGCGACAGTAGTCATCTTTTGTACCTTGTTCTGGTCAACGCTTGTGTCTCTGTTGGTAAAATCGCCAAATCGGAAATATTTCGAATCACTGATACAACATTCATCTCACTTCGAAACAATGCATCAGACATCGATAAAATCCAAGAGATTAGGCGAGTCCTTAACTCGGGTACTTTTTACTTTTCATGGACTGCACTGCAAGACGAAAAACCTTTTGACCTAACGTTAAACGCACAACGAAAATTACGAACTAACGAAACGGATAATCGTTTCTTTTGGAATCGAGTGTTTCATCTACATTTTATCCGTTATGGCGTCGATTCAGATAGATGGTTATTGAAAGCCGTTTGTGGAGGAATAGCAATCAGTACCGTTTATGTTGGTCATCAACAAGCTCGAGCCTGTCTTATATCTCGTTTATCCTCCGAACGTGCTGGTACACGTTTCAATGTTCGTGGTGTTGATGATGATGGTTACGTGGCTAATTTTGTCGAAACAGAACAGGCAATTTACCTCGACTCAAGTGTATCTTCTTACATTCTTCTTCGAGGATCAGTTCCATTATTCTGGGAACAGCCAGGTATCAATTTGGGCTCTCATAAGATCAAAATGTCCAGAGGAAGTGAAATTTCTCAGCCGGCATATGATAGACACATCGCTTGTCTCCGTAAGCGATATGGTAAATCAACATTTATCAATCTAATGGGAAGTAAAGAGGGAGAAACCATGTTAACCAAAATGTTCAAAGCTCATCATAAAGCTTCTTGTTTAACCAAAGAGATTCCGTTGATCAACTTTGATTATCATGCACAATGTCCAAGAGGTCGTCAAGATAATCTGCAAAAGCAACTTGCTTTTGAAATTCGTTCTCAAATGAAAGAATTCTCATTCTTTTCAATGGGTGAAGGGGTAGAGAAAAACTCACAGACCGGATGTTTCAGAGTTAATTGTGTAGATTGCTTAGATAGAACCAACAGTGTACAAACTTTTATTGGTCTTGAGGTTAGTAAATAGTTAACATAATCAATTTAAACGTCCAATTATCTAAATCTCTCAACTTCTTTTCCTCAATTCAGATTCTCAAAAAGCAACTCACTGCTTTGAATTTAACGGATAAAACGACAATCGCCTCTCGGTTTGAAGAAACTTTTAAAAATATGTGGATTATCAATGGAGATCAAATAAGTCGTATTTACGCTGGAACTGGAGCCCTTGAAGGCAAATCAAAGGTAATTAATAAAACCTGTCAATCAAATTTCTTCGTCTAGAAAATCATCATATTGGTTATTTTATTCTCTTTTTGTTTCCGCTCTTCCAGATCAAAGATAGTACTCTTTCCGTCGCTCGAACGATACAAAATAATCTTCTCGATAGCAGTAAACAGGAAGCTTTCGATGTCCTTTTACTTGGTAAATCAATGAACCACGAAACAGCTGACAAAGCTCGATCTCTTCTTCCACAACATTATCTCCATCTTCCAAACAATATCCTCATTGCTCTCTGTGATCGTTATCTTGAATTTACTAAACCAGTATCAATCAAAGTCGTCGTTGGTACTTGGAATGTTAATGGAGGAAAATAGTTAACATAATCAATTTAAACGTCCAATTATCTAAATCTCTCAACTTCTTTTCCTCAATTCAGATTCTCAAAAAGCAACTCACTGCTTTGAATTTAACGGATAAAACGACAATCGCCTCTCGGTTTGAAGAAACTTTTAAAAATATGTGGATTATCAATGGAGATCAAATAAGTCGTATTTACGCTGGAACTGGAGCCCTTGAAGGCAAATCAAAGGTAATTAATAAAACCTGTCAATCAAATTTCTTCGTCTAGAAAATCATCATATTGGTTATTTTATTCTCTTTTTGTTTCCGCTCTTCCAGATCAAAGATAGTACTCTTTCCGTCGCTCGAACGATACAAAATAATCTTCTCGATAGCAGTAAACAGGAAGCTTTCGATGTCCTTTTACTTGGTAAATCAATGAACCACGAAACAGCTGACAAAGCTCGATCTCTTCTTCCACAACATTATCTCCATCTTCCAAACAATATCCTCATTGCTCTCTGTGATCGTTATCTTGAATTTACTAAACCAGTATCAATCAAAGTCGTCGTTGGTACTTGGAATGTTAATGGAGGAAAACATTTCAATAGTATAATTTACCGTCGTAGTGATCCACTTTCCGATTGGCTTATTGATTATAAAAAGTCTAGAGCCTTTCACAATATAATGGATCTTTCTCTGGACGATTCTCTTGGTGAGATTTCTGATGAAAATGCTCCACCCGATATCTATGCTATCGGATTTGAAGAAATTGTCGATCTCAATGCAAGTAACATTGTCGCTGCAAGTACATCTAATCAACGTGAATGGCTCGTTGAACTCCAAAAAACCATCTCACGGGACACTAATTATGTTCTAGTAACTAGTGAACAACTTGTTGGTGTTTGTTTATTTATTTTCGTTCGACCTCAACATGCACCATTTATCAGGTAATCTAAACCTTCATCTTCAATCCTTTGTTGGATTAACTTTATTATGATTCTATCCAGAACCCAATTCTTATAGCTAATTAGTTGATTCTTTTTTTCTGACCATGACACTTTTCCTCACCGTCATTTCTTTTTTGTCATTGTCACTTGTCGAGCAACAATAATATCAGTCGCACTTTTTGTGCTTGGTCATGCAAACAAAAAGTTACATTGAACAGGAACCTTGTTTTTCTGAGCAATTTCATTCAGTTTTCTTTATGAAAGTCATTTTTTCTCTTCATCTATCATCTGCTGAATTTTCATCAAAAATACTCCCCTAATTGTTGAAGCGCAAATATATTACCCAGATAAGATGAGATTAGCTCAATTTGGTTAAGGTGTTATTAAGATTAAACAATCAGACTGAATCGTAATCAAAAAGGCGTAAGCAGATTAAGTCTTCATGTGATTTCTTGAACATTTTATCATGAGATTAATATTTGAAATCCCAATAGTGATTCTCAAAAATGTTATCTAATCGCAAATCTATTCCAAATGTTGAAAACAACTTCAGTAAATAAACGATTATGTAAGCTCTCTGTCAACAGTTAACTTTAACCTCAAATCAATTGCCCAAAAAATGTTGTTTAATAGCCGAAGGGTAATTTTTTATTACCTGTTCTTTGAGTTTTCTTTTTGTTACATTTAGCTGAGTTTTCTAACTCATTATTACCCAGTTTCTTTAGAGATCCAAAAGCCAAGAATTATATTATCTCATAACGAAAGAAAAGACTTCAATTCAACTCGCATTGATAATTTATTGCTTCTTTTTTCTCTCTCTCGGCTTATCCTCTGGTCTATTCAGAGATGTTGCTGTCGATATCGTTAAAACTGGATTAGGAGGTGCAACTGGTAACAAAGGTGGAGTTGCCATTCGAATGCTTTTCCATAATACTTCGATATGTTTTGTTTGTGCCCATTTCGCTGCTGGTCAATCTCAGGTCCAAGATCGAAATGCTGATTATGCAGAAATTACTCGTAAACTTAGTTTCCCTTCAGGACGAACCCTTAATTCTCATGATTTAATCTTCTGGTGTGGAGATTTCAATTACCGAATTGATCTGGATAATGAGCGTGTCAAAGATTATGCTCGTTCACGTGATTGGTCAAATCTAATGGCTAATGATCAACTGAAAGTACAACAAGCCAAAGGAAAAGTTTTCCGTAATTACATAGAGGGTGAAATTAATTTCCCGCCAACTTATAAGTATGACATTGAATCAGATGATTACGATACAAGTGAAAAATGTCGAGTGCCCGCTTATACTGATCGTATACTCTTTAAAAAACGTTACGCTACTCGATTGGGTGAAGACTCACAGAATCTCAATTATGGTAACATCATTTTCTATGGTCGAGCAGAGTTGAAGACCAGTGACCATCGACCTGTTATCGGTGAGTTTGGTATCGACGTGTTAAGGCTCGATGATGTAGCATTAGAGGAAATATTTTCCCGCCTCGTAGCAGAATCGGGACCACAAGATGCTTGTGTCTTAGTTAAGCATAAGGCAGGTGCCTCTGGTTTAGTGATACTTTGGTACCATCGATACTTAAACTACTTGCAGATGAAGGAGGCGAAATTGTTTTGGTTCGAATGGGAGAAAATCATCTAACGGTACATTTTCGTGAAAGTATATCAGCTCTTAAAGTATCTAAATCATCATCGATTATGTTATTAGATCCTAATCTTTGGATTGAACTTAAAACAACCAATTGGATGGACACTTATCGCAAAGAAATGAGTCTCGGCTTAAACAATGTAGTATCTTTATGTGAATCATCACCTTCCTCACCTGATAACGAGGATTTCTCATCAATAGTTTCAGCGTCAATGCTCACGACGAACACACTTTGCATTGAAGATGATTTATATACTGTTGCTACTCCGTGTCAAACAAGTCCAACCGGTGATGATTCTGATGATAAACCTCCTCCGATCCCTGGAAGATCAACTCCAACTCACCCACCGTCGCGACCTCCCCCTCCTGCAATCGCCAAAGGTCTTGGAGGGTCAAATAGCAGTAGCACCAGTAGTTTAACAGGACCACCACCAAAACCGCCTCCACCCTCAGCATCTTCGTCTTCATCTTCAGGTCAAAATTCCAAGACTAAACCTATCCCAGTTCGACCTGCACCACCACCTCCAGGTGCTTTTCAACAATTAACATCGACTGAAATATCTAATCGATTAATTGGAAATCAATCCTTCCCAACAGCAAACTCAGACGGCGGAGACACAGTTTTCAATATGCCACCACCTGATATGCCCGCTCCCGCTCCACCGCCAATGTCTAATGATTTTAATAATTCACGAAGTTTTGGATTCTCTGATGATGATCTAGACGTTGACTATGACCGAAATGAACCTTCATTACCACCTCCTTTACCACCCCCACGAGTGGACTCATTTGAAACAGATGATATCCTGGATGAACCTGTGTCACCCTGGCAAACACTCCCACCGGCTCCTCCATTGCCTCCCATTGAATCGGTTCTCGATACACCACCACTCATACCAGAAAGACCTAAAAACCTTCCCAACTTGGAATCGATGAACGATCCTTGTCCGATAAGTAAACCACCACCAATCCCAGCCCGGACTAAGGCACCAACAACCTCCGCCGGTCCACCGAAACACCCACCGCCTACCATTCCACCAAGAAGAGCACAGTAACATTCAAACGACGAAAAAACACTCTTATCAAAATCCAATGATACAAATATCACTCTCTCATTCCGTTTCTTTTATGTTTAATGCTCTGTGCATCTTTTAGGCTAGTCATTTGCCCTTCTCTCTCGTCGCAATCAACAACAATCAAGTATCACGATCAATTAAACAGTTTTTGATTTAGATGTTGGGATAATGATGATGAAAGACGATAAATGTTGAATTAATATAATTTGTTTGAACGATAACAAAAAAATTTGTTAAATATAAATTAAACTTTAGTCTCTACCATCATCAATCAAATTTATTAGCTGAAATCAATGTAAATTTAATTTGGTCACTTTAATTGTTAAACACAGTAAAAAATCAAATCAAATTGCAAATCAAAAACTGTAACGAAAACAACGACCAAAATTAATCAAATGTAACATCAATGAGAAAAAAATTCAACTAATCAACTAATCAAAATCTAATAGAATGTGATTAAATTTTTTTTGCAAAATGAAAATTTGTCCACAATTATTCACAATTAAAGTTAATTAACGAACGGAAGTTTTGAACAGTTACGATCGTCGAGCCTTCAGGCCAAAAACTGATCGCACTCGATTGAAGGAGCGATTCCAATTGAAATCTTGGTCATTTCTTTGAACTCAAGGTGAGCTAATGTTAAATGAGCTGATTTAATTAAACAACAAAGGTAACTAATCAATTTGCCAATTCGAGGATAATTAAGTTTGATTAGCACAATTACCAATTTGATATTGACCACGATCTGATTGTCAAGCCATTTAGTTACCGTTATAATGATTGATTCCAAGTAAAATTGAATGTCGATTGTAAAATTTTGTTCAATTCACTGATTTGATTGTTTTCTGGCTGTTAAAATTTATTGATTTTTCTTAAATGTTGATTATTTGATGTAATTAATTTTAAATCAAAAGTTTCAATAGAAACTTTTTTGCTTTAAATGTTCATTAAACAAAAATCAGATTAGATTAATTTTTAATTATTTATTTTGGTGATCCGTTATTTTGATTGTTCAAATTTGATCTTGAAACAATTTAACCTCTTCGATTATTGTTTTCATATTATTCAAACTAATCAGATTAATGTTGATTGTTTTTCCTTGTTAAATTAAGATCATAACAATTAGTGACCAAAAGACCAATTGACCGAAATTGTAAAAACCATTTCGATGTTGGAAAGAGAATCAAAATTTGATTCTGTTTTGATTTCGATACAATTTGGATAATTTAAATTTTCCAAATTTTAAAATTCGAAAATGAAAATAATCAATTATCGTAAACAAAACAATAAAAATGACCACAAATTAAACAACTTCAACTTGAATCTCATTCACAAACTTACAGAAAAAAATTTACTTTTTTATCCCTTTAGGGTAAACCAATTGGTAGATTAGTTTCATTCATCGTTTAGATTAGTGAATTAACTGTAGAAGAAGATTAAATGTCGAGTTGATGTCAATTTATTAATGACAATTAATCAAAGAGATTGAAGGAGCAAGTGACTATACTGACGTACAAGAGAATAAGAGATAAAACGATCGATCAGATGAAAGTTCAAAAGTCAAAGTCTTTTAATGTTCTCATCTTCCTCTCATCTTTAACCATCTCCATAAGTGTTTATCTAAATGTAAATATAACATTTTCTAAAATAAGAAACCCAATTTGTCTCCAATCGTTAATCCGAATGCTTTTTAATCGTGTAAACAGTTAACTCTCATCGAGTGTCTTCCATTGCTAATCCATTTCGAAAGGTCATCATAAAAAAGGTAACAAAGGTTAACAAGAGTAGAACATTTGACGAGCAACAATTTATAATAGAAGAAGAAGAAAACAAAAGAAGAGTTAATCAAATTGCTCAACGATTGGAAAAGGTTAAAGGTAAACATTTCCAATGGAAAAGTTGACAAGTTACAGTTGAGAATTGATAGATGGCGTAAGGTTATCTTACTTTCTCTTTCTTTTGGTCTTTCTTTTTACGACCTTGTCTCTTGGTTTGGAATTGATTGTGCGTAGTTCATATAATTACCTTAGAATCAAACTGATTCCAGTTGATTGTTATAGTTGATGTAAAGTATTTTTGTTGATTAAATTAATTAAATGAAGTCTTTACTCTGTAAATTGTTTTGTTATGTGAAAAAGGAACATGATTATCACCTTAAAATCTTCTAATTACTTGAGATCTTTTCCCAATCAACAGAAACGTTTCTTCTCTAATTGTGATCATATTTACTATGGAACAACGAGTCTAACCCGTGAATATTTGTATATAAAAAACCAAAGGTAAAACTGATCAATTCATTTTCACTGTTTTCTTTTTTTCTTTTCTCTTACTTTTTTATTTTCCACTTTCCTCTTTCCTCTATCTTCTTTCCTTTCTTTCTTTCTCTCTTTCTTTCATTAATTCCTCTATCTCTCTCCTCTCATCACTCTCCCTACTACTATTATTATTATACTCAGTGTTCTTTTGATGACCTTTAAAAACCTCTTGAGTTTTTCCCTTTTACTATCTCTCTCTTTCTTTTTTCTTTCCCTTTCTATTTTTTCTCTCTCTCTCTCTCTGATATGGAAGATTTTCTGTTCTGTGTGTGGTGTGTATCTCTTTTTTCTCTACTCAGTGAGAGAAGTAAAATTCTGTTAGATTGTATAGTGTTGTTGCATTGTGTTCCTCCCTTTAGCTTCTAAATACAATCGTTTGTGGTGTCTCTTTGTGTTCTTTTTATTTCTTGTTCTCTCATTTTCTCTTTTTCCTCTTTCTCCAATATTTCAGGTTTCTTGTTTTCCTAGTAACATATTTTAATCTTTAGTAATAGAAAGAGGGAAAACGATAGAATGAGTGAGAGAGAGAGCAAGAGAGGAAAGAAGAGAAAAAAATAATTTTCCATTAAAATCAAATGAGATAATCACACACAAAATGAACCAGATTTTATTATCGGTAAACACATGTTCTATTTCATTTGGCATTTCAATCTGTAATCCAATGGTTACTCAATCAATTCCAATGTTCTCCCTAATCAATGGTTATGCTTTTTGATCTTTATTCTTTCCTCTCTCTCTCTCTCACACACTATATTTTCTATTCTTATTCTTTTCGTGTTAAGGTTTTGTTTTTGTTTTTGTTTAGAAGAGAAAAAAATTGTTCTCAGAAAAATTAGCAACAATGCAACACTATACTGTTAACTCAGCAGGTTATACTTAACCAAACTGGTAAATCCGCTCACTCGAAGGTCACATTATTCAACCAAATATCCCTTAAACCTTTCTTTTTTTCCTTCTCGTTAATGGCCAAGAAAGTGAACTTGGCCTTATTCTTATAAATTTTATTTTGATCTTTCCTTTCTCTTCATTTTCCTCTCTCTTACTTTCTCTCTCTCTCTTCCTTTTTATTCTATTTTCCCTCCTCCCTCCTCCTCATCCCTCCACCTCCTCCTCTTTCCTTCTTTATTATTGCTTAAGAATCTTAAACTTGAACTTGATCTAACCTTGTTTTATACACTTTCCATTTCATTCTCTCTCTTTTTCTCTTTTTCTTTTTCTTTCTCTTTCATGAACCATCAACTTTCCTCTTTTAAATTCAACTTTCATTTTCTTCCTCTCATCTTTAGGATAAAAGTCAAGCCCAAAGTTGTTGACAAGAAAAATTTATATTCATGTTTATATATTTGACTATTCTCTTTATGGTGAAGAGGATAAATTTATTAAATCAGCGCTCTTAATTCGCGCTATTACTCGTACGCACCAAGTGTGAGTGTAAAAGTGCAAAAGGAAAAAAAGTGACATCAACACACACAATTAACACACGATTTTATGAGAATTTCATTTCATCTCATCTCTCTGATTCTTCTCTTTGTTTTTATTTGAATTATTATTTTGTTTTTAAATGTTTTGTTTCATCGTTTTTGGAAATTATTCTTCTTATCATCATCATCTCTATTAAATTTAAAAGGATCTATCATATATATATATATATATTCTAAGTGTCAATATTCTAAAAACAAATTATGGTTAAACCCGATATTTTAACTCCGATCAAGTGTGAACCTCCAAGCCCATGTAGTGGTGGTGAGGGCAATAGTGTCAGTGGTGACCTGGAAACTGAATATATCAGTGTACCAACATCTCCCAGTGCAGTTGTAGCTATGTCATCTTTTGATTACGACAATTCCCCTGAAAACTCTGGCTCTGAATGGGCTGAACGATCACCAGACGAGGATAGACTTCGCATGGAATCACCTCCATTAGGTTCATCAACCCCCGGTGGCCTTAATTATGCTGGTGTTTCACCAAGTCACGGGTCAAATTATCCTATGGATAAAAAATCACTCGAAATGTGTGTAGTTTGTGGTGACAAAGCCTCAGGTCGTCATTATGGTGCAATATCTTGTGAGGGATGTAAAGGATTTTTTAAACGAAGTGTTCGTAAACAGTTAAGTTATGTTTGTCGAGCAAACCAGGACTGTGAGGTGACCAAACACCATCGTAATCGATGTCAGTATTGTCGACTTCAAAAATGTTTACATATGGGAATGCGAGCGGACCATTGTCAACCAGAACGGAAACCACTTGCTTTAGAGTACAATAATAATAATAATAATAACAATAATAACCTTCATAATTCTGGAAATGTTATTAGTAATCTTAACTCATTAGTGCCTAATATACGGCCTTTAAGTGCTGCTGCCGCAGCAGCAGTTGCCGCTGCGACTGGATCTCTGTCAACGGTGGCCTCGTCATCTTCACCATCCAATAATTCAATGGTAATCAATCACCATCGAGCCATCTTTCCTAAACCAACTTCCAATCAACCCGAACTGGCAAGCCTATTAGAAAGTAACCATCCGACCAGTGGAGGGGGCAATGGAGGAGATGGTAATTCCTCTGGTGGTAATGGATCAGCTGTTGCAACGTCAACCAGTAATGGCGATTTAAGCACCTTAGCGAATGTTTTATCTAATTTGGTCGCCTTCAGAGCTAATCATAACGACAGTAATGCTAATTCTGTAGAAACAAGTATGAGACCTTTACTTAAAGCAGCAAGTAATGTAATCGGTAATGGATCCATGAGTGGAGGCAATGGTAACAATGGTGCTGCTGGAGGAAGTGGCAATACAAGCGGAAGCGGTTCAGGAAATGAGTCAAGTGAAGAGAAACAAGCTCGAGCCAATAGTCTAATGATTTCCAAGGCAGCTTTTGATTTAATGGCTAAAATAGCATGTGGAACGGGATTAAGTTCCGAAGGAGCTGCTCTACTTTTTGGTGCAATGGATTTCGCTTCTGGAGGTCCTAATTCAAGTGAAAGTGAAGACTTATTTGAATTAGAGGGAACCCTTCTTAATGAGGCTCATTATCAATTTAATTTAACTCCGCCCAGCACTGGAACTTCAACATTTTTGTCACTTCAGTATATCTGTGAAAGTGCTTCTCGTTTACTATTTCTATCCGTTCATTGGGCTCAATCAGTCCAAGCCTTCCAATTACTCTCCATTGACGTTCAAACCTCTCTGATTCGAGGTTGCTGGTGTCAACTTTTCGTCCTTGGTCTTGCCCAATGTTCCCAAGTAATGTCTTTGACAACCATTTTGTCAGCCATTGTAACCCATTTACAGACAACACTACAACAAGATAAACTCTCGGTTCAAAGAGTTAAGCAGGTTACCGATCATATATGTAAACTTCAAGATTTCGTCAACTCCATCCAAAGATTAGAGATTGACGATCGTGAATATGCATATCTAAAAGCAATTGTTCTGTTTAGTCCCGAAAATTTGGCCATCAGTCAATTATTATGTTGCCGTCAAATAGAAAAGTTTCAAGAAAAAGCCGTTAATGAACTTCGTAACTATGTCACCGAGACCGTTCTAGGTGACGATGCCTTAAGCCGTTTCGGTAAACTTTTACTCCGTCTAATGCCACTACGAAGCCTTCTTCCTAGTATAACTGAGGAGCTATTTTTTTCTGGTCTTGTTGGAAATGTTCAGATTGAAAGTATCATTCCTTATATATTAAAAATGGATTCCAGTGAATTTACCAATTAAGGTAAATCTTCATTTGGCTCTCTTATCATAATCTAATCAACTAAATCCTTCACTTTCACGTTTTTGTTTTCAAAACTTGTCTATCAAACTACTATATAAATCATAATCATCATCTTAATCATCTTGAACATCATTTAACGACGACAACAAAATAAACGTTAAATATTACCAAATCAAAACAATCAATTAACAAAAGTTTGTTTTTATTTCTCACATTTATTTCAATTTAATCATCTTTGATTACAGCTCGAAAAACAGAAATGATTAACATTGAGACAGTTTGAAAAGTTTAAATTTAAATTGTTGTTAAAACGATGAGATAATAAAAAAAAAAGGTAAGACGATTTAATTACAATCAAAAACCTTGTTTAAAGTGAAAGTTAAATTGTTACCATTTACAAATTGTGGGTTAAAAGTAACAGTAACAACAACTAATTGTTAATAAATGATTTCCAACAATTAAACAACAAATTGTGTGAGTGTGTGTCCTTACACAACAACAATTTGATAAGTCGATCAATGGAACAAGGTTTTTCACGTTAATTGTGATTACAATAATGACTCAATGTCTTGATTGTTTGTAAATTGTTCATTGATGATGTTGAAAGTTGTCAGAGGAAAAAAATTGAAGAGGAAGAAGAAAAAATTTCAACTTCGCCTACATGGGATTTTACCTTGATAAAGATTTAGTTGCTTAGGACTAAGTACATGTTGATGATGTTGTTGTTCATGATGATGTTCATGATGATGATGATGATGAAGACTGAATTGAACCCAACCCTGTGTGAAGGTTATCATGAACTTATCTCAAGGTCTTTTCATTTTTATCTCAACAACAAAATTCAAGGCATATAATTGATGGAGAAGAAAAAAAAAGTTCTGTTTTCAAAAGAGACTTTGTTCATTTCTCTTTGTTATCGTTATAAGGTCACAATCAACTATTATTATCATGATAATTATATTATAACCAGTTTTGTCTTCTTACATGATGATGATAACAATTCAAGTTCATTTTAACTGTTTCTCATCAGATTAACTTTCATCATCATGATGAGTTAAATTATGCCAACAATTTCAATCGTTTTCAAACTTTCACTTTCAACGGACCTTCAGCAATCAGGTCATCGAATTGATTGTTAACTAATTGTTAATCCAAATCAAACCGATTGATAATACGATTTATTGTATAAATTTTTAAAATAAGTTTTATGTTTATTGGGTGGACATTGAGAGAGAGAGAGAGAGAGAGAGAGAGAGAGAGAGAGAGATGAACAATTAATTTGTTTTCATCATTTCAATGTCAACATTTGATTTGCTAATTATTAATTTATGTTGATTAGTTTTAGGAATCAATTGGTTAAATTAGTACCGTAATTAGCACGCGGTTAATTATTAGCTTTTTCATCATGTTCAACGGCTAATTTACAATTCTTATCAACTCTATCATATAATTAATTCTAAAAAGTATTATTATTACAATAAACTGTCCAGAATTTAACCAGAGGTTGAGCAAATATCCATCAGCTGATCTCAAACTATTATTTCTCCTCGTTGTATGATGACAGATTCACGGATGATAAAATGATCAATCATAAAGGTTTGTCAAAGATACCCAACTTCAATAAATGTATTACTATCACAATACAATTAATAAGCTTAAAATAGGTTAAGTAAATCAAAAAATTTGATTTCGATGATAATATTTTCCATTCATCAAATTGCTTTGTAAAAGCTCAATTCGATTCCTTTGTATTCTTGGTGTAGACTTGAGAGCGAACGGTTTTCTGTTTTCTTTGACGTACATTTTTGAACTGATTCTTTTGATTTCGTTTATTCTCTTTCGTTTCCTCATCAATCTAACGCAAATTTTTCTCGTGTGAACGAACAGAAAGTTGACGACACTCAACAAGGAAACTTCGAGCCAGAGACTGATGACACTTGCAACATAGCAAAAGTATTCGATGAAGTTCAATTTTTCTCTAGTCGTTACATTAGATTGAAACCCCAATGGGTAAGCGAAAAGGATTAGAGTTTGATTGCGGGGCAAAGATTCCCAATTCATGGCTCGAAGTTTCTGAATCTGAAATAGTTGAGTGTGACATTCGGGATTGCTGAACTTCTCTTCACACTCTGAGCGATGTTTGTTCAACTGTATTCCTTGTTTAAAAGTCGAATTGATCACCTCTTTGGAAACTCTGATAAAAGTACGATCATGGAAAGCATAGTTTTCTTCGTAAACTGATCTGGACATACACTTTTTGATAAGATCATGTCGCGATTTACCAGTCAAAGCTGAATAGGTCATACACTCTGAATAAGGTGGACCAAGACCATGGCTTTGTGTCATTAAGTAGCTCAAAATATACAAGTTGTTTGCTTTCCAATTTAAGGTCATTTGCCAAGGGCTCCCGTTGGAGTAAGTCAATTCTTCTTGGGTTTCATGAATATGGATCTCGACCGTATCATCGAATGTAATATCAGAATTGATTGCAATCTTCAGAATGAAATCATCATAGAACTCATTACGATTATATAAAAACGAAGGACTCAGGCCACCAAAAAAAGTAAAACACTTTTCGTAGGCATTTATATTCACTTCGAGTGGTCTGGCATCTGAACAAGCATTGTAGGTACGCGATTCGTCAAGTGATGAAGGTAAAGCGACTTTGCAATACTTGATAAGGTCCATGAATCCAGGTGTAATTGAGTCTATCTCGCCAACAGTTAGCTGAAATCTTAGATCATGTTCTGTGAGGCTCGAGTTGAAGGGTTGAATTCTCAATTTACTTGCATTTCGGGGATCCAGTTTATAATAATAACAAACAGATAACGAGGGAAGAGTGACCATTGAGGGTCGATAAAGTTCGATTATCGTTGATGCAGGAAACTCAAAGTACATGGTCACCAAAGTTGTCACTTGAATCGAAGCTCCAATTGTACATATAATCAAGGGAAATATTTTATCAAATGTGAACTTGAGTGATCTTTGAATTGCATCAGAAAGTTTTTCACTCTGTAATATATTCATCATTGTTAATCAATCTCTCCAACACTAATCATCTCGGCTGATGGACAAAAGTGATACCAATGATCTTTACAAAGTATTGATTTCCAATATGCTCCCACTAAAAAACTCAAGTCAATTTATTTAATTATTTCATTTCAAGACGATTGTTGGACAAACACCAATCAGATCGACGATTTTTATTGGATCTCTAAAAATAGACCATTTGAGAGGTGCAATTGTTTCACTACACTAATTAATATTTAGCTAATTGTTTCCACAGTTTAAAATCATCAATAAGCTTATTGCACGAAAAAAAGTGATTGACTTTGCAAATAATTGAAATAAAAACATTTAGTATTTAAATGGTTGAAAATGGTCATTTCAAAGATTGGAAACCATAATGGTCGATATTTCTAAAGCCGATTCTCGAAGCTTCTCAATAATTTTGGTCATAAAGATCATCGTCACTGGAAGTATTTCCATCGAAATGAGAAAACCTTTTTGACGATGCTCAGGATGTTCCTCGACTTCAACTCTGTTTCTCTTGGCAAAAGTACGTGTTCACATGTTTGCTCAGTAAAATATGTTTTCCGTTTTCAGTAAAATGGTCAATCGGTGAAAACTTGAAATAAAATCGAATCAATTTTTCGATTGGATAAGTAATTACTGTCCATCAATGAATTCTTTCACTTTTTCACTTGTTTAATCAAATCAACGAAAACATCTCCATGTCCAATGAAAAAAAGATCAATGTGATTGATACTGAGGTTAACCAAAAATCATAATTAGTTCAAGTTGCTAATATGATTTACCAATTGACTTTCAATTCAGTGAATTGATCTGATCGGTTCTCGAACACATTTTACAGCACTCATTTCATCACCATTCCAGCGACAGCACTTTTTCTTACCGATCCTATGACAATGGAAACACCGCTCGGCATACCTTGGACATAAGGATGGACAATTATATTTACATTTGCATCTCCCGAGCAAGAATAACTAACAATTTTCCTAAGATATTAATGAATCGAAATGCAAATTATTTGTACTTTACATTGAATGATTGAGTTATTGAATAAATCAACACAATTAGAGTTTATTTTTTTCTGCTGCTCATCCGAAATTCAAATAATCGATAAACATGATTCGTTAATTGTAATTAACATGCTTTTTAATCGTTTGATTTAATGTTTCTATTAACAATCAGCATAAAACAATTTAACATTTTCTATGATTTTGTTTTTCATTAATCATTGTGATGAAACACAATTTACACTTAACCATGGTTAATATTCAACAATTACCGTTACTTGATCAACCTTTCGCTAAATAATAATAATAATATGATTGTTCATTATTATTTATTGATTAATTGGGATCACTTGATTGTCCCGTTATTTAACAATGTAATCACTTTTAACTGTGCGAAAAGTATGGTGTAACTGTGACAATTAAGCGTTAAACCAATAATTTACGAAAATTAATCATAAACTGATAATTGATCATCATCTTGACAAACTAAAAAAATCTTAATCTATTGAATTAAGTTCTGATATAAAACTAGTGAAATCAAAGTAAAGAGTGACAGAAAGAAATAAATAAAATAGCAAAAGAATAATCAAAAATTGATTGATCATGATGATTAATCAACAACAACACCCGATAACTTTCACCTATCACAAGTTAATGGTCACAATTGTGTTCATGGTGATACAATCAGTTCGCCCTCAAACAGTTCGCCCTTCATGTGGATCCCAAGAAGCTTATTATGCTAATCCAGAAGACTGTAGATCTTACTATTATTGTTGGAACAACGAAAATTACCTTCAGTACTGTCCTAACGGTCTTTACTTTCACCTTGCTGGACGTACCTGTGAACCCGCGGGTGTGGCCGATTGCGGTGGATACACTGGTGGCAACGGAGTTGTGACAACCAATAGGCCACCGGGACTATTTGGTTCCTCTTTGTGCACCAAAATTTGTTCCGAAACTGAATTAGCCAAAAAATCGCCGGTCAAGGGTGTTTTATATGCGATCTGTAAATGCACCGAATCGATGACAATCAGCTCGACAATTATGCCTCCTTCTTACGCTGCATCGGCACCATTAACAACGCCTTCACCGCCCAATGTATTCAGTATCATTTCTAATTTCATCAATTCCATTTTTCCTGGTGTTCGTTAATTCAGTTGATCGTTTTATCCGCTAAATCAAAGTTTCATTTGAATTGAGATTTTTTCTTCCCCTCCTGTAAACTTATCGTTCACTTTAATTGTCTAACCTTCATCAGCGGACTTTAATTGTTTGGTGAACAATCAATAATATATACAAATGAATTGATTAAAATTACAAAAATTTGTTACAATTAATTGTTTTTTTTTCATTGTTTAATTAATACTTTTTCATTTGACAAACATTATCGATACCATAACAGTAAAACCTAAGGTGACGAGTAAGATAACAAAAAATATAATAACTGATTTAATCTGGTAACAGTTAATCAACAACAATTAACCTTGATTGCAGTTTGAAGGTTTATGATCAAAGGTAACTTAATATTGAAAAGCACAATTGTCATTTATTAATTGTTGAACTTAATCACAAACTAAACTCATCAAATGATCATAAAAATTGAACCAATTTTTTTGTTTGTCTGTATAAACAGATGATGGAAAACAATCAATTAATTGTCTAATAGTCAACCCAGTTGATTGTAATTTCAGTGCCGTTAATTGTTTGATGATCAACATTGAGAAATAAAAAATGATTTCCAATTAAGCGAAACGTTTTCCTTGGCAATCTAATTTGTTTTATCGTTCATTACACAATCAACATGTTTGACCTGATCATTAGAATCAACATTATTAATCAACGATAATATTGAATAAATTGTTAATGATTAACATCATCAATTGAATATAATCCAACCCCTTCGTCCCCTCTTTCTCGTGATTCCATGATAATAAACTTAATCATGATCACGAGAAAACTTTCTGAGCTTGTTAACCTTGGAACTATTTGGATACTTGATTGTTTACGATTCTCGTTCAGCATTTGAAACTTTCTAACATTCAGTTAATTATTACAGTTAACGACAATTAGCAGCAGTTGGAACGATCGGTTGTGGACTTTTAAATTACAATTAGAAGATGTAAATGAAAAGAGCGGCAAAAATTGTCGCGATTTAAATTGTGAAGAAAACAAATTTGAGAAGAAATTTTTTCTTCTCCAATTCGAAAAGTTTTTATTAACTTTTGATTGCAATCAATTTTGATTGTGATTATTTAAAGTTCATGATTATCTTATGTTTGGGTTGGAAATTGATGTTTAGTTAAGAAAAACGGAAGAAATTAATTAACTTGCATTTTTTTCCTTCTCCTTCAACTAATCAAATTAAATTTAACAATTTGGATTCCAGCCAATTCAAGTTATAAATAATCATTGACGATCTTTAATTGCTCAACATTTTCTTCATTTATCTTTATCATTTGCATAATATTTTTACAATTAATAATTTCAGCTTTAATTGTTTTGTCTAGGATCAAGTTAATTGCTGACTGAGAATTCACAACTAATCAATGAAATTATTGATCAGTGAAATCGTTTGTATCATTTGCCAACGATAAACCGGATATTTGAATCGTGAGACTATTTCTTGCAAATCTAATCAATCTAATTAACAATTAGTTAATTCATCGTTAAGTTTTGTTTTTGCTTTACCAACATTTGAGTGTAGCAATTTACTTCAAAGTCAAAGGTTAATTATTGGTAATTACGGATATTATTTTAACAGATAATGATGTTGATGATTGTGATTGTGATTACTTTGATGATAACGATTGTAATTGTTTATCCATTGTAACAATTAGAAAACTTTTTAACGCTTTTAATAAATAGCATTGGAAACAATTAAGACATAGATTTAAAATTGAAGAATCGGGTTAATTGTATGATTAATAAGCCTTTCGGGTAACATTTGATTGTGAATTTGTGGTTCAATGTAATTAATTGGTTCAATCTCTTTGATTATTGGTTATCAATTGGTAATTTACAAGTTCAAATGTTTTATGTGCTTGTTGATCATCGGTTTTGTTTCATTAATTGTGTACATTTTTTCCTCCTCTTGAGAGTTGATTGTTGACTTTGATTGTAGATTGGAGATGAATCAAGTTTCACATTACATTTGAACTCGGGGTCACTTTGAAAGTAATCACTTGGTTATCAATTCATTGATTACTTTTTTCTTCATCTCTTCCTTTTATTATGTCCTCGTCTAAAAAATGATTTACTCTTGACATGATTAGAATCAGGGTCCTCATCCTTAATTGTTGCTCTCTCCTCTCCTCCTCCTCTTCAACATTATCATGATCTTCACCATGATCAGGAACTTTTCTGCTCAGAATTGACTTTAATTTATGTGTCTCCTTGTACTTTCATGAAATCTTTTAATTGTAATTCTCATGGAATATTTTTCGTCTCAATTGCAATCACAGGCAAAAGGGTGACTTCTTTGTTGCCTTGTTCCTTTTTCGATTGGAATCAAGTTCTCCTTGGAAACTCTTTGTCACATGCAACTTATTTGTCACATTTTACTCCTAAGGGAAAATAAAAGAAAAAGATTTTCTAATTAAATGATTACCAATAGTTAACTGGTGGCGAGAGTAACTGTGTAAATATCAATCTGATGGCTTCATAAATTCATAAACTTCATGAACTTTTGTCATTTTAAATGTTACATTTTCTTGGTTCACCTTAGGTTTGTATTCATTTCGTTCCTTGGTAAGGATCCTGAGACGTTACTATTCTTGGCTCTTTAAGACTAAGAGTTTGATAATCAGACGTCAGATTTTATGATTGGTTAGCTAAATGTTGATCCAAATCATTTAAATACGAATATTCCCTTGATTTTGAGAGATTTATCGATTTATCCATCGTGTATATTTATCCATCCAGACCAAGTGGAACTGTTGACAAAAAAGAAAACCCATGAAAAAATGACGTTAAATTCAATCGAAGCAAAAAACCAGAAGACTTACTTGAATGTCAACCATAAGATAAAATGAATGTTACTTGTCGATTATAACTGATTTTTGAACGTTTAATTTTCACCAACGATAATTTGGAGAAACTAAATTTCCATAAAGTAATTCAATCCAATTCAAAGTGAATCTAAATTTAGTCCATTTTATGAGTTCATGGGTTTTAAATGTTATTCATTTTTTATATTCCAATTTCCTGTTTGGTGTTCAAAACGAGCCCAACGATAATCAACAATCCAAATACAATTAATTCAACAACAGCAAAACTTTCCAATTGATAAAAACTCAATTTTCCGAAATGATTTTATTAGTCCACTTTGGATTACAGTTACATGAGTCGTTGCTCATGCACTAGAGAAATATAAAAATATTCTCTTCAAAAGGATACAAAAAAAATAAAAAACAATTAACGAGATTTCTCGATATTTCAGTAAGCATGGTCATTTGTTTCTCGTTATTTTGATAAATCAACATTTCAGTAAGCATGGGTCAAGTAGACCCATGCTTTAGGTCCACTCTTATGAACAACTAATCCGTGGATAAGCAATAAAGATCCTTTCGGCACAGTAACAGGTCGAAATGAAGACTCGTCATACTCCGTTTCAGGGAAATCGAATGAAACTTTGATCCCCGAATCGTCTTCACTTCTTACGAATCTACGAGTGACATTTTCTTTGTGAGACTTTGGAATGAACCATAAACACCCGTTTTCGAGAGTAACATCTTCTAATGCGAACCATAATCCAGTCAATTTAATCTCTGGTTCAGTGAATAGAAACTCGGCATCTTTGTGAGCTGTAACTTCACTTCCAACTTTCGGGTTCTTAAATATTATCATGCTCTGGACAATCGCTGGTTCCACGAATTCAAGACTTTTTAAGAGATTTTTGATTCGATCATTGAATGTTACCTGTTTAAAGATTGGATTGAAATGATGAAGAGCATGACCAATTTTGTTCAAACATTGACCACGAGGAACAATTAGATTGCCATCAGAATCAAGGGCCTTCTCTTCAAAGAAAAAAGAAATTCTATCTCCTGAATTGAGAAAATAGTCATTTCCTTGTTGCCCTTTTCCCGTTTTGAATACAGTTCGATTTTCATTGAGATCAAAAGTTTCCACGATATTTTTGGTCTCTTTCAAAATGGAATCGACATGATTTGAATCGTGAAAATTAGGGAAAACAGCATATCCATTGGTCCAATAATCTTTAATCAAATTCTCATAAGAGTCCATTGTATTACAAACAATTCACAGAGAAAAACAATTGACGTGGATAACTAAATTATTGTCAAGGAAAAGATGAGAAATTAATTTGTACCGTTATGTTTGGACTGAAAGCAAATTACAACTATTTAGAAAAGAAAAATTTTGGCATTTGTATCACAGTCAAATTGTTTGGTTGGTTTTCCCTGAAGAAGTTGAAATTGAAACAGGGGAGAGAGAGCGAGAAAAAAAAATCATAATGATGATGAAAAAATCAACAGAGGTTTTTAACCATCATTAAATGTTGATGCCTTGTTGTTGCTGTTGAAGATGTGAATTGGTAAATGATGAAATTACTCGGTTATTTGAACCGAGAACAGCTAAAACTGGTGCTCCATTGTTAATACCAAGAGAGTGATTGTTAATGTCATTGTTTCCGTTAAAGGTTCCAAGGTTGGTACTATTATTGGATCCATTGGTTAGATCACCTTCATGGGCTAAATTTGAACTAGATTTACTGCAAATTATTGTACGACGACCACTGTTATCACTGACAATAGCGGGTAATGTGTTTCCAATTAAACCATTTGAACATGTTACTGGTGTTCCTTGTGTGGTTGTAGATGGATTGGTTGTTGTCGTTAGGCCTGATGATGTTGGAGCTCCTGTTGAAACGGCAAATTGTCCATTTCTTAGGTGAAGTGACTCTAAATTATGATAACCAAGATAGTGATTGGGTAATGTTTGCTGGAAATGGTGAAGTTGATGAAGATGATGACCATGATCTCCACCAGCAGCAGCCGCAGCGGCTGCCGCTGCTGCCATGGAATGCAACCTGTAATTACCTAAAGCGGCTGAGGCAACGGTTGAACCAGGAGGTAGGATTACCTTGGCAACGTAAGGTTCATCATCAATACATTCATATACATGTTCAATCATGTGATGACAAGAGTATGGATTACATGATTGTTTAGGATTATATAAATGATAAAAATGATTAGGTGTTGGTCCATGTGTAGCCATATTAGGACCGTTACCGGCAGCAGCGGCTGCAGCAGCTGCGGCAACTGCAGCCGGTGTTAACCTACGACAACCATAATCAGATCCACTTTCGGTGGTGGCAGCGTCACTGGCAAGATAATGACGCGATGATGAAAACTCTCGGGATAATCCACCCATACTAGATGAATTACCAATCATGGGCTGTGATAATTGAGCTGGATTTCCAGTAAGATTTTGAATAGATGGATTCTTATTATAACCTCCGAAAACGAATCCCCTAGAAAGTTAAGGCCACTATTAAGAGGAAGGTGATGTACAACATTTGGATGGTGAGAATGATGATGCCCATGATGTACGGGATGAGGATTATCCAGATAGCTTTTGGAATCACCTTTTAAACAAAAAATGTGTCTTGCTGCATAAGAGCATATTAGAGAATAACGGGAACGAATATTCTCTTTGGTTAAACAATAGTAAGAGAACACAAATAATCCAAGGGAAACATTGGTAAGGGCAAATAAGAATCCAATGGTTGATACCCTGTAAGTTAAATAAACAACGCCTAGAGTACAATTAATGGCAGCCAACAGGTTAAGTGAGAAACGACAAAATAATGAAATTTTTAGCTTCCGATTTAACATTAAATCTAATGCAAATTTATCTGCACTGGTCATTAATCCGGATGGATAAACAAAACCTCCAACAGAACCTGGAGATACTGGTGAAGATGATGATTGACCAGTTGATGAAGAAGATGTATGTAAACCAATTCTTGAATAGGTAACTAAAAGAAGTACTAATCCAAGGCCAGTTAATATGATAGACGAGGCAATGACAAATGAAGCAAGATGAGAACGAGCCTCAAGTGAGCAAAGATTGGCAAACATTGGTAAGGCTTGTGTTGATGTTGACCAAGAGATGAGTAAAATAACTATTAATGGTATCAAATATGATGTTAGGTAAAGATAGCGTCTCAATTTAACTGGATTTATGCCACCGGTAAGTATTGAAGCTGTTGTTGCTGTTGTTGGTGTGGTGGTGGTGGCAGTTGATGAGATATTCACAGAGGCAGAAACGGTTCCTGATGGACCAAGGACAAGAGATGGATCAATAAATTGTTTCCTTGATAGGCGTACATGAAGCTCAAGATCAAGATCAAAAAGAATCCAAACAAAATGAACAAGAAGAAAATAATGATATAAGGCAACAAGAAAACCTAATGAACGAAGGGTTGAAGTGTTGGTTGTTAATGAATTAGATGATGATGATGATGATGATGATGATGAAATTGATGTTGTATTGAAATAGTTTGGTGAAAGGTAAGTACCCAGAATTAATAATAACACAAGATGATCGAGTAATAAATTGATTGTAACATTTTTACGAATCAATGCTGATTCCTTGGTTTGCAGTGAACGAATAAGGACAAGGGTAACCAAGGCAATTAATAGAATAATTGAGTTTAGAGTTGATCCAAGAATTAAAAGAATACGAATTGTTCCTTCATTTTCTAAATTACTGTAATAAAGTTGACCGGAAGATGATCCACTTGGTGGTGGTATGTATAAATTTTCCTCATAAATTCTAGATGAATTTTCATCATATTTAGAGTCAATATCTAAAATTGAACGGGTTGATAGATCAAAATCAATTGGGGGCTGTGGTTGTGATGGTGGTGGGGAGGGTGAAAATTCTGAGATGAGTTCAATTTTGGGTGATAATGGAGGTGAAGGTGAAATCTGTGGACTACTAGTTCGGTATGGATTAATTGTTGGTATTATGATGGGCGGTGGACTTTGGTTCTTTGGCTTATTGTTAGAGCTCTGTTCACTTAGAGAGAAGGGTGAAGATTGGGAGAAAGATGATTGAGGTAACAAAGACCAGTTGTCATCAAAAGATGATGAAAAAGATGAAGATGGTGAGGATGGTGATGATGATGAAGGTAATGATGAAGAGTCTAGGGAAGAGGAAAGTGAAGAAGATGATGAAGATGATGATGGTGATGACGGACAACTTCAGAAAATCCTGGTGGACGTTGAAATTTAGGCACACACTCATAATGAACTTCAAGATATTTATAAGTTCCTGGACATAGGTCACCAAAGAAAGAGCTAGATGCTGGTAATAAGCAACTATTCTTACGATTACAATTTAATTGAATATTGGCAAAAGATTCAGGTGATTTACAATTTACACTCCATTCAAGATTTCCTTGGGAATTACATGTTGAAATACTAAAACGACCAAAATTGGCACGTATTAAGTTTATTATGTAAGGATCACCACAAGATAATGTTAAACTTGACCCTTCACAAGCGTATCCGGTTCGTCGTTGGGTAGTGAAAATTTCCTCTTCAGTTTGACCAGATACCAGAAAGAAAATGGGTATCCAGTGAAATAAAAGATGACCACCGAAAAGGAGACCAAGATGTCTTCGGATCATCGCTCAGCATCACACAAAGGAGAGTAATTTTTTAAAAAGAAAAGAATAATTGAAATTTTGAAGAAAACAAAAAGACACAAAAAAAATTACAAAATTAAAGAAGAAGAAAACAACATCAAACCACAAAAGTTTAGCCCATTAAACTATTGATGTTGCAAGTTGAAAGATGGCGGCGAGATGGTGATGATGATGAAGGAACAAAATTTATTATTAAAAAGATGGAAACATGAGAGAGAGAGAGAAAAAGAAAAAAAAATTTTCTCTTTTCCCAAACAAAGAAAATGAGTTACAATCTTTTACCAAGTTGAATAGAACAAGAAATGTAACATCACTTGATTGTTTAAAATGAAAGAAAAGACTTCTTGAACACAATTAATGTGAACAAATCAGTCAATTATTCCATAAAACCTGAAAATTAGAATGATGACAAGAACGTAAACACAATTAAAATCAATTACAATTAACTAACAAAATGAAAGAGAAAGGAAAATACCAAACAGATAGAAATAGAATAAAAAAAAAGAAAAAGTGAATTGAAAAGCTGCACAATTGATTGCCAATACAAACCTTTTATTAAATTGATCCAGTTACAAGGGCTCATCTTGTATTTCTCGTGTTGATTATTAAACTAATTGTTGAACTAATTAATGAACAAAGAGACATCACAACAAGAAATTAATTCCAAGCATTTGAATGTTGAACCTCAACTTGAGATTCTCAACATTTGATGAAATCGTTTTTCTGTCAACAACAAACTCCACCTTCAGTATAATTGAAGCGCTTCTTTCAAAAAGATTGGAAAACTAATCCAATCAATTAAATTGATTCAATTTAACTCATCTTGTCGAATATAAGTAATTGATTCTAATTCTCTAATTCTCTATTTCATTAGGGTCATGAGATTAGATCAATTCTTAAAATTAGAGGACAAAAGTTTTCTTTTTACAATCAATACACTTACTTCATAAGAACTTCGAGAACTTTATCTTCCAAGTTCGAACTTTTCCAATGGCCACCATTAACTTGAAATTCCTTTTCAAGTTTTCTGAAGAGAAAGAGTTTTCAAAGATGGACAATTATCTAAGAGTAGTACATGATGACGATTATAATAATGATTAATACCATCAACAGCGATTTCGAGAAACTCGATGCTAAAAAATCCAGCCCATTGTATCTAACTGAATAAGAAAAGATAGCGACAGATAGAGGTAGTAAAAATAAACAGATCTTTTTTTTTTGACAATTTGTTAACTGTCTACCTTTATCTATTATACTCAGAGTGTAAATATTTCACGATTAAACTTCCATGTAAACGATTTAAATTATCAATTGACAACATTCATTTTCTTCATCATCATTTGGTCTCATACTTTCAACGAATGCGGATGAGACTGAATCAAATTTGAATTTAACAGACCATTAAACCAAATACTAATTACATCAGGTCGAACTACAAAATATCTCTTCAGATGTATTAATATAAGTGACGGATCCAAAGGAATCATCAGTTTCCGTTACATTTTTGTTCAGTTTGATGACAAACGATTATTTAAATGTTCTGATCGCCATGTTTTTAAAAGTAACAAAAATAGCCTGTTTGGTGTTCAAAACGAGCCCAACGATAATCAACAATCCAAATACAATTAATTCAACCACAACAAAACTTTCCAATTGATAAAAACTCAATTTTCCGAAATGATTTTATTAGTCCACTTTGGATTACAGTTACATGAGTCGTTGCTCATGCACTAGAGAAATATAAAAATATTCTCTTCAAAGGATACAAAAAAATTAAAAACAATTAACGAGATTTCTCAAAATGTAAACAAACCTAAAGGGACTTTGTTAAAATCTCGGTTTGGATAAAAGTCTCTAGTTGGAAGTTGATGTTGTCTCTCAATTAGTTGATTGTCTTGTGATCAAACTAATGTTTTTGTTTTTAATTTTGTGTCAGTTTTCCCCTTGATTAATCAACATTCCACAAATGACCATTTGATTGTACTCATTGACCATCCAACCCAATCAAGAGTGACCAAGACAAACCAAAAACTGAAGGTAAACAAAGTAACTGGAAAATTTGGCGATTTCGGTTCCTTGGATTGGATTGATTTAATTTTTTAAATTGTTCAGTTTACAAAATACTGGATGTCCATTAATCCAGGAATATAAATGCAATAATCTTATTAATTAGTTAAGCAACACTGAGTCTGTTACAGATGAATTAAATTGTTACACTATGGACAGATTATGAGGTAAATCAAAATAAAGAATTGACTTTGAATTAATTATTAATACAAAATTGGCAATCAGGGACAGGTTATAATCGGTAGGACGGATTGACTATTTGGAGTATCGCTGCTGTTGATGAAACAATACCGATGAGTCCAATTTTCGACGGCGAAACTTTTAATTGTCCCAAACTGGCCATTGGTAGTAAAGTATCACAAATGTTTTTCACTGTATCGATTGAAACATTTTTATGTTTAAGTAAAATTGACCCAACAGTAGTTAGATATTCAACCGATCCCAATTGTTGTTTAATTTTCCTTAATCTTTGTTCACTTTCAATCAGTAGTTTAATTTCATGACAATCACGAAGTAGATTAAGAATTGAAGAGTATAACCAAAACCGATTACTTGTATCTGACCATTTGGACTCATCGATCTGAAGAAGACCAACTTTCTTTAGCCAAACCAAATGGTCAGCAAATAGAAACAAAGAGGAAGATATCCTGGAACTGGTGACAATCATCCTCAGAATTGGATCGGAAATTGATAAACTGGACATTGACGAATACATTAAATCAACACTACGGCCCAATCGAAGCACTAAATTGGCATCGGAAATGAGAAAGAAACAAAATCGATTAGTTCAATCAAATCATCCGAGTTTCTTTCTTGTGAACAACCTCCATGCATACGAGTCATTGTTGATTTTTTGACACTCGGCGAATATTTTGCAAACTAATTTGAATAATTGATCTTACATCTTCTGGAGAAACCTATTAAACTTTCCACTTCCTTGAGACGAGCAATTGTTTCCATGTTAGATGAGGACTTTTTTTCCAATAAAGACCAAGCTAAACGAAAAGAGAATTGCCAAAGCCTGGAAAAGAAAATGAGATAAACATATAGAAAAGAATTAGAATTGAGAAAAGATCAATTGCTTGACCAACAAGGAAACAATTTATTCCAATTGGAGCAATTGTACTGGTCAACTTACCTCAACACTTTGTCTCTGCCACTGGTTTGTGAATTAAGTCTCATTAATTGCTCCATAGTATTTGATTTGTATTAACAAAATAGATACAAAAAAGATGATCAGATCCTTGACTTGGGAGAATAGGATAACTTGCCAAACCTGTCTAATTATATTCACTTTTCAGGTTTATTCACGATTCTAGAAGGAAAATATCACCTTAAAATCATTAAATTTCAAAAGAATAAAAATAATGAAGAAAATAAATCGAAATTATCGAGAAAAGAATAGAAGTCAAACAGTTTGTTTACTATTCTCAGAAACAGCTGATCAAATGGCTTTGAGTCGATTGGAGTTTCATTTGGATTCTCTTTGAATCTCAACAGATGATTAATGGATCAATTTCAAAACCATTTCACAATCGAATTAATCACTGAACAAATTGTAAGGGAATCAATTTCATGGCAAATATTCTTGAGCCAATTCCTAAGAATCAAGTAATTGTCAAAGCGAATGCACAATCGCCAAAGAACGAAGCTCTTAATGTTCAGCCATGAACTTCGAAGCGAAGTCACAAACAACGTTCTGATCTAACCGTTTATTTTTTCGTTCGAAAAATGCTCTAATTTCAATTATGTTCTAAACTTCGATAGATAAAAACATTGTTATTCAGAATGACAGTTAATAATTTTGTCACATGAAAAGTTTAATTATCAATCGGTAATCCTGAATTTCCAATAATTATTCTGTTTCAGTGGCAATTTACAAATGAACTTTTCACATTTTCAGAAGTTTTTACTTGGCCAATTATGATGGTCTGAGTTTTTTAATTGAAAGTTGTAATTAACAAATAAATCCGATTGTGAGCATCACATTTTTTGCATTCGATCATGTTAGTACATGTACTTGTAATACAGCAATTAACTATCAACCAACAGAGCCCAAGTAAAACTTAAACCTTTGATTATCTTGTTCGCCTTTAAGGTGATTATCAATAATTTTAATTCAATTTTCTATGCTTTTCATAATAATCCAGAAATTCAATTGTTAATCATGTTCATAGTTTGAGTGTGAAAATTTACCATTCATAACATTAAGGTTTACTTTTAGTGGATATCAACTCAAGTTTTGTCTTTTAACAATTAAAAACCAAAATGGTGAAATAATTAATATTATTAATGATCATAAATATCAATTGTTTAACTTATTTGGTCATCAATTATTGAGGAAATATGAGTTTCTAGTTGGCCGCTAATTAACCAGTACCAGTGTAATTATCACGAGCGTCTTACTGTTCAATCATTCAATACTTTCATCTACAATTTATGATTTAATATTTTTAGATTTTGATTAAATCAACCAGCAGATAAAACAAGATATTGTTAATGATTTATCATTTGTGTATTACTTAATTACTTTATTGTTATATGATTTCTTATTCATTGATTAAATTTTCTTTACTTTTGATAACGTTGTTATTACTATTCGTATTTTCTTCTTTAGGAATTGGCTTGTATCCATTGGCGATTGGTAACTTTGATTCTGATTTAACGAAAATCAGATAAGAATAGACTAAACTTCCGATCATACTGATATTTAATCCGATAAAATTAACGTAAGAAAAAATGTAATCGCCACCAATATACATTCCAATGTAAGTGACAAGAATATTCTGTAAAATTTCATCATACAAAAGGAGAGAGAAGAGAAAATTAATTAAAGCGATGAAAGGGTATAATTAATTTTAATGGAGAATAAATTAATTAATCAAACTCACCTTAAGACATCCAACTATTGTAGTAGTTAAGGCCGAATTGTATGAAGTACATAAAACAGTTGAATACATGAGTAGAAATCCCATAATACATGATGAAAGGAATGAAGTTAAAAAAGGTAAATTAGTCCAATGTTCAAATTGATATGAAAGGGCCAATTCCCCCGTCGACCAGGAAATTAATATCATTGGGGGTAACATGAAAAGACTATTATAAAATAAGAGTCCATATTTTCCCAGGTCTTTGGCATCCAGTTTCTCTTTCATGTAAACACCATTAGCGGCCGTGAAAAGGTCATTACTCAGAACCAGAATATAGCCTTGGGCATCAAAGGAGAGATCGTTGCTAGCAGCAATTAAAGCTCCTCCAACCATTGCAACAACTGTCATTATTATTGAGGTACTTGATTTAATATTGAGAACCAAATATTCACCAATTAATGTCATTAATATGGCGAATCGACGTAAAACCGTGAACATTGGTAAACTTAATCTTTGCGTTCCTCCAAGGCCACAAATTAAGTTACCAATATAAAATAGCGGCAATGGAAATACTTTTCTAGGTATTTCTAAACTATAATCTGGATAACTGATGATGGACATTGATTTACCAAAGGAAAGGATTAACAAAGTCGCAACCATTTGACCAAGGCCAAGAAATTTTGCTGACGGAAATCGATAAGAAGTAAGGACCACTTTGTTAACGGCAATGATTAGGAACGATGAACAGCCATAGAAAAGAGCAGAAAATATCTTCATATAAACTATATTTGATCGGCCAGAAGAGTGAGTAAAATATGATTTAATTTTACTATAAAATCCAACAGATTGGCTACTAGTTGATAATTGTTTATAACTGAAATCAAACAAAGAATCACTTTTCGACATAGTTAACTGGCAATTTAATTTGGCAACAAATGGAAGTGAAAGATTAACTTTTCCAAAACTGTGTAGAATTTAAAAGAAAAGGGAAAACCAGAATAAAAGGAGAAAAAAATACAAGCGCCACGATGAATCCCGAATCTCTTCTTGAACACAATTAATGTGAACAAATCAGTCAATTATTGTTCCATAAAACCTGAAAATTAGAATGATGACAAGAACGTAAACACAATTAAAATCAATTACAATTAACTAACAAAATGAAAGAGAAAGGAAAATACCAAACAGATAGAAATAGAATAAAAAAAAGAAAAAGTGAATTGAAAAGCTGCACAATTGATTGCCAATACAAACCTTTTATTAAATTGATCCAGTTACAAGGGCTCATCTTGTATTTCTCGTGTTGATTATTAAACTAATTGTTGAACTAATTAATGAACAAAGAGACATCACAACAAGAAATTAATTCCAAGCATTTGAATGTTGAACCTCAACTTGAGATTCTCAACATTTGATGAAATCGTTTTTCTGTCAACAACAAACTCCACCTTCAGTATAATTGAAGCGCTTCTTTCAAAAAGATTGGAAAACTAATCGAATCAATTAAATTGATTCAATTTAACTTATCTTGTCGAATATAAGTAATTGATTCTAATTCTCTAATTCTCTATTTCATTAGGGTCATGAGATTAGATCAATTCTTAAAATTAGAGGACAAACGAAGAGTAAAACAGAGACAAAACTTAAGAACTTCGAGAACTTTATCTTCCAAGTTCGAACTTTTCCAATGGCCGCCACAACTTGAAATTCCTTTTCAAGTTTTCTGAAGAGAAAGAGTTTTCAAAGATGGACAATTAATTAAGAGTAGTACATGATGACGATTATAATAATGATTAATACCATCAACAGCGATTTTGAGAAACTCGATGCTAAAAAATCCAGCCCATTGTATCTAACTGAATAAGAAAAGATAGCGATAGACAGTAAAAATAAGCAAATCTTTTTTTTGACAATTTGTTAATTGTCTACCTTTATCTATTATACTTAGAGTGTAAATATTTCACGATTAAACTTGGGGGGAAACAGATGAAACTTCCATGTAAACGATTTAAATTATCAATTGACAACATTCATTTTCTTCATCATCATTTGGTCTCATACTTTCAACGAATGCGGATGAGACTGAATCAAATTTGAATTTAACAGACCATTAAACCAAATACTAATTACATCAGGTCGAACTACAAAATATCTCTTCAGATGTATTAATATAAGGGACGGATCCAAAGGAATCATCAGTTTCCGTTACATTTTTGTTCAGTTTGATGACAAACGATTATTTAAATGTTCTGATCGCCATGTTTTTAAAAGTAACAAAAATAGCCTGTTTGATGTTCAAAACGAGCCCAACGATAATCAACAATCCAAATACAATTAATTCAACCACAACAAAACTTTCCAATTGATAAAAACTCAATTTTCCGAAATGATTTTATTAGTCCACTTTGGATTACAGTTACATGAGTCGTTGCTCATGCACTAGAGAAATATAAAAATATTCTCTTCAAAGGATTAAAAAAATTAAAAAATAAATAAAAAAATAAAAAACAATTAACGAGATTTCTCAAAATGTAAACAAAGCTAAAGGGACTTTGTTAAAATCTCGGTTTGGATAAAAGTCTCTAGTTGGAAGTTGATGTTGTCTCTCAATTAGTTGATTGTCTTGTGATCAAACTAATGTTTTTGTTTTTAATTTTGTGTCAGTTTTCCCCTTGATTAATCAACATTCCACAAATGACCATTTGATTGTACTCATTGACCATCCAACCCAATCAAGAGTGACCAAGACAAACCAAAAACTGAAGGTAAACAAAGTAACTGGAAAAACACAATTTGATTTCCATTTCCTTGTCAATTTCAATTAAATTGTAATTCCTGATTGCAGATCAACCTCTCAACCAGAAAAGGTAAGCTATTAATATTTATGATCTGTTGTTAATTATTTCACCATTTTGGTTTTTAATTGTTAAAAGACAAAACTTGAGTTGATATCCACTAAAAGTAAACCTTAATGTTATGAATGGTAAATTTTCACACTCAAACTATGAACATGATTAACAATTGAATTTCTGGATTATTATGAAAAGCATAGAAAATTGAATTAAAATTATTGATAATCACCTTTAAGATGAACAAGATAATCAAAGGTTTAAGTTTTAACTTGGGTTGATTGTTAATTATTGTATTAACTGATTGTTAAAGATCAGTTAAAAGAAATTCAATCGTTTCTTGAGCTGTTTTGTATTATTAATTAATAATTAAAGGTTATTCTTGATATTTCAAGGATTTTGTTCAAATAAGAACCTCAATCATCTTGAATTAACCTGTTAAACTACTTTGATTGATTTTAGATCTTCAGTTGAAATCATCATTCGAATAATCTGATTCTTGATGAGTGCAAATTGTTTCACTTGATTGTTTATTTATCTTTTTTATATTAATAATAAGAGTCTATTTTATGATTACAGTCAATCGTTTTCTAGCAACAATCAGGGAATAAAAGAGAGTTAGTCATCAATAGCTCCATGTTAATTCATGTCTACATGACTTTTTTTGTTAGATTGAAGATTAAGATAATTACGATATTGATAAATTGTGCCATTAAAATCTAAATCATTTTCTATCATATAATTGGGTCTTTTTCTCGAGTAAAAGTTAATCGTGAAACCGATTACCACAGTAGCGGTAAGCACCATGATCGACGGCCAAAAGGTAAAAAAGTGCACATCAGTAAATTCCTCGCTTTTCAGCGCTGGCGATAAATACAGAGAAACACGGCAATGATTTACTATATTCTTATATATTTTACTCATACTGTTATCTAATTGTCCTTGATTAATCTTCCATTTATCTCTTCTCTTCTGTTTTTCACCTCTATGGTTATTAAATTAATCACTAGTAGGTTATAAAAACTTGAATTGATCACAGAATTGTTACAAATCAGTTGGATTGGTACTGGTGACAGTTAATTGTACTCTTAATTTGGTTGAGTCCTAGTTAATTATGGCCTTACGTCGACTTAGTGTTTTTTCATCATATTTTACCAAAGTAAGTGAAGGAAAAAAATGTTGGACTTTTCATAAAATGTAAATTAATTGTTGATTATTGTTGATTGTAAATAGATTGATGAAAATAGTGCAAGACACGGAGGAGAGTTAATTGCTCAGACAATACATTCACATGGAGTGGAACACATTTTTACCCTTTCAGGAGGTCACATTTCACCGATATTAACTGCCGCTGAGAAACTAGGAATTCGTATTTTGGATACAAGACATGAAGTAAATGCCGTTTTTGCTGCCGATGCGGTGGCTCGGATTTCGGGTAAACCGGGTGTCGCTGTGGTCACTGCGGGTCCAGGTATTACCAATACGATTACTGGAATTAAAAATGCTCAGATGGCTGAATCACCCGTCGTGTTGTTTGGTGGTTGTCCGGCAACTCTTCTGAAAGGTAAAGGAGCCCTTCAAGATATTGATCAAATGTCGTTAATGAAATCAGTCACAAAATGGCAGAAAACAATCACACGAGTTCGAGATATTGTTCCGATCGTACGAGAAGCTTTCCAAGTAGCTCAATCAGGAACTCCAGGTCCAGTGTTTGTTGAGTGTCCGCTTGATATTTTGTACCCTTACAAAATGGTTAGCCGAGAGATGTCTGCTAAAAGTAAATCTAACGATTTAATGTCCAAGTTAACAAATGGATATTTAAATCTCTATGCTAAAGATTTATTTGCAGGGGCATTTGACCAGCAATGGCCCACTGATCCTCTACCGATTTCTTTCCCAACACCAAGTGAAGGAGACATATCAAGGGTCATTAGTTTACTTCAAGGTGCTAAACGACCATTGATTTTATTGGGATCACAATCAGTGTTACCACCGATTGGTGCTCACAAATTGAAACAAAATATTGAATCGTTAGGAATACCCTGTTTTCTTGGGGGAATGTCCCGAGGTCTTTTGGGCAGGAAATCGCCCATTCAGATGAGACAATCTCGTCGGGATGCTCTGAAAGAAGCTGATCTAATTATTCTCGGTGGAATAGTAACTGATTTTCGGCTTAGTTACGGTCGCGTTTTACCAAAAAGTGCCAAAATAGTTGCCATTAATCGTAGTAAAGAGCAATTGTATAAAAATCATGGGATCTTTTGGAATTCGGAAGTTGCCATTGAAGGAGATGTTGGTTCATTTTTCGATGGATTAGCTGATGAACTAAAGAGTAAAAATTTCACTGTTGATCAAGGATGGATTAAAGCGTTGAGAGAACGAGATGATTCAAAGGAATCTAAAACCTCAACAATGGCAGAAGCCCCAACAGATCAGCATTTGAATCCAATTAAATTGCTCACTGAACTTGAAAATGTTATCCCTGAAAATAGTATTCTAATTGCCGATGGCGGTGATTTCGTTGGTTCAGCTTCATACATTGTCCGACCTCGAGGACCTTTATGTTGGCTTGATCCCGGAGCATTTGGTACACTTGGTTGTGGTGGTGGATTTGCTCTTGGTGCTAAAGCTGTAAAACCCGATGCCGATGTTATCATTTTGTATGGAGACGGTTCACTTGGATATTCAATGATCGAATACGATTCTTTCGTCCGTCATAAACTCCCCGTGATCTCGGTTGTCGGTAATGATGCTTGTTGGACACAAATCGCTCGAGAACAAAAACCAATCCTTGGTTCCGATGTTTCCTGTAACTTGGCTTATACTAATTACGAAAAATGTGTCGATGGATTGGGAGGCAAAGGCTTCCTTTTAGATGCTTCCAACGGCGATAACATGAAAGCGGTTCTAACAGCGGCTATTCAATTGGCCCGTCAAGGAAGTCCAACCTTAGTCAATGTGCTAATTGGTAAGACTAAATTCCGAGAGGGAAGTTTATCCGTTTAAACGATTCAATTCCAATATTTTATTCTAACGAAAAAGAAAATTCGATTTTAATATAGATTGATTTCCAACACAATTAGTGTACCTTGAACACCAATCAAATTATATCTTCGTCTAATTAAATGTTATGCAAATGAAAATCATTATCATTTGGATCTGATCTTTAATCTGAACAACTAAAGCTCAATTAATCATGTAAAATAACTCGTCTTAATTCAGTCGTAGAAAATATTATTCCCCTACATTGAGAACCATTTGAATACTGATAATGAGACTTGAGATTATTACTATACAATTAATTGAGGAACAATTTAATTACTCACCTTAGTTAATGACTTTATGGTCTAATTGTCTTCGATATTTTTCAAGCTCCTGAGAAAAGAAATGGACTTGTTGATTATCTCATGCAAATTGTCAAGTAAATTACCTCATATCTTTGAGTTCTAATCAAATCAACATCTCTTTCTTTGAAATTTTCATCTTTTGCTGGATCATCAGGCAGAATTAACTCAATTGCAATTTGATTCCATCTTTTGATCATTTTGTTTTTCAATATTTCCAATGAATCTCCGTCCAAAAAATTTGAAGGGTCACTTTCACTCGGCATCCAGATCGGGTTATTGTTATCAAAACGAGCCTCAGGTAATTCTGATTGATGATTAAATGCATATTTTTTTAGCAAAGATTTGATTCGGTTCACTAATTGATCTCGTTTGATGCTCGTGTAAATCAGTGAACATCCTTCAGTTTGTGAAAGGCTGCAAAGATATTTACTTATTAGCCGACGATCGTCCGGTTCCATGTCCTATTAATTGTGAGAGTGCAAATTGTAGACTCAATTCAAGGTTTATTCGAGCGCTCACCTGAAAAAGGTCATATTTATTGGCCATTATAATGATTGGAATCGATAAATTTGGTAAAAGTTTCTTAATGTTACTACTGCTCATTCTTTCGGCTTTATTACGGCTGATTGATGATCGTCGTTCGTTGGATTGTTTTTTAATGAAAGGCGAGATTATCTCGCATATATTTTGCAGAAGACATTCTGTGACTGAGACTAATTCATTAGGTCGACTTAAATCCAGGACAATTACGATAGCCATTGATCTAGATAATTAGTCGAAGTTAAATTGAAATTAATCTTCGGATTTTACTATTGACTAATTGTAATGATCGTACTTTATATTATCCTCTTTTAGTACAAATGGTAACAATTTAAGCAGATAAGTAGCATCTCCTAATTCCCAAATATCACATAACTGGTTCTGAGAAAAAAATAGACAATTTGAAATTAGAAAATTAAATCTAATCCAGTTCAACTTACTCCATCTCCGATTTTCTCTGAATGAGTAGATAAATAGTTCAGAGCCAATGTCGGTTTGGGCTCATCTTTGCGATCCATGAACCGATTAATTATACTTGATTTCCCCTTAAATCCATTTAAAAACACGATAAAAAAACAATACTTAATCAATAATCAAGAGAATTTTGGAAACAATTAAACTTACCGATTCTTTAGATCCAATAAACAAAAGAGTTTGTTTTGTTTCTTTCAAATTAAATTCTGATTTCAAATCAACTGCGAGATCCCAGACAGTTTTCCTACTCAGATAACCAAAAGAAATCAACAAATTTATAATTAACAATCAAAGAAAATACTTAATTAAATTACCTTGATGAAACCATTTTCTCAATCAATTTAAAATCGGTTTGTTGTTGACAACAAAAGTTTTGTTTCTAAGTCCAAAAAATGCGCGAACTTCAAATTCATCAATCGGTCGGAATTATTTCCTGTTTACAAACAATAAATCGACATCTTAATTGTACCAATTTGTTTTATTTTAATAATTTTAGCGAGTGTAGAATTTGATTTGCAGTCAAATATTGGTATTTTACAGTTTTCAAAGCTCAAGGTTCCAAGTGTTAGTTAACAGATATTACAAGTGAGATTACAATTGATTAGTGTTAATTTAGTTCACCAAAACCAATTAATAAAAAAAAGAAAGTAGATATTGAGACTCAACTCGATAGCGAAATGAAAATTATGTATAAAAGTAGAGATATATAATCGTTATTGAAGATGGCTTTCAGAAAGATCGTGCGGTAAAATAAGATTACGAACGCAATTAGCTGATTACAATTAGAAGATAAAAGTTCAATCGTTTGATTGGAGGCATTTACATAATCAGTGAGATCGTACTTTAGGACAGAGCAAAAGTAAATAAGTCAGAAGCGATCACAATGATAATCATCTATTCTGATATGGATCAATTTTTCACCCTGATTTGTATAAGTTACAGGAAGAATGAATAAAAATTGATTCCACCAATGGAGCCAAACATGATCATCATGAATCTGAGAAATAGAAGTAAAAATATTTTCTCCAGGTCAATTAAAGTCGATTTCATTTTAATGAACTTGGAGGCAGTGCAACGAGAGCAGCATCGATTGTGGATCCACGTTATCAACTAATCCATTGGCACTTTAATTAAATTTACATCGAAAAATTTCATCAAAATTTTAAACGTTAGTTTCCGAGTCTTCACTAATTCGAGAGAGAGTCCAGAAACAATGAGTCCCATTGTCTAGAATGATGAGGAGAGAGAAAAAGAGAAAAGTTGTTAGAAATGATGATTAACTGTTTGTGCGTAGATGATGACTGCTCAAGCAATTAGAGTTCTCATTATAATTTACCATTTACATGGTTCTTTGATTCATGACTAGTTATTTCTTTCTGGATTCAAGATCTTTGGGTGAAGTTGAAAAAAGAAAATAAGAGAAATAAAGAATGAGAGAGAGAGAGAGAGAGAGAGAGAGAGAGAGAGAGAGAGAGAGAGAGAGAGAGAGAGAGAGAGAGAGAAAAGAAACTAAAGATGACAAGAGAACAAATGAAATAAAGAGAGTAAACGGTTTGACTAAAAGCAGGTGACGGGAAAATGTCTCATTTAGAATACGAATTGAGAGAAAAGTTCTGGTTGGATGATCTGTCATGTATTGTGAATCGCTGAGTTGTAAGTGAATCTTTTCAAAGTAAAAGATGAGCAATGATTATTTATAATGGTTAAACAATTACCGTGAATCTCTCGTTTGACTACATGATCCATGGCTCGATGAATCGGCATGATGAGCTTTGAGTTCTCGTTGAGTTGATGATCAACACTGAAATTATTACTAATCGTATCCGTGACGAATAAAAGTTTTTTAACCAAATCTCGACCAAGAACGCTGTCCATCAATGTTTTCAGATAAATGTCATCGGATATAATTAATTTCAATTTATCTCGATGCCAAACAATAAGACGACACTCCTCAAGGGCAACTATGGTTACTTGATAAGCATCACTGGTCCCAACACCAAACCATTCGGGTGAATCAATAAATTGATGCCCATCAATTAGATGAATGGCTCGACCATTTTTGAGAATCGCCAATCGTCCAGAAAGTAACAATGATAATTTATCAACAGGAGTTTTGCCTTCAACACAATAAATATCATGAGCCTTGAGAACTTGAATCTCTCTGATTGATTTGTATAACTGATTAAATGAATAGCGGGAAACATTTAATGGCTGGAAAAGATCCCTGGATAATATGAAAATCAAAGAAAAGAAAAAAGTAAATCATTATAATCACCAAAAAAGTTATTTTCGTAATCAGTTGGTTCAGGGTGAAAGTTAATTTGCAAATAGTAACAACAGAATCATTTCAATCATCATGTTAATCTCAGCGTGATTGGAATTGATTGATAATAGAGAGAATCGAATGACTTGAAAATAGAAAGATTCAACTTTAACCAAAAAAAGTTCTGGCTCATCATCATCATGGTAACAAGAATTATTCTGGTTTTTTAGGTTTGGTCAGTTATGGTTTTTACTGTGAATCTTTCAGAACAAACTTGTTGCTCAATAAGTTGAGAGAAGTCAAATGATAGTTTTACATTAATCGAAAATGAGATGAAAGAATATGATATAAGCGTGTTTTATGTGGATCATGATGGTGATGGTGAAAATGGAACGATAATAATAATAGAAACAGATCACGCACTGAACTTCCTTATTTGTTGTTCAAGTCAGAATAATATTCCTACGCACAAACAAATGAACCATTTTTTTGACAATGTTGTTTACCTAATCAATTAACAAATATAATTAGATAAACAAATAGTAGGCGATAAATTAATTGTCTCGATTACTTTTCTGTCCATTCTGATATTAAGTGGGTAGTTATCATGTTATTGTTATAATACTTTCAACAGTCTAATCACTTTGTACTTCATTGGTAGTGGACACTTTAGATAAACTGATTTTTATCATTCTCTTTCTACCTCTCCCTTTCTCCTTCATGGTGACTGAATTGAAATGAATTTGTAATGAGAGGTACAATCCGGTGTAACTGTCAGATCGATTATGGATATTGTTTACGAAAGATTAATGCACATGATGGTTGAACTAGAGGAAGATAAATTCTCAAGAAAGAAGATAAACATCTGGGTAAATGTATCCATAGTGAAGGGACTCACAGAACAGGAAGGAAACCAAAGGCAAGGAGAAAGTAATTCTAATTACCTGTAGACAAGTTCAACATCTCGAGGAAATTTGATGAATGGATGTAGTTTGTATAGAAGGATAAACACATAAACCGCATGGATTATAAAGAAGAGAAGATTCCAAATAACTGAATCGATTGAGCAGACATTTATGTAAGCCCATAGAGCCAAACAAAGAGATCCAATGATGAGACAACATCTCATGAACAATAATCCAACAAGACTGGTTGATGTAAGGTAAGAGATTAAGATAAATCCATTTGCAAGTTGAAACAAAGGCTCATTAATCAATCCACTTGAAGGATCACAGAGATTTAAACGATTGGTTGATGATCGACTTATAAATTGGGTTAAATTAAAGTAATTATTGGAGAGAAGATCCATTTCTTGGTCCCGATGGAAAAATAGAAAAACAAAATGTTCTCTTTCTTTGTTTTTCTCTCAATGGTCAATGTTACACTCTCAAGATTTTTGCTCTATCTTTAAGCTCACCAGAAGTAACCGGTTAACCCTAGAAAAAGAAAGACAAATAATTAATAATTAATGGTGACAGTGGACTAATCTATTGATGGAACAATCAAATTAATCTAAATTTGATTACAATTTGATTGACAATAAGAAGGAAAAAGGTTTTGGTTGTGTTCACATTGGAGGGAAAGGAGAGTCTTAATTCAATTGACTTACCACATTAGAAATCAAATGTTAGATGATTGAAAGAAACATTGACGAGTTAATTTAATTGTTACAAGATGGTTAACATGATTAATAGAAAATAAATATCAAAAGTATCACATTAATTGCAACTAAATTAGTTAACCATTTGAGGAACAATCGGTTTTGTGTCACAAGAAAGAAATTAATGTTTACAGAAAAAAAATCCAGAAGAAAATGTGAAATGGAAGAAAAAAGAAAGAGCAAAAAGAAAGAGAAAAAGGGAAAGAGAAGAAAAGAAAGAAAGAGAAGAAAAGAAAGAGAAGAAAAGAAAAGAAAGAGAAGATAAAACGAGTTTATTTGGAATAGAAAATTAAATTATTATTAATTTTTAATTGTTAACAATCAGTTGAACAACTGTCGATTCTAATTTATTGACAACTATTATTTTTAGAGCTCCAGTAATTACCTGGTGGATCGATTAACCATCAATGTGGATTAAATTGTTACCATTTAGATTGAGACAATTTATTGATTGTTCTCGACAATTAATCTGTCAACCTTGAGTTAATTGTAATTCACCTAATTGAACAATTAATGGATATTTACATGATTTACCTTTTTATGATTAGTGTTTTCATGAAGATATAAAAAGTAACACTTAACTATTATTTTCCAAGTTTAATTGTTATTGATTTGAAATAATCGATTGTTACAATTTACTGTTAACTAAATAGAGGTCAAAGTTAAATTGATTATCATCTTAAATCATAATCTACTTGAATGTTGGCTGAGGATTTTTATTGCAAGAAAATTTAATCAATTGTTTACTCTAATTGTTGAGCTAATTGTGATCAACGAATGATAATCAATTTGATTGTTGATAGCCTTGGATTTGGGGAAAAATTAATCAACAGTTAGTGATGATTTTTAACTAAATCAGGTTAAATACCCAAGGATATTTTCAATTGGAAACCAGGAAATTTAATTGTAAATTATTTAATTTAATTGAAGATAAACAATTAACTCGTCAAAATTTAAAGAATCATTTTATTAATCAGCGCGTTCTTTTTAGTTGATTAGATTCTAATGGTAATTGGAGGTCAAAGGACAAAAGATTTACGCAATTTTCGAGAGTTTAAGTGTACGGAAAATTTAATTTAATCTTCTTTATTTAATTTAATATTCTTAATCGAACAGAGTTTGATGAAAATGGATCTTGGATGGCCACAGATTCGAGTGCCTTTAACCAAATCAGTTACCAATTTACTTCTCTGTCCATATTGAATTGAAATGGATTTCGTAGCATTTAAATATCCTTCAGTTGTCACTGAATTACAATATTCACAGACACAAATAGATCAGACTGGTTACTGACTAACCAGATCGGACTGAGGACAGTCTTGAGAATTGTTTTGCTATCAGGTTCGAGATCACACTTTGACAGGCCAAAGTCCGTTTTTCAACTTTGGACTTTTAGCTAACGGAATTTTGGCCCACCGAAGTTTGATCTCGAACTTGCCGTTAGTTTTACAAGATTTGCATAATAAATTTGAGCAAAATTCAATTGGCAAACCCATAAACTTTACTAATAGAAACCTCATAATATTGTCACGCTTCTTATACTGACCAACCCTAATTTTTAACCAATCAAAGCTCTTTGTGAGTTAAACACCAACTTTGACCCTACGAGAACTCCCACCTGATGATAAAAGGAGCTTAGTTTATGACCCGGGGGGCAATATAATCTTGTGTATCCTCGAGTGCAGTTGCACTTTTTACTTTAAGCTCTTTGCTAATAAAGATTATCTTCATTCTTAACCTTAATCAGTTTTAGTTTTAAGTTTCAACTAGAAAGTTGTTACATTTTGGCGACCCAGGCAGGATAATCGAGTGAAATCCTGTAGTATTTTTGAGTTTTTGTGTTTTATGTTACAAGTTTTGTTTATTCTTGAGTGAAAACTACAACTTTTGTCAACCTTTGTTGATAAGTTTTTGATCTCAAATTGTGAGATTTGGTGTTTTTGTGAAGTAAAGTAATTCTGATTACTTAAGTTTCATATCCTGTGATTGTGTTTGGTATTTTCATCGTTTTAGTTGAGAAATAAAAGTGCTATAATAACTTTTGGAGGAAAAATTCGCTCTCGTGCTTGTTGGGTTTTGGTGTTTTTGTGAAGTAAAGTCGTTTTGTCTACAAGAGAATCGTTTGGAGTCCATATTTCCGGTGTTTTCTGTCAACTTTTTTTGGTATCGACGTTTATAATCAATTGAGGAGAATAATTTTTGGATTGGAAGCATTTAGTTTCAGGCCATTTCAAGGTAAGACAGAAAAGATTTATTTTACATGATGACTTCTAACGACGATCACTTCGATGAAGAACAATTGAATCGATTAGGTCTTGAAATTTCAAGCAACCTTTTGAGTTCGAACCTTTATTCAGTACCGATATTTCGTGGTGATGATAATGCAAGCGCAGGAGCTTGGTTGAATAAATTTGAAACCGTTTGTAATCATTTTAATTGGTCAAATGATCAATGTAAGTTGAAATTTCGAAGTTGGCTCGCTGGTCCAGCTTCTAATTGGTTTCAAATCAAAATATCTGATCAGATAACTGACTTCAAGGAAATTAAGAGAATATTTCTTGAAGATTTTGCGGATGAAGACAAACTCGAAAAGATGAAAAATAGAGTTTTGAATCGTTTTGAGAAGATACAAACTTATGTTTACGATAAAGTTGGTCTCTGTAGAGACGTAAATCCTTCGATGACAAATAATGAGATCCTCAATTACTTGTATGAAGGAATGCCTGTTAAATTGCGAAATGCTATTTGTATTGCAGGTCCGAAGAACTTTCAGGATGTAATAACTGTAGGAAAACGTTTAGAGAACGTTTCCAATGATAATTTTGAAGAAGAGAAACGAGATAAAACTGAGAAGATGTTGGAAAAATTGATGGATGAAATCACTCAGTTAAAATTAGACAAAGATAAAAATCAAAGTAGAAACTTTAATCCACAATCTCAGCAAGTTAACCAAAATCGACCTCGTTTTCAGAGAAATTCTGATGGACAAATGAGATGTTATGATTGTGGAAGGTATGGTCATGTTGCTCGCTTTTGCCATTTCAATAAGGATAGAAACTTTAGAGGTGGAAGACCAGAACAGAATAATTTCAGACGATTCAATAACAACAATCAGTCTAATTATGCTCAGCAGAATCAATATGAGTCCCAAACTAACCGTAGAATTCCACAAATTCCAGAAAATCCGAATGCCAATGCTCGGCCTGTAGGTCTCATTTCGGTTGATAGAATCATGGTCAAAGTACACATCAATGATAAAGCGTTTACTGCAATTGTTGACACCGGGGCAGAAAGCTCTTTCATTACCTCAAACTGTTTCCTCGCTTTGGGATGTGCCCTGAAACCATGGGAAGGAGGTGGAATAAGAGGAATCAATGGTTCCTTGAAAATTCCTATCGGTGAGATTGACGTAGATGCGAAAATACAGCAAGAAGACAGAGAAGCTAAAGTGTCATTCAAAGCTAGGGTATTAGAATATTTGCCATACGATATTATAATCGGAATGTCCACAATGAAAGAGGCTAAAGCTCTGATAGATCCATGCTCAAACAAGGTTTATTTTCGGTCAGATACCCCGAGTTTGATTAAAGAAGATGAGAATGTTTCTGAAACAAAAATTAAAACACCAACTTCTATGATAGTGAGTGCGAAAATTGGAACTCTAATTCCACCGAAATCATCGGTTAAAATACCAGTAATAGTTAAGCAAAGTTCCAAAATAAATGAAGAAGTTTCCATCAAACCAGGAGATAAATTTGTCAAAACCACTAGATTAAACTTAGCCACAAATCAAATCAAACTTAAGGATAGTGAAGGAGAAGCAACCATATGTAATTCAGAAAATTTCAGTTTCTATATCAAGACCGATGAGATAATAGGAAAAGTAAAAACCCTACTAAGCCGAAAAGAATCGGTGCTTATGAGCGAAGAAATTGAGCAAACCACAATGATAGAATCAGAAAAGAATCAAGCAGTTGAATCTGAATTGAGCTCGTTATGTTTAAGTAAAGGTACTGTAGCAGTAGGTGAATCGCTTGATCCACATCAGAAAGACAAGTTGAAGAACGTGTTAGAAACGTTCATCGATACCTTTGCGTTTGAAAAAAATAAATTGGGTAAAACTAACCTATGCCAGCATCAAATTGATACCGGAGAAAATCGACCTTTTTCTCTACCACCTTACAACATTTATTCATTAGCAGAAAGGTTAGAAGTTAAAGAGGAAATTAATCGAATGAAAAACTTGGGGGTCATAGTTGAATCAACATCACCTTACTCATCTCCAGTAATACGAGTCGGAAAGAAGGATGGAGGAGTGAGAATCTGTGGTGATTTTCGAAGATTAAATAAAGATACAATTCCAGATAACTATCCTTTACCTAGTGTTCAGGATGCTCTTGACTGCATTTCAGGGTCAAGATTCTTTTCTCTTATTGACTTAAAATCAGGTTATTGGCAAATAGAGATAGACCCAAAGGATCGAGAGAAAACTGCCATTATCACGCGAGACGGATTATATGAGTTCGTGGTTATGCCTTTTGGCCTCAGAAATGCGCCAGCAACTTTTCAGAGATTGATGGATACCTTACTCTCTGATCAAAAATGGATAACTTGTATTCCTTATTTAGACGATGTATTGATCTTTTCTCAAGATTTCGAACAACATTTAGTTCACATCGAAACAATTCTCAACCGCCTGAAAATCGCCAATTTAGTTATCCAACCACCGAAAGTGGCATTCGCCGTTAATTCTATTAATTATTTAGGCCATATAGTTAGTTCGAAGGGAATAAAACCCCAACCAGAGAAAATAAAAGCCATACTTGAGCTTTCACCACCTACCAATTTAAATGCTTTGAGACAATTTTTAGGACTTGCCTCTTATCATAGACGATTCATTTACAATTTTTCGATAATTGCCAAACCATTAAGCTCATTAACAATGAAAGAAGCTCTTTTTAAATGGGAAGAAGAGCAACAACAAGCGTTCGAAACCTTGAAAGCAGCTTTAGCTACACAGCCAATGCTTTCTCACTTTAATAATAAGTTACCAACCGAAGTTAGATGTGATGGATCAGCGATAGGCCTCGAGCTATTCTTCTCCAAAAGAGAATAACCTTAACCATGTAGTTGCCTATGCCTCGAATGACCACTAAAGCAGAAAAACTATCCAATTAGCGAAATCGAAGCTTTAGCAATTATCTTTGCTCTTGAAAAATTTAGATCTTATTTAATTGGAGTAAAATTTAAAGTGATTACCGATCACTGCTCATTATGTTGGCTTTTCAACAAAAAGAAATTATCACCACGTTTGACCAGATGGTCATTAGCTTTGCAAGAGTTCGACTTTGAAGTAATCTATAAACAAGGAAAACATCATAAAGATGCCGATTGTTTATCACGAAACCCCGTTGATGAAGCGAAAGAGCCTAAAATTGATAGAGAATTGAATCTACTAATGGTCATAAATAATAATGATGAGTTGAAAGAAAAACAAAGAAATGATAATAAAATAAGAAAAATAATTGCCCTAATTGAAAATAGTAAAGAAAATGGAGGAAGAGATAAAAGAATTGAAAAATACACTTTAGTTAACGACATACTTCAACGGGCAATTTACCCTAAAACTGGGCCAAGATTAGTTCCAGTAATCCCATCCTCATTAAAATCAGAATTACTTTATTCTATGCATGATGACCCATTATCCGGACACCTGGGGGTACAAAAGACCTATGAGAGAACAAGGTCAAGATTTTATTTTTCCAATATGAAAAAGTACATTGAGTACTATGTTCGAACTTGTAATGAATGTCAAACAAGAAAAAGGTCATATTTAACACCCGCAGGCCTTTTACAGCCTATTACTTGTGGAGGAGTGGCAGAAAGATTTGGCATAGATATACTAGGACCATTTCCTAAATCATACAAAGATAATAAACAAATAGTTGTTGCTACAGAATATTTTACTAGATTTGCGATAATAAAAGCGATCCCTGAGGCTACAGCCGCTCAAATTGCAATGTTTATTACTGAGAATATTGTTTGTCAATTTGGAAGCCCTAAGGAAATTCTGTCCGACCAAGGTAGACAATTTAGATCCAAACTAATGTCGGAACTTACATTCTTAATGCAAACTAAGCATAAATTTACAACCTCATATCACCCTCAATGTAATGGTCTGACTGAGAGATTCAATGCTACTCTAGCAACAATGATTAGTATGTATGTTGATAGTAGTCATAAAACATGGGATCAAGCTCTTCATTTTGTAGCCTTTGCTTATAACACAGCGCCAAATGCTAGTACAGGGTTTTCACCATTCTATTTGATGTATGGAAGAGAAGCAATATTCCCAATTGAAAGATTTTTAGCTAACCCCTGTCAAGGTTTAGAAGATCAGAAAAATTATGCTGACACATTAGTTGATCATTTAACTAAAATAAGAAAATTGCAGCCGAAAACCTAAATCACAGCCAAGTACGGCATAAAAACTATTACGATAAGAAGAAAAGAGACGTCAAATTAAGCGTAGGAGAAAAAGTTTTGGTGTTTACACCACTAAGAAAAGTAGGAAAATCTGAGAAACTTATGCACCATTGGTATGGTCCCTATGAGATTACTGAAGTAGTGACACCATTAGTTTATAAACTTAAACATTTAGAAAAGAAAAACAAAATTGTTGTTGTTCATATCTCACGTTTGAAAGTTTATCACCAAAGGGACGATAAAAAGCTCCTGGATAGTGATGAAGATCTATTAGAAAATACCGACGAAGAAGAACAAAATGATATTGGAAACCAAATGATACCGACTCAAATAAGCCTCATACCAAACTCATCGTCACAAAACATTCCGACGAGTCGTCCTACATTAGTTGATTATCATCTAGATTCTGAAACGGAAGCCGAAGAGGAAAATGAAGATGAAAATGAAGCTTCCGCTGGTAATAATAACTCACCGAGTGGTGATGATGAAGGTGAAACTGAGATAGCTCAAGATGAAGCTATAAATCAAGACCAAGAAGTGAATAATCCAATTCAACGATCAGCCAGAAGTCGAGCGCCGCCGAGGAAATTTGCTAATTTCTTCTTATATGGTTTGATATTACCTTTCCTAATTACCATTGTGAGTACAAGTTTCATCAAGGTCAACCCAGTCATTTGGAATGAAAGGAAAGTATACATAGTTAAAGGAATACAACCGATAACTTTAAATGTCAACTTTGAATCTCCCTGTTATCTTCTTCAAGATAACAATTTCACTCGCAAAGATTTTCAACAATCATTATACACATGGTGTGCTAGAACTTACGAACAAGAATTTATAACACCTTTACTTCAATTATGCCCTGAACCAGAGAAGGTAAACAAGAGAGAAATAAGACAACGAAATAAACGAGCAATTTTGTCTGGTATTTTAATTTTAGGGACTATTACCCTTAGTTCATTCTTCAGTGTTGGATTAGGTGCTTTTACTCTGTCAAAAGAAATAACGCTAGAAAAGAAAACGTCAGAGTTAACTCATCTACAAGAAAATCTGATATCGCAAGTAAATTATTTGACAAATGAACAAAAACTAGGAAAATCAACTTTTCTCTCCATGCAAAACAGCTTGAAGGAAACCTCACGTATTTTAGAAAAATTTGAAAATAAGATCAATTCAATAGAAAATCAATTGCCAAAATCATTATATTTAATAGCTCACTTAACGACAAAATTTATGAAAATAAATCAAATACTCCAACGAGCCAATTTAAAATTTCAAGAGGGAAATTGGGAAACTGACTTATTAGGAATGTTTAACATTACAATTCCTTGTGAATCTAATTGCCCTACTGAGCTATTTGAGCCTATCGAGTGTTATACTCATCTAAAACAAAATCAGTTAACATTTCATTTGGAAACAAAGATAATTGAGAAAAACAACCACCTGCTAGTTTCAGACAATTTCCAGCTCTATCCCCTGATAAATAGTAGCCACACCTGTGTCACCAATTACCAAGGACCAAAAGAGGTACTTTATGACAAGCGGAAAGACTGTATCATTAAAGTTGATAAATTTCTAGTAACAAAATATAACCAAATTAATATTCCGCCCAATAATTTACGTTGCTTGTCTATCCATTACAACCTATCCGTTGAAAATCTTTGGACAAAACAAGAATGTTTTAAAAGACCAAACATCCATGACGGTCACTATCAGGTAAAATACGTCAGGCACTTTAATTTTGTTTATTGTCCAAATCTCCAGATAAAAATGTTCAATTTAACATACCCGTGCCCTGACTTTGTGTTTGAAATTCCAGCCAATATCAGTTTTCAAATAAATGATTACCAATATAACCCTCAACCAATGAGAACCACAAGCTATATAAAGTTTAGCAATGACTGGAATTTCAGATTGAATATGCATTTCAATCCTCATTCTTTAGATCCGCTATTATCGTCCATAAAACAGACGGATCAGCTTATTAATACAGAAACAGATAAGAATGTAATTAAACTAACGACTAGTTCTGTTGTATCTACAATACATTTAACAATCACGAGCATTCTGGTTATTGCTGTTATCGTGTTAATTGGATTCATAAAACTAAAACAGCAGAAAATGGATACTCAGCCACCGGAAGCGAGAGAAGAACAAAAGCGACGAAGACCGTTACTTCGTAAATCCAATCTAAAAACCGGAACGAGTGAAATTTAAAAAAACAATATATATACATATAGACTCATTAATCATTTTTTTTTGTAAAGTTATTTAGTATTTTTATTAATAATTATTCAGGTGCAAAGCCACAGTCGGGATACTGAACACCCGAAGCAACGTTTGGTACACTTCCAGTCGGTACATTTCTGTTCTCACCACTTGATTCACTAGCTGTATCTGTTGATTCACTATCTTTGATAACCAAAACGCCATCCTTTTCCTGTAAATGTTTCAACTCGAGACCACGCAGTGCGAAAAAGGAAACGATGTTTTTAGCGACAAATTGTAGTCTTATCATCAGATGGTCCGAACCATCTAAGTGTTCTCCAGTTTCACAAAGATTTAAACCAGCAGCTAAAGCAGGACAAGCAATCACCAAATCATTTACAGTGGAAGTATCTCCTCGTTGCCAGTTAGGCTGAAATCTGTTCAGTACAACCATTTGTCGATCCTCTACATGTGCTTGAATAAAATTACCTTTATTCATTTTAAGTCGAGATTGACAATTTTCACGTGACCAAGAAGGATGGTATGAATTAAAATCGCCCATTATAAGCATGAGAACATCTTTGGGATGAGTATCACGTAAAGCGAATATGCTATTAATGGTGGATTGAAAATCGTCATCACTTAATTTACTCTGATTTGGTGACAGATAAGCCAAGACAATTAACAATCTAAAATTACACCAAAGAGTCTTAATCACAATCCAATGAGAGTTAATTTTATGTGTTGCTCGGAACTCGAATCCATCACTATCCCGACAAAGCAAAGCACAACAAGTATTGTCAAGCGAATTTATCACGTTTTGTTGATAACAATTGGAGTAAACTTCACGATTAACGACTTCAGTAAAACATCCAATATCAGTTAATTCGCTTTCACATCGATTGTACAATAACTCAGTGGCTCGACTAATACGAGCACAATTACCATATAAAATATCCAAAGGGTTAATTATTTGCACCATCGTTAAACAGAAATCAAATCAGCAACTGCAACATTCCAAAATGAAAGTCCGTTTAAATGCAAATTAGTGTAAATTCTGCTCCCTCCACTAGGATAAGGGTGAGAATAAATGTTCAACAACCATATACCTTCAAATAAACTAGTGAAAAAAAAGGAGGAGTTAAAATCAAAAGTGGGTTCACTCCCACCTCAGCCGAAATAAATAAAGTAGACTGACTATTCAAAGAAACCAGTCTACGAGTAATAGTGAAGAACTAAACATCTGAAGTGTTAAGTGACAAATATAAACGCAACAACACACAATGTATCAACCAAACAATTCAACCGAATGGGTACCAGTGCCAATTGTTAATAATACCTTTGAACATTTAATGTTTGGTGATGAAGATTCACCTCCACCGTCTATTATTGAGCTTGATCAACCATTTCGTACTCTTATACGACCTTGTGTTAATTGTGCCAGTGAAGATGCAGTAGCAAGAGAAATTCAAACAATAAACATGGATAATCAACCCGAGGAATCGCAATTCTGCGACCAACAAACAATTAAGGATTACATTTGTGTTATTTGTCTAAATCTTTCAGTAGATCCAAAAATCCATGCGCATCAAAACTGTAAAACAATCCTATATGACAACTGTTGGAATACGTATAAATCAATCAACTGTAATAAGCCCACTTGCCCGCTAAAATGTTCAACAAGCCGATTAACTCCAGCTTTTCTACCATCTAAAGGCCCAAGATCTTGGCAACAATTAAATAACTAGCTTTTAAAATGTAAATTTGCACCAAGTTGTCCTGGCATCATGAAATACAAAAATTACGAAAGGCATATCAAAAACTGTCACAATGATGTAACGAACATCACGAAATGTAAAGTAAGGCCTCACAAAAACAAATTTGGAAAAGTTATGTCGTTGAAAATCACTACCAATGATTCAAGTCGCAATCCAAAATATGGCCAATCGAAATAATATCCAGATAAACTTATGGTTCAACTCACTTGTCGATTTCCTTTAAAGAAAACACAAATCATGACAACAGTTCAACATCCATTTTGATAATTAACCTCCTTCTGCTTATGTATTACTATCCTTTTCTCTTTTTTCCGTTTCTTCTCTTTTCTTTTCTTTTTTTCTCTTCTCTTTTCTTTTCTTTTTATTATTCACGCACTTTCTACACTTTACGGTATTATATTCAACGAATGTATGTGCTAGGATGAAACTGCTATTATTTAATAGCTATCGTATACCTTTTTCAAAATTTTTACTTCTAATTTTTTTTGCTTATAATTGTCCACTTTTTTGTGTCATTTACTTGTATTACAATTGTATTGCACCATTTTTTTTGTCATCATCAATCATAATCAACCAACTAAAATGTAATCATTTTTTTTTTACAATAACAATAATTGACTACAACTATAACTCACCGGATCAAGAATAACTCATTGGATCAACTATAACTCACCGGATCAAGAATAACTCATTGGATCAACTATAACTCACTGGATCAACTATAACTCACCGGATCAAGAATAACTCATTGGATCAACTATAACTCACTGGATCAACTATAACTCACCGGATCAAGAATAATTCATTGGATCAACTATAACTCACTGGATCAACTATAACTCACCGGATCAAGAATAACTCACTGGATCAACTATAACTCACCGGATCAAGAATAACTCATTGGATCAACTATAACTCACTGGATCAACTATAACTCACCGGATCAAGAATAATTCATTGGATCAACTATAACTCACTGGATCAACTATAACTCACCGGATCAAGAATAACTCATTGGATCAAGAATACCTCATTGGACCAACTATAACTCATTGGATCAATTATAACTCACCAAAGCAACTATAATTTAAGATCTGACTGATGGTCTAAAAATTACCAGGAAAAACTTGAAAAATTAAAACTTGAACAATTGCAAGTTTACAAAACTCTTTCTCTAAACAATTTTTTTTTTAGTTCTGAAAAGAACTGTTTTCAAAAAAAGTTTATTTCAATGAAAAAGTTAAAAGAATGAGTTTGATCGTTCTCAAAAGTTAGTTATTGTCACCATCTTCCTCCTCCGATGTTTCTTCATCACTATCATCACTATCATCACTTTCATCACTTTCATCAGCTTCTTGAGCTTCTTGAGCTTCTTCAGCTTCCTCTTCGACACCTTCATCTATATCGGTATCTTCGTCGTGCGATGTTAATGTTTTCTTCCGACTTGGCATTTTTCTACCAGCTCGATCATCTTGAGCTAAGCTCCAAACACCCTTACCAGGACATGGTTGTTCACAAGAATCAATACAATTATGATTCGGAGCTCCTGGAAACTTACAACGCTTTTTTTCGTGCCGAGTACCATTACCTTTATTGGTAAAAGGATTGTCGCAATATTGACAATAATATTTATCTGGATCACGCTCAGGATCAATTGTCAAACTGGAAGACCATAATAACTTCCGATCAGCAGCTGTAAGACCATAAGGAACTTCTCTTAAAGTAGATGATTTAACACTGGTTATATCAGCATTTAAACTAAGCGTATTCTTCCATTTAATGACGCTAACATTTTGCCATTTTCCATCTACCTTAATTCGTTGGGATCGCACAATACTACTAATTTCATATTCTCCATCAGCAGATTGAGCAGTTTCTTTATTAGGAGAATCAGGTATTGGCTCAATATTGGTGGTCAATCGAGGACGTTTATTTTGTTCAGGTGAAACTGAACGCAAATGGGAAAAATCCTTACGAGGACACTTAACAGCAATTGGAGGTGTTGGTCTAGAATTGACAACACCAGTACTAACTTGATGACGAGTCATGATTGAAGTTAATGAGAATAAACAAAGAAAACTTGGACAAGAGGAAATTCAGAAGACTGTCTACAATTTCACGGAGTGAATAATGATGAAGTGGTGGAAAATGTCACGCTTCTTATACTGACCAACCCTAATTTTTAACCAATCAAAGCTCTTTGTGAGTTAAACACCAACTTTGACCCTACGAGAACTCCCACCTGATGATAAAAGGAGCTTAGTTTATGACCCGGGGGGCAATATAATCTTGTGTATCCTCGAGTGCAGTTGCACTTTTTACTTTAAGCTCTTTGCTAATAAAGATTATCTTCATTCTTAACCTTAATCAGTTTTAGTTTTAAGTTTCAACTAGAAAGTTGTTACAATATCAAGTTTAGAAATTGAAAATTTGTTTATTGTAATTCAATCATCTAACAGTCTTGGAGGTTCATTGCATTCATATAAGTAGGATAATCAAAGTTTCTCGTTTAATGTCAGTGAAACATTTGTGTTGATCAGATTAAATTAGTGATTCGAATGACTGGAAATTCAAACAGAATGAAAATACTGATAATTATGATGCTTTTCATGGGTAAGTCTTGATTTAAATTGATCTTTTTGAGAGATTTTCATGAATCTGTGACTAAACTTGACTTTTAGGTTCGGAAATCTCACTATCGGCACAGTTAGAAGAGGCCAAGTTTCTACGACAAATGGCCAACCAATACAGTCCACCATTGGTCATCTCTTTCCTTCATTCTCGAATGGATAACAGTCAGCAAATGATTAAGAAAATCAAAAATTCATTGATACATTTAGACAAATCAAAACGTGATATATTTGAGTTAGCTGAAAAAACTTTACAGTTACTCAGCAATCAACTAATTGCTGCAGAAAACGCTGGTTACTTCAACTTGGATGGCTCTGAGAAAGCAAAATATTTTATTGAACAATTTATTATGGTTAGTGAATTTTATCCAATCGATTTTGGCTCTTATGGGATGGTTGATTTCGGAATAAGTTTTGATAGTATATTGGAACGATTGTATAATCAATCATATGAATTATCACTCAATCAAACCAACAATCTGATTAATTTTTATTTATATGATATCCAAGAAAAGGAAACCGATGAAAATTTTAATAATCTCCAGCATTTATCAGCCTCATTGACGAAAATTAAATTACAATCAGCCTTTAGCAGCTACAATGGTGATTCTGATCCTCAAGCAGAAATGGCCAAACTATTGAAAAAAGTTAAATCAATAATTGACTTTTTCTATTCACAATTAAATCATCTCTCCGGCAGTTCTTCAAATAGCTCCATGATAGATAGTCGCCCACAAACAATGACAACTTCGAGACTATCGATTGATGAAGAATCATTAACAATTACATCTACGGATAATCAACCAACAACAATTTACGATCAAACCACAGTAACTAATCCATTTGATTATGCAAGTGAAATATCAAAAGTGGATATTGTAGATCAAGAGAGATTCTAATGTGAGAAATTGTAATGATTTATAAATGAATCCAAATTCATTTCAAACCATTTGATTTTTGAATTGTCACCAAAACTCGTGATTCTAAACAAATGGGATCTTTGATATTCAATTAAAATCCTTGTTTGATTTATAATAAAGATACAATGTAATTTACAGAAATTTGATTAATTTAATTGTCCACAGAAAATTATAATCACAATTAGAAACTTGATAAGTCAATTAATTAACCACAACTGTGATTATGAGCCAATTGCGATCAAATCATTTACAGTTCGTTATTTATATTCCAGAAACAAATTAACTTGGCAACCACAATTTTTGGCAATTGCGGTTAAAATGTTTTAATTGTTGAGATGATTTAATATTATTAAATCATCATAGTTATCGTGACAAGATTATTTTTGATTATTATGATGACAAGGTAAAAATATTTTCCACTAAAATCTTATTAGTCTTTTATTTCATCCTGTCAATCAAAGTTAATCACAAACAATCAACTCAATGTTTATTAGATTGCAACTAAATTACCGAAATTAAACCTGATTAAGTCTTCTAATCCTTTAATTACTCTAACGTTGTCAAGGAAAATGATAAATTACAATGAACTACAAGAAGATTAACAAAAGTTAGTCTAAGATTATTATTGTAACAATCAAGTACATTAATTAACCATAATTCTTGATTAAAGAGAAACTCAATTCCATAGAAATAGAAATCAATAACAACAAGATAAAAATGCTGCTTTTAATTCAGTTTCTGATTAGTAATACAATTAATAGCCGATAATTAATAAGAAATGGATTAGATGATCAATCTAATGATACGTATGATGTAGTAGCTTAATTGTCATAAGATTGAACAAGTGAGAGTCAAGTTTAAGAGGGAGAGAATGAGAGGAAAATATTCATCAGTAATTAATTAATTATTGTTGAACATGCAATTAAACATGGATGACATTGATCTGGCAATTGTCTTGGGTTTGCACCACAAGAATCAACAGAGATCAGGAATCGCTCTCTGGAATATAAGTTTACTTGGAATCGCCTTTTTCTTCATCTACACTTCTTATGGGACTTCAATGTTTATCGAGGTAAGTTAATTGTTAGTCTCTTGTTTTACTTAATTGTGACGGTTAAATTGTGATTAAGAAACCCACTGTGGCCTCTGTTAACGGTGAATACAGGGAGGAGTGGGGTGGTAAAGACTGGAATGCCTATGAATTACTTGGAGTTAATTATGCGATTTATGCTCTGTTTGGTTGGATTTCTCCTTCGTTGATTAACTTTCTTGGTCTGAGGAGAGCGATGATTGTTCATGGATTAGTGTTGAGGTGAGTCGACAATTAACATTAATCATCATTTGATTGTTGCCATTTATTGATTTGATTCAGTTTAGCTGGTTTAGTTTACATTTTTCCATTTTATTATGGTTTAATGGTCTCTTCAATTGCTCTTGGAGTTGGACAAGCGGGTAAATTGTAATCAACGATTCCTATTGTTAATCAGCAGTTAATTGTCTTCTCTGTTTTATTTTCCAAGTTCTATGGACTGCTCAAGGTAATTTGTTAACGATTAACAGTAGAGATGAAACAATTATGAGAAACAGTGGAATCTTCTGGGTAATTTATCAAACCAGTCTTTTAGTGGGCAATATTATCGTTTATCACCGATTTGAAGACCGAAGGACAATTGACCGATACACTCGAAATGTCACATTCACATGTTTAACGGTCTGTAGTCTCGTTGGTGTTTTAGCCTTATTTGCACTCAAAGAACCAGAATCAGATTCACCACAATCAACCACTCACAATGGACCTTGGAAAATATTATGTGAGTAATTTAATCAACACAACAATTGATCATTTTCACAACAATCAGTCACTTGTTTTGACTTCATATTAAAGGCAGTACATTGAATTTGGTCAAAAGCAAGAAGATGATTCTACTTTTTTTAGCCTTCATTTATACAGGTAAACTTTGACAATCAATTTATTGAATTACTGTTTAATCACTATGATTATCTTATTCATCTAATCAACAGGATTGGAAGGAACCTTTTTCAGTGGAGTTTACGACGCGTCTGTTGCCTTCTCGAAACATCGATCAAATTTAACACCCAAAAGATTTTCTGGAATCTCTGGAGCTTTGACAGGTAACAATTAAGCTGATTGTGAATCAATTTACATCTCCACAATTCCCAATAGGAGCTGGTGAAATCGCTGGTGGATTCTTAGTAATATTGTTCGGAAGTGCCAAAAAACGCAAACAAAACAATTTCTTAATTTTCCTTGGTTATTGTATTCATATAATCACATTCGCTGTCATGTATTTCAACCTCCAATTTCATGTGTCTCTCAACGGCTCGGACGAACCCGATATAGTCCATACAAGGTATTCCAACTACGATTCCAAAATTTGTAAACGAGTCCTGATTATGATTGTCTTTCCTTTTAGTTTAATTTTAGCCTTAATCTGCAGTTTCTTGATTGGCTTCGGCGATGCTTGTTACCAGAACCAAATCAACGCTTTTCTAGGGTCCGTTTATCGAGCAGAAAGTTCACCTCCATTTGCAATTTGCGTCTTTTTCCAGAACTTATCATCGGCCATCGCTTTTTATTACTCTAAACACATTCCTCTGGATACTCATATTTATATCTTGACGATTGTGGGGACCATTGGTACTCTTGCTTTCTTTGCATCCGATCATTTGAATAAGGTTGAGAAACGGGTTACACATTATAAGAAGAAAATTATCAAAGTAATTCAATCTTCACAAACTCGGTGAACAATTAACTCGGAATTTGATTTAACAACATATTTGCATAATCAACTGGAAGAGAAACTTTATCCTGTTCATTGAGATGAAACCAACAAAAGGAACATTGGTTTAGATTTTCCTGGTTAATTGTCAACAGAATTAAAGAGGTTGACTAATTTTGGCTTAATTGTCTTGATGGAATCCTGATTATCACTGTGGTGTGCGGATATAAATGATGAAAGTTAAAAGCCAATTTGATTATAACAAGTTAAGATAATTAATTGGATATGGTTTGCAGAGAAAGAAAAAAGAAAGCAGTTAAGTTAATTAAACAGTAACCTGAATATTGTTAATTATTCAATGGTTTTGATTACTTTTCGTCACAATAATTTGACATTGGAAATAAACATTGATGTTATTGTTTAATTGTACCGGGTTGAGATAAGCTCAAGGATCATGATGTGTACATGATACAGTCTCGGAAAGAAAAGAAAACTGAAGAGTTTATCATATTAACTGAAAGAAGATAATACAATAAGTACAGAGAGAAATAGAATGTGTCAAGAGAAAAGGAAAAGGAAAACAAATGAGAAAAAAAACTTGTTGCTAATCAAATGGATTGAAAAAGCTCAATAGGTTATCAACCGGATTACATCTCATCGCTTTCGGGTATAATTTACAGGCCTTACTGTAGATAAATTATAATCAGATCATTAATAATTAGCTATCCCTCGACACCATGAGATTTAGCAGGTTATGTCCAAACAGGAAATTGACTTTTCTTATTTACGCCTTTTGTAGTTACAATTTTACAATTATCTTCATGATGAATGTTTAAGAAAGTCCTGGTGGCCAAATACTCAGTGGGCTCAAGACGAGCATTCATCGTGTTGATGAAAAGCAGATGAATAGACAATGATGACAGCATGTGAAGAGAAAATTATATAAAGTAGAATAGGATGAGAGAAGAAAAAGAACAAAAAAGACCTCGAATTTCCGGTATTATAATTAATATATCAATTCGAGTTATTTCATCAGCTTTTCTTTAATGATGGATGATTTCGTCTGATACTTTGGGATGAGAAAATGAAATGAAACAAAAAGATGCTTAGGATGCTTCAACCACCAACCAAATAAATTATCTTATATCACCTCGAAGCCGCGTTTTCACACAGAGATTAAATCTTTGCCTTGGCTTGGTATAGTCGATTTAGATCCAATTCTTTGAAGTCTCACTGTAGAAATAGGATAAATAGGTCAGAAGAAAACATATTTATATGAAAAGTATTACATTATAATTAATTACCATTCCATCAGGATTGTTAGGAGAGAGAGGGAAAGGAGTGAGGGTATTGAAGAAAGGAAAAACCTTAACTTGAGAATGTGAAGTTGAAAACAAAAAGTTAAGGTGATTAATATTGATTAGTTTTAAGTCTTTGTAAGGGGCTAATATTGAAAAGGGAAGTAGCTGCAAAAAACCCAGAGAGTTAGAGGGAAGTTCTGAAAACATTGGCATCAATCAAAAAGCACTTGATATGTTTAATGATCAAAGAATTGGTTGTTTCATTTCTTTCTTCAAGGATTCGCTTGATTCCTTAATCATTTCAGTATATAATAATAATTAGTCAAAAGACTGATTAATATGATCTTGAATCCTGAAGAATGTATGAAATGAGGAAAAGAGCGAAATCGAACATTCATTTTCGAATAAACAATTTCGCTATAAAATTAATCAGAAAAATGATAAGATGAAAACCTCTAACAGTTGAAGGTCTAATGCCACGGTTATGCGTGAGTGAAGAGGTTACGTATGTGCGTATGCGATGGTTAAATTTGTGAGTTGGTGGTTATAATCAATTTGCTATTCATTTGAAAACTCAAGTCTCAAGACTATGAATGTGTTAGTTGTTTAACTTTAAGTTTCCTTGAAAAAACTGAGATAGATGAAGATAGAGAGAGAGTGAGAGAGAAAGAGAGATGGAAAGATAGATAATAGGTTGTGATGAAATGGTGATGAGAATGATGATGGAAAATCAGCGGGAGTAAAATGGAAAGTGAATTTTAGACTCACAAGCATCCGTATTTTTCTGTATTTGTTGAGTTACTCTTGTTCGAGCATCAGGAGCATCTAAATGTAAACCAAGTCGAATCAGTGAATTGTTTGCTTCCACCAATTTGGTTATTTCCATCTCAATTCTATTACCTAGAATAGCTGGTCTTTGATTTGAGGCTCGAAATTCACGAATAACTTGATTAACGTTAATTGCTGCAAGAATATCTCTAACCATGGAACCAGAAAGGAAATTAGATTCCAAGTTGAGACAGGTCAATGTTTTGTTTTCTTTGAGCGCTTCAACCAACACCTTTGTTTTCATATAATAAATTGAAGCAAATGATAAGAATACAAAGGTAATTGTCATCATTAGTGAATATGAATGAATGAATGAATGAAAAAATGTAAAATCAACAGAAAAGAAATGAAACTATTTTTAGATCGATAGCAAAAAATACATTGTGTATAAATTGGCTGTTGACTTTAAATAGATTTAATCTTTTGCTGATCTACTCTTGAAGTAAATTTGAATATTGATTGATAATTAGTGAGGAAGTGATAATAGTTAATTACCGCTGTCGGACCATCAGTTAATCCTGTATTGGCCAAGTCTAAAGTTGTAAGGGTAGTGTTTGTCTTGAGACCTTCGAATAATTTTTTGAATGAATCTCTTGGTATGTGTTTAATGTTATTCCAATTGAGTTCCTGCAACTTTTTATCATCTTCACTGACTTGTTTCATTGTTTTACCAACATCGGTAGCATTGTCTGGTAGATTGGGCACTCGCTTGGGTACTGTTGCTTTCACGATAGACTCAAATTTGGCCTCTGATCCTTGACCTTTGTTGGTGACCGAAGCATAAAACTGGTCTTGGTTCAACATTGAATGTAAACCTAAAATACCGGCGAGATCAACCAGGTCAGATTCAGTGGCATTTTTCAGAGCTTCACTTGATTCATCATCCAAGTCCAACATAATTCGTGTCTCCTCATCTGAAACTTTAGGTGTTTCCTTGGGTTTCCAAACAGCACCTGAACATTCAACAAGAGAAGGGATTAAATGTTAAGTTAGTTTGGCAATTAACCAATAAAGACTTTGAATATCATCATAGAGGCAAAATAAAGCAGTTTATTTTTAAAACAAGAGTAACCCACAGCATATAGACACTAGGAGACACTTAGTAGCTATTAACTATCGTTAGCGAATAATAGTCTTGATTTAATTATCTTACCTCGTTTAACACCGGGTTGGAAGGGCTTATTTTCCGGCCAATCTTCCTGGTTGAGAGCAAAATTTTTTAAAAATTCCAACAATTTTTCTCTATTTAAAGGTCCTGTTGGCGCTTTCTTTGTTTGCTCTCTACACCTTAAGGAAGGTGGAATATGTGAATCATCTGGATCGACATCATTGATTAATTGTTCTATCTCTTCTTCACTTAATTGATTCAATAAATCTTCGATAGGTATATTATCATATTCTTTCAATTCTTTGCCGTAAAGAAGAGACAGTCCACTGATTACTTTAGTTGTTTTGGTGACCTTATAATATTCAATAAAAAAAGAATATTAAACCAAATTAGAAAAAAGAATGTTAAAGGAAGAGATAGCAAAAGAGAGAAAAGGAAGGAACAAACAAGTAAACAAAGAGAAAAATAATTCCAAGAGAGTAGAGAAAGAGAAATGTGAGAAAGAGCAGAAAAAGGTAATCAATTAAACATCAACTAATTGATAAACTAACAGAATCATGATTAAGAATAATAATTAAAAGGCAAAAAAGGGAGGGGTAAGTCAATGAAAGAAGCAAAAGGAAAATAAACAATCGGAATTAGAAAGACTTACCTTTGTATATTCAAATTCATATTCGTTTTCATTTTTATCAGCCATGGTAAAGATAATGTGTTAACTGATTAATCCAATGAAAAACAAAAATGTAAAAAGAAAACAATCAATTAATTAAATGGATAATGTGATCGATAAGATGCAACACTTTTCAAAGGTAAAGAATTTATGATTAAATTAATAACATGAAACAGTAAGAGAGCAAACAAAGAGTAACAACAGACTCAAACAACGAAAACCTCAGCAATGGTTCCTCCGTATGACGCGAGATGTCGCTTCCAATTCTTTTCTTTTCCATGAGACTAGTCTTTCTTTTCTCTTTCCCTGCAAATTTTTCTCTCTTTTTTCCAGTTTCTTTTCTCTTTCTTTTCGTACAATTTTTTATAAACTTTTTTCAATCTTTTTAATTGTTATTGTTATTGTTTCGCGATTTAAGTTTTTATTGTATTTTAACGCGATTTTAAGATGAATTTTCACTATTTTTAATCCATCATTTTAATTCTTACTCAATCGATTTAAAAGGTTGCAATTAACTATTAGTTTCTAAGTATAAATGATTTGTAATAATCAATTGTTGCAATTTACTTTTGCAGTTCGAAGTTAAAATGATCATAATCGTAAATGATAATTTACTTGATTGTTGGGATGAGGATTTTTACTTTTTAACTCATCGAAATAATCAGGATGTTCTTTATGTTTTCTTGGTTTGATTTGAATGGTCATCGGATGTCAAAGGACAAAAACTCGAGAAATTTCAAGAATCTAATTTAAGTTCACGGGAAAAGTTAATTTGGTTTACTAATCGCAATTGAATTTGTACGAAATTTATTTTGTTGATTCCCAATCGACCAAAGTTACAATCAAAATTTAATCATATTGGTGATCAAGTTGTTTGTAAAATCGATACTTTTAATTGCTGTGAGTGTTTGATGATTATTTTTGATGGGCAACAATTAGAGCAGATAAATTGCAATTTCTTATCACAGTTTTCGATAAATTGTTTCATAATTGTTTTAATTTCGTGGTTCAATATAACAATACTTATAAATATAAATAATTAGATTATGAAATTTTGATTGTTCCTTTGATAAATTGCTTTCTGTTTCTTCTCGTTGTAATTAAATAGCTATTTGATTATGTCCAATGGAATTTTCATGAATTTCGATCTTTATCTTTCCACAAGTGAACATTATAAAGTTCGTCTTCTGATTCGGTTTCACTTCCGTCAATAAATTCCCTTGGATCAACACCGTTCTTAAATCCACTGTCATCATCATCAAAAAGACTTGTTGATTCACCAAGACGACGGAATTTATATTTATCATATTTTCGCGATAAGGCAAAATTGTAGGCACACATAACGGTAATTAAAAGAGAGAGGATAAATGAGCCAACCACGATGATGAAAACGGGCCTTGGGTAACCATAGACTCGAGTATCTTTAACCAAATCGATTACCAATTCACTCTTCTGTCCATATTGAATTGAAATGGATTTCGTAGCATTTAAATATCCTTCAGCTGTCACTGAAATACCATATTCACCATCAGAATATGGAATTGAAAATTTACCATTCTCATCAGTTTTGTACTCAATAGTGTCATCGTTTATTGATTTAATTATTGCTCCTGAAACGGGCTCACCGTTTAGATTAACAGTTTTACCAACGATGAATTTACCGGAATTAGGTGAGGGCTTTTTCCTCACTTTATGAGTTTCCTTTGCGAGAGTAAAGTTAACAACAGCAGCCAAATTATCGTTCACATCGACAGTTGCAGTTGCACTTTCATAACTAAATGTAAAGAAAATAATTAGATTGTTAATTTATTGTAGATTTAATTGAGGGAAAAAGTAATTATTACCCTTCAGCGTTAACGGTGAGTGTGTAACGACCTGGAACCAACAATCGCCAATAGTCACCATCTTCTGCAGATTTAATATTGTGATTAATTCCTTCAACGTGAATTGTTGCATTTCTAATTGGTTTAGAATCTGAATCAACGACGAAACCCTTAACACCTTTGAGTACTTCTTCCATGAAAGAGATTAAAGCGACTCGATTATCGTCCCAATATCGAGGTAGATCAGCAGCATACGGGAATTTTTGACAGCCCAATTCGAGTGTAATCTCAAAACAATTAGTGTTGATATAATTAAAGTCTTGCATTCCTCCATAAAGGACATACCATTGAGCACCATTAGTGATACCATTGTCAAAAAATTCATAGATTGGACCACAACCCTCTTTACAAGGATGACCATCGGACATTGATTTGTGTTTCGTTGAATAAACTAAGGCCAGTTTTCTGAAGACATCGTCATCTGGACTTTTACTGTAAGCATGATCAATTTCATCTAAATTACCATCGAATGGATAATTAGCAACCAGAGAGCCACCATGTAAACTCGCTGAAAGTACAAAAGGATAACTTCGAATCCATTTGATAACAGCTTCAGTTTCGGGTTGGAAATTAACTCGTGCAAAAGGTTTGTACTGATCGGGAAAATTTCGATTTAAATCTTGTTGTCTAGAGTTTTCTCTTCCATGTAATGATTCACAATCTCCTTCAACTGAACGTTCGTACCCGTCAGGATTAAGAGAAGGTAAAATGTGAATTCGAATGTTGTCAACCAGATATTTAATCTTCTGATCTCGATCGTAGTTCTCGAGTAGTTTTTGAATAAATGGAAGGAGAATTTCCTTTCCAACAACTTCGTTACCATGAATATTTGCAATGTATTTAAATTCGGGTTCTCCTGGCTCATGAATTCCAGGATTATCGCTAATTTCTAGAACCCAGAGATCTCTTCCTTCAACACTTTTACCAATACTGTAGAGACGAGTCAAGGATGGATAATTTTTAGCAAAATATTGCAGAAATTTAGTCGTTTCGGTGTAATTGTGATGAAAAAAATTGTAAGGTGTAACAAAATCTTTCGAAAAGTCAGTTGTGTTTACCGGTCTTATCGGAGGACGGGAATTAGTGTCCACTATATCGCTCTCAACGACACTGTTCTCAGAAATATCTTTGCTCGACGAAATTGGAACCAAATCAACGTCCAACCATTTAGCTGATTTTAGTTCATTTTTTACAACAACATCGAATATCATTTTATCTTGATACCCAAACGCCTCAAAAGTGATGTTATAAGTACCATTTACAGCTAATCTCCAGAATTCACCTCGAGCATTTGTTGTAACATTATGATTAATTCCTTGTATTTTAACAAAAGCTTTTTCAACGGGTTTATTTGTCACCGAGTTTTTAACAACACCCTTAACTCCCATGTGAGTCTGCATGAAAAACAGGGGAAAAAGGAAACAATTAGCAAAAAATGCCAGGTAAGCATTCACCATTTTATCAGTTAATTGTCATTGATGAAAATGGGGAAAAGAGGGATAAATAACAATTGTCATTAATGAACATCAATTAATTTTGATTACCTGTTCCATAAATGTCAATAAAGGTTCCTGATTAAGATTCCATTCATTTGTCAATTGTGAAGCTGTTGGATATTTACAACATGATAGTTCCAATGTTATCTCATAACAATTACTCCAGATGTAATTAAAGTCTTGCATACCGCCTGAAAATAGAACCAATAAGATGCACAATAAAATGAATTAATTGATTGACCATGACAGTGATTAAAAAAATCAAACGTAGAAAGACATCAAAACTGTTGAGCGAATAATAAATTGAGATGATTTGTCTCTTTTTCCATTTAACGGTAAATTTAGATTTCTGTTGGTTTTTTTCTCTCTTTTGTTTGATCACATTGACGATTTACTTTAATTACCTGCAACATCAAACCAAAAGGCTCCATTAGTTGTACCGTTGAGAAACTCATCGTCTTTGCAAACATTTCCATTTCTCATGGTTTGGTGGTGTGAAGCGTAGATGGAGGCGAGGTGGGTGAATATATTGTTATCCGGGGAAAGACTTAGTTCACCAGTTTCTTTGTGACTAAATGATGAATCAAATGGATAACTGGCAACAACTGAACCTCCATGAAGATTAGCAGAAAGTACAAACGGATTAGAGACAATCCAAGCCATCACAGCGACAGTTTCGGGTTGTCTTCCTCTTGCCATTTCATCAACCGAAACTAAAGGTGTGTTGCTGAATTGATCTGGTTGGTTTTTTGTTGTTATGTATGTAAAAGATAAAAGAGAACAAATTAAAAAACTAACAAGCGGAAATAACGGAAGAAAGATAAATGTACAGTAGGAAAAAAGGTGAGAGAAAGTAAATAGAAAAAGAGATTCAAATAGCGAGTATAACGGATGAGAAGCTCGTTTTTTTCATCTCTTTTTGGAGAAAAAGAATAGGACGAATTAAGATATTTACCTGGAAAGTCACGATTAAGATCAACACCAGCGGCATTTTCTCGGCCACTATCCTTGTTAGCACCATCGCACTCACCAAGTTTTGCTCGCTCAAACCCATCCGGATTCATTGAGAATAGAAGATGAGTTTCAATTGATTCCATGATTTTAGTCACCCGATCGTCTTTATTGTAATTGGTGACCAAATGCCAAGCTAAACGAACCAACAATTGTCTACCAACGGTCTCATCTCCGTGCATGTTGGCGACATATTTAAACATCGGTTTACCAAGTGGCCTTTTTTGAGTGTTGGTAATTTTCATCGCCCATAGTTCCCGTTTCTCAATACTTGAGCCAACACTGTAAACTTTTACCAAGGTGGGATAACGTAATTCCAGAAGGTGAATAAATTTCGTTAGATTTTGATAATTTAAATATTCAAATCCAAGGCCAGTTTTATCTAATTCATTGTCCAACTGTTTCTGTTCAGCTTCAAGAGATAGATCTCTTTTATAACAATTTACAAACAGAAAAAGCTGAAACCAAACAAAAGTGATCACCAAACGTTGGACAAAAACCTTGGACATGGTCAAGTCTTTAACTTTCATTGAGATTGAATATTCTATTGAACTGATTATATTTGTGTTGAATAAATAAGATGATCGGTTTTATCACAGTAATGGTTAAATTTTGATCTCTGGTAACGTTTATTTTCATGTAGAAAAATAATCCATAAACATGGTGTTCACTAAAAAGATTCCAGGTAAGGCTCAGTTATCGGTGGAGAAAATGGAAACTGTTGACTTAGAACTACAAAAAAGGCAAAAGAAAAGAACAAATTAGATATCAAATGATAGAAATAAACCAATGAAGAAATTCTACCAGACTGAGAATTAAATCAACAATCAAAAAAAGTAATCAAGAGATTGACTAAATAATTAAAACAACCAAAAAGGTAACAAATCAACAATTTACACTTGAAGAGTCAGAGTGAAAAAAAGATAAAGCAACTTACCTTATGGTGGAGAGTTAAACCTTAATCTATGGACAGTGTAGATTAATTAGAGACCAAGTGATGTTAATTGAGAATAGAAAAATATTAATTGAGAATAATTGATTAGCTAAAGAATAAAATTTAAAATTAAATAAATAAAACCAAACAAATGAAAGAAATTACATTTTGGTGATTGAGTGGAAACAAAGTTGTGAATGGAAAACATTTCAAGAGAAACTGGTTCATGTTCAACTAACGGCGGGAGAAGAAACTAAATGTTGTCTAAATTACTTTTTCTGCTCTTTTTTGGGGTTAATCACCTAAAGAAGACAATTAATTCATTTAACTGATTAATTCAGTGTTGAGTAGGAATATGGATTCAATGTGAACGAGAAAATGGATTCATTGGGATCGGGTTTGTTGATATTTCAGATAATATAAATGCTCATGATTAGATGAGCATTTTGTTTATATGATTTATTAAACAATTACAATTTGCCAAATTGATTGCGAAAGATTGATAATTAATCTTCCTTCTTGGGTATAAACAATATTCATATTTGTTTCTTAAATTTCTAAACTCTACAAATACAATTAGTTACCATTGAAACTCTCCTTTGGTATTAACGATCACCTTTTCGATCAGTTGTAAGATTGTTTAGTTAATTGTGCTTGAATATTAATCAACCATTTTGAGTAGAAAAAGGAGATCGAAAAGAAAATTAAAATATTTTCTTATTTTTTTGCAGTGATTTTGGTGATCAGAATAAATTTTGGTACATTGTTCGAGTCCAATTTTGGATAATATATTACACCAGGATTCCAGGATATGAAGAAATGATTAAGAGATGAATGGATAAGATAATCAGTTGTCGATAACGGAGGTTATTTGTTTCTCCGATCATTTCAATCTGATGTCAACTTGAATGAAACGAGAAAACGTAACAACATATATTTGGTGCTGTGACTCGACATTTCGTTAATGAAACAATTAAGAATAGACAATGAGAGCTGATTAATCATGAGCTGTTATTGGAACCATTATCTTCACCTGATCCATCAACTCCATCGACTGCAAGATTGGTGATCGATTTTGATTTGACACATTGGAAATCAACGTGTCTCGATTTGGCTTCTTCCTTTTCCCAAGACATTCGGACAAATGGCCGTTGAACGTAATTATAAATAACCTCAGGTCGAGCTCCAGGTCGCCATCTTCTTTTCTCTTCATGAGTAGGAAAGCCTAAGAAAAGAAGAAGAAAAATAAACAGAAAACATTGATTACACTGAAAATGAATTTTATCTTTTCAAGAGTCTTAAAGTATTTGTACACAGAAGAATAAGATTTGATAATAATTGGAATACAGACCTTCAATTCCAAGTCGAATCTTTTTCAAACCCCGATCTCGTAGAATTTGCTTAGCAACATCACGATTCTCGATGTACTTGAAAAAACGATGTAAATCAGAAGAGTAGATTGCTGAAAGAAGAACAAGTTAAAAAAAGGGGAAAAAATGTAAAGTTGTTGATCCAAATTAACTGGTAAAGATTTTGTTTTCAACAATTAACTAATCGCCTCTAATCAATCACTTACTTTGACAATGTTCCTGTCCTATCTGAGGGGGATACTCATCATCCCATTCAACGATATCATCATCAAGGAGAACAGCAATATGACATTCTCGTTCCCCTCTCTGTAAATTAAACAAAGACGATATAATTAGAATCAATGTTGACAAAAAAACATGAATTGTTAAAATTAATGAAACGTAGAATCATGAATTCAATTAGAGAATCGGAAATAGCGTGAATAAGCAGAAATAGTGATGTACCTGAGCAGAAGAAACCATAGCTGGAAATAGAAGAGTTTCCAAGAAATTTTCGAATTGACTTTTAGCTCCTTCATTGCTAATCTCATGAAGTAATCCGCCTGTAAATGGAAAGGTGAGATATACTTATTGTGTCGAATATTGAAAAACTAATTGAAACCAGTTTTGAGAACAGGTAATTATATTTACCGAGATTTTGACATTTAATTGTATCTGCATCGAAAGGTATAAGTAAATAATCACAGGCTTCACGTAATTCGGTGATAGGAACACTGGATGGACAACGAATGACACCAGATTTATAAAATTCCTATTGATAGAATGGAGAGAAAACAGTTGATTAGAAGATGATTATCAAGAGATTGAGTTGATATGAGGTAAGATTAATTACTTACAAGAATAGCTCTAAAACAGTGAGATGATATACCTTCGGCCACTTCATATTCACCTTTCTCGTTAGGCCGAGTAATTGAAGAGGCACCAGAAGATTCAGTAAAAGGACTAAACATCCTTCCCAATAAAGTGTCAGGATGCTCAACGAATGAAGATTTATCGATCACAAATCGAGTGTCATCAACAACCAAAACCAATCTTGATTCAGGATTACTGCTTGTACTCAAACATACAGTCTTTAACTGTCTCACTTTACCACCACCACCACTATTGGTACAGTTACGTTTACAAGTAGACTTACTGGACAAATCACCATTACTGGTCAGTTGATTTGATTCACTATTACGGTTCATTTTCTAATCAAACCAAAAAAGCGACTATTTGAAATGAGTAATAATATCGCCAACAGTTCCAACAAAGAACAAGAATAAATCACAGAAAATCAAGCAGGAAACCAAAGATTGTAACGTTTCTAGTGTAACGATAATCCAATTCAATAAAATTAAGATATTTAAAAAAAGAAATAAATTATCATAAAAAAATGAAGATGAACAGGTAACTCCTTCTTCAAGTCTCTTCCTTTGAGATTCCAGATTAATACATCAAATATCAGCTTCCATTCAATAAAAGTGAAACGATAATAATTACGAAAGATAAATACACTTATTTAGAAAATAATAGCACAACAATTAACTAATACAAAGATTCGAAGACTAATTGATGAAAGAAACAAAACTAATTTACAAATGAACAAATTACAAAATATTTGTTTTCATCTCAAAAGCAAAACAATTAAGCAACAAATAGAATCAGATGAAGCATCAGCTCCACCAAAGGCTCGGGAAAGAACAGCGGGTCATTCAAATGGATTACTCTTTTTCTCTCCATCGTAACAATTAACTGATTATTTGAGCTAATTGTTTAATGTACCAAATTGAATATCGTTCGAATAATCTTTAGCTAACTAATTGAGTTGTTTATTTAGTTTATTAATAAGAAAAGAGGACATGAGGAAGCTTCTTTTACATGGACGATCTTAGAGAGAGAGAGAGAGAGACTTTCGACAGAAAGTTTGTTTTTTATTGATTAGAATGAGTATTTCACCAGTGTTAAGGTCAAATCGATTACGATGAGACTGGTCATTTCATTATCTTATCTAAGTCTCGAACTTAAGTTCTTCATTCTTATTCATTCTCAGATTCAAAGTATTGGTAATTACAAATACTTTGAATCGAATGCATCTTTGCATAGTCAATGAAATGAAAGGATCGAAGTTGAGAATCGGAAATGTGATTCAACCTGAAAACAAGAAGCAAATGTGCTTCCATCTCAATGATCGCATAGAAAATCACGAACCTGCCTTTCGACTCAGCTGCGAACTTAATTACTTGAAACTAGGAAAAAGTAAACGACAATTAACCCATGGCAAGAGATAATTCTAATTGAGCAATAATCATTTTGTAAGAACGAGAAAAGGCAAAATGCCAAGAAATATAAAAAGACAGAAATAATCATGAGAATCTTTCTTCTTGTTTACATGATATTTCCACGAAATCGGATCAGATCTCTTTTCTCATTTTTTTTATCTAATTCATTAAATCTTCATTAATTTATTAAAAATGTTAAAATTTGACAAAAATTGAGATCAGCCAATTAAATCAACTTCTCAACAATCGCATCGAAAGTAATTTTCAGTCGTGTTTCAACTCACATCTCTGATATCAAATATTCAAGATGAACTTAATTTTTATCTGTGGCTTCATTTTTCATATGATAAGTTTAACTACCTCCGACTTACCTGACACAATTAAAATCGGTAAGTATCACATTTTAATTATCTTTTCTTTTCATCTGATTTATGGTTATCAATCATTAACCAGGAGCCATTATTAGACCTGGAGACGATGATTTAGAGTTAGCATTTAAACACGCGGTTTGGATCAACAATATTGGTCTTCAAGGGTCAAAGATTGAAGCTCATGTTGAACATGTCGACCTCAGTGACAGTTTGAGCACTGCAAATGCAGGTAATTAGCACCATTTAATGTGACATTTCAATATTTTAAATTTGTTCTGTCAATTTGTCAATCAGCTTGTCGTTTGTTAGATTCTGGTGTTTGGGCCATTATTTATCCATATTCGGGTGTAAATGCTTGGATAATCAGATCGATAACTGACCGACTTGGTGTTCCTTTACTTCACACAGCACCGGATTATCCTTACACAATTAAATCATTCGTCCATCAACCATATATACCAGATTATTCAATTTCTCTTTATCCTGATCTCAAGAAGATGAACAAAGCCATTTTAGATTATGTTGTTGATAACAGTGAATGGAAATCATTCAGTTTAATATTTGACTCTAATGAAAGTAAGTCTGTTTGAGATTTTGTGATTCATCATTAATTGCTAACGATTTGATTGCAACAGATTTAATTAAGATCAAAGATGCTCTGGCGATGACCACAAAATATGAGAATAGCTTGTTGATCAAAGTGAGAGAATATAAATTTGAACAATCAAATCCGCCAGAAACTTTATTCAAAAGTGTCATGAAAAATCGTGACTCAAATTTCATCGTCAGTGTGAATAGCGAAAATTATGAGATTGTCCTAGAGAAGGTTCGTTCATCAACTATTTCTCAATACTCTGAGTTCTAATTGTTAGTTTACTATTAAATTTTAGCTTAAATCATTTTCCCTGCTCGATTTTTACTACAGTTACATGTTTAACGATTTGGTAAGTGTTACGAATTAATATTCAATAGAATAGAATATTTGATTACATGTTCTAATATTTTTAAATTTCATTCTTTTATCAGGATTTACAATTTTGGAATCTGAGTGATCCTGAACTAATCGCTTTCAATATCACGGGATTTAGAATGTTCGATGCGTTTGATGGAAGAATCAAAATGCGTTATAATGCCCAAGAATGGAAAACTGGTCGATATGATTCTTCGACAGAGGAAGTCAAATTAACGGTAATAATTAATGTTGATCAAAATTTCGACTGCAATTTGAAAATTATGATAAAAATGGAGATAATGAGACTCACTATGACAGTAGCTTATTCTTACTAATGAAAGAGCAGAATTAGTTTGAATTATAATCAGTTAAACAAGAACAATTTTCCCCGCTCTTTGTTTTTGGTAAGAATAGAAAAAGGTTATTTCAAGTCAACTTTCTTTTTGTTGATCGTACTTTTTGATTGTACAGGTTGACAAAGCTTTGATCTACGATGCTGTTGCTTTATTTACTCGATCTCTTGTCGGATTGTCCGAGATAACTGATCAAATCTTTGCTCCATCAGTTTCATGTGGTCTCAATGATACCTGGATTTTAGGTTCATCGTTGGTCAATCAAATGAAAAAGGTTAGTTTTTGTCTTCAAATTTGCTAAACTTATGAGTTTAAATGAGTTATTGTACTTGAGCTGTAACAGTAACTTTTCATCAACAGGTTGGGGTGACAGGATTAACTGGATTATTAACTTTTGATGAACAAGGTTATCGAGAAAAATTATTCTTATCAATAATCCGACTCAAAGAAGGTCAATGGTTGGAGGTGAGTTTTGAAGCGAATGGATTACGAATCAATAGCTAATCGTTAAATTTTATTTGCAGATTGGTTCATGGAGTTCGGATTCTGGGATCAATATAACCACTGAAGTTCAAGCAGAAGAAAAAAGTGCTATTGAGTATTTGAAAACAACAAAACTGAAGTTAATTGTTGTTGAGGTAACAGATTAATTATTTCTTTCGATTAACAGACAAATGGATTGATTTCAATTTTCTTTCTATTCAGAATATCCCTTATGTAATGAAGAAGCCCGATTATGTAAATATCACTGGCGATGAATTTGATAAATATGAAGGATTTTGTATCGATTTGCTTAGACAAATACAAGAAGATCTTTTAATTTCTGGTTATGAATTAACTATTTACACAGGAAAAGGTTACGGAAGTAAAAATAAAAAGAACGGAACTTGGTCTGGATTAATTGGTGAAATGTTGGATAAAAATCATGATCTGGCTACAACAGACTTGACGATTACCCACGAAAGACAAACGGGTGTTGACTTTACGATTCCATTTATCACTCTGGGAATATCGATTTTACATAGTAAACCTCGAGCTCCGCCTTTGAACCTTTGGGCTTTTCTCGATCCTTTTTCGCTCGAAGTTTGGTTATACACCGCAACGGCTTTTATCGGTGTCAGTCTTTTAATGTATATTGTTGCTCGATTGAGTCCGAATGAATGGCTTAATGATCATCCATGTGACGGTGAACCAGAAGAGTTGACGAATACATTTTCAATTGGAAATTGTTTGTGGTTCAGTTTAGGATCTATTATGCAACAAGGCTCAGATTTGGGTCCAAAGTGAGTTAATTGGTTAATTTTAGTAGCAATCTATTGATCTTATTTCATCAATTTTCTTTTCTTTGGTAGGTCAATTTCAACTCGATTAGTGGCTTCAGCTTGGTCTTTTTTCACTCTGATTATGGTCTCTTCTTATACTGCTAATTTAGCTGCTTTTCTTACAGTCGCAAGAATGGAAGCTCCGATTGAAAATGCTGAAGATCTTGCGATGCAATCGAAAGTTGCTTATGGCTGCTTGAAAACGGGGTCAACGAAGAAGTTTTTCCAGGTACAGTGAATTTACATAACCGATCGTATTCGCTCATTGGAGTAATTCTCTTTTCTCACCGATTAGAATTCAACATACACTACCTACCAGCGCATGTATGCATTCATGGAATCAGGTGACCCTCCCGTTTATACAGAGACGAACACTGATGGGGTGCGTCGAGTGCTCAAGGGAAATTATGCCTTCCTAATGGAATCACTATCAATAATGTATAATGTAAATCGTTATTGTAATTTAACTCAAGTTGGTGAACTTTTAGATCAAAAAGGTTATGGAATCGCCATGAGACCAGGATCGCCCTTTAGAACCATTTTTTCTAATGAGATTCTCAGGCTTCAAGAACAAGGTCGTATTGATGCACTGAGAAAAACTTGGTTCGAAGATTATCCAAATGAGATTCGAGCTTTGGAGAGCCCAGAAGAAGCAGAGTGTCCACCCGAAGTTCTTGATTCAGCAACAAGTGCTCTGGATGTTGCTAATGTGGGTGGTGTTTTTATCGTATTAGTCTGTGGAATAGCGATTGGCGCTTTGTTCGTGGGGATTGAGTTCGTTTGGAAGGCGAAAAAAGTTTCTCGTCATGAAAGGGTAAGTTTTTAATTGAAAAGGTCAATTTTTAATTAACTATTGTAAATCACTTGTTTCAGGAACATACGTTCAGGATGATGGTGAAAACTCTTTGGGACATTTGCAAAGGCAGAAACACAACATTCATTGAATTTCGTAAAAAGTCAACTTCTGATGGGACTCAAAGTATCGGAACGGAAATGGGACAACGTGGTAATCGAATTAACAACGTTAGTCGACAAGTTTCCAAAGTGGAAAGTAACAGAATATCTAACGGCTGAAAATCGAACTTTCTTATTAAAATTTGATACGAAAATTAAATCACAAGAACGATAATCCAATTCAATAAAATTAAGATATTTAAAAAAAGAAATAAATTATCATAAAAAAATGAAGATGAACAGGTAACTCCTTCTTCAAGTCTCTTCCTTTGAGATTCCAGATTAATACATCAAATATCAGCTTCCATTCAATAAAAGTGAAACGATAATAATTACGAAAGATAAATACACTTATTTAGAAAATAATAGCACAACAATTAACTAATATAAAGATTCGAAGACTAATTGATGAAAGAAGCAAAACTAATTTACAAATGAACAAATTACAAAATATTTGTTTCGTTTTATTTGTTATCATCGACGATAATGTAAATAAATGTCCACCATTATCACCGAATCGTCAACAATGTTGGACTCTGATGGAAGATCTTGATGAAGAAGATGATTATGAAACTCATTTGACCCATCAGAAGATGAAGATGGATTGAACAATAGATCTGATCAACAGGTATAATACAAGATTCGCCTTAAACAATCAGCTGAGAACCATAATTCAGAATAAACTAAGATCATCACAAGAATATCCTTAATATGCTTAATTGTGATCAAACTATCCAATTAACTTAAACTGTTATCCTTTAATTTTTATTTAATAATATCCTTTGTTACTCAGCCGTGAGTTTGTACTTTTATTTGATTCATTTGAGCATCTTGATTGATAAAAGCAAATTAATAGATAGAAATATAGAGTTGGTAATGTTAAATTTATCTAATCAATCGTTGTGATTAAGTTAATTTTTGCCAAAGATACGCAAATGATTTAAAAAAAACTCAAACTCAATTTTCGCGGCTGTTTACATACACTTTTATTATCATTTATTGTTCAATCATATTCGCCTGACCAGATTAATTTAATCTCAATAAACTTTTTTGTTTCTGTTTTCATTGGACTCAAACTTATTTCCTATGATGGTTGAACCTTGCAGGTTAATTTCATGAGAATCCATTTGATATAATTAACTCGTTTACAATCAAATTAACGTTTTATTATGTCTTTTAGTCTTGTTTTGTAGTTACAATTTCTTGTTAAGTTGTTTATCTCTTCGAGAATGAATCCATTCTTTGATTGTTATTAAAGTTCCGTTAATTTCTTCGATAAATTGACGTGATTTAGATGAGATCTTTTCCATCTCTTTGAGTAGACAAGAATTTATATCGGGTGGCTCAGGTGGTTCTTCGAATGGCAAAACGCCAAATCTTTTTTGTTCTTTTTCCGATTGGGTTTTTGGGCTTTCGAGTTCAGAATCTTTGGAGGTTCCATCTTTATCGATAATAGTGTTATCCTCATGGTTTATCTTAATGTATTGAAGAGGCTCGTAAATTTTTCCTGCAATCAATTCAAAAGAATCTTCGAATATTTTCGGCGAAACTTCACCAATTTCGAGGGACCATGTTTCGAAACCTTCTTTTTCCATTGGAACACTTTGGTACTTATTTTATCACAGTTTAAAAGAAATTACGATTGAATACATGGAAAAGAGAAAAGGATACACATAAGACGAAGTCGCCGTAAAAATGAGCGCTGGAAAGAAAAGCTTCCCTTTTATAGAGTTTCCATTTCCTCGAAATCATCTTTAGAGTTAAACTTTTCCCCATTAGAATTAATTCTTCTTCAGCGCGAAAGAAATTTAATCTCAACTATTTTGGAATAGATTCAAATTAGTGAAGTCAAACAAGCGAATTTAAATTAATCAACTTATCGTTTTAAACCATTTATTGATTTATCGAAAAAAAGATAAATTGTTGATAATTAAGCAGTTTGATCTGTTTCTTTTATTAGATTATGTTGATTGTTAAGGTTTCGAATTTTCGAGATAATCACAATTCGTCATTAATTGTTGAAAATTCTTTTATTGATTTCACATGGAAGGTTCATCTTCGAAACGAAAACTTCTCGCTTATGTGCCCTTCGCTCAACCGAATCCTTAGATCCGCTTAAAAGTGTGATTAAATCAATTTAGCAATCAAGGGGATTAAATTTTGGATATTTGGTATTGTTTAATCCTTTAGTATTGCAGTGAATTAACTTAATGGTGATTAGTTAGAAGCAGAATTGAAATGATTTAACAAAAACGAAGGAAAAATTTCTCGTCCAATCAATTAAACTGATTGAGAATTCATCTGAAACATAGTACATGATATAATTATTATAATTAAGAGGAATTGAAAAGATTAACAATTTAATAATTTAATGGAAATAAACAATTATCGATGGTTAGATTTTTTCTAATGCAAACTAATTACTTAGATTAATATGAGCTCAATATTATTGATTGATTTTTATTAACATAATTTTGATTCATTGTGATTAAAGGGAATGCACCAAATGAATAATTTAAATAATTAAGGAATTAACTAGAATGAATCTGGAAGATGATTAAATTAATTGATCAATGGGAATGATTGCAATGATGATCTAGTTAATTGTTCAGTTTCAAAATGTGATTGTTAATCATTAAACTAGAATGTCTATTATTATGATAAGTAATGTTGGTTTATGTGTGTCAGTGAGTGATTACAGTTTGATGATTATATTAGTTGAGATGATGAAGCTGAAGTGATTAATGGTGATTTGGTAAATTGTTAACAATTGAAATCTGTCTTTGAGATTTTTCATCATTCAATTATTTGTTTTCCTGGTTAAACTGTAATTCACTGAGATGAATACGTTGTTACATGTATACGGTTGTCAAGGGATTAATCATAAAAACACACGTTAATCATAATGATAATGATGATGATGATGATGATAATGAAGAGGTTGTTGATTAGGACGATGATGATGATGATGATGATGATGTGACGATGGAAACAATTAAACTAATGGCAAATGATTACTGGCAAAGCAGCAAATTAATAGGATTCATTATGATGATTTAAAAGTAATAAAAAACAGGAAACTTAAATTAATTAGTTAAAATGATCAAATTGTTAAAGATCATCAGAAAAATTGAGAATCGTTTTATGATCTAAAGATGGCTCAAGTTTACCGTTAGTTAGCAAATTATCGTCAGCAAGTAAACCAGAAAAACAATTAACCAACTTTGATTGTGATGATCCTTTAAATACATTGAGAAGACTTATATCTCCAACATTAACACCAATTTGATCATCAACATCATTCAAATCAGTTTCATTTACAATACTTGAATTAAATGATTCAATGGCCATTCCATTCACCATTGATTGTTGTTGTTGTTGTTGTTCAGGGTGATTTTCATGATCATTATTATTATTATTATTGTTTGTTGTTGCTGTTTCAATCTTGTAATCAGCTGAATTGGTTATTATTGCAAGTTCATTCTTAACAATAGCTTGACATTCAATGAGTCCATTGTTGTTGGCATCCTGACTTCCATCTGATGGATCAGGTGATTGAACAAGTCCCTTGTAAGGCAATTGCTCACCTCTCATCTCACAGACAACATTGGTCAGCGCCATGATGTAGTTCTTGGCTAATGTAAGTGTTTCAATTTTAGATAATTTCCTTTCCAATCTAACATGAGGAATAACTTCTCGAAGAGATTGAAAAGCATCATTGAGACTATGCATTCGTTGGCGTTCTCGTTCATTTGATTCTAGTCGACGTAAATTACGTTCACGAGCTGAAACTGTTGATTTTCTACGACGACCTTGACTGTTATGTGAATAAGTATTCGAGGATGAACCATTCATATAGTTGGTTGGCTCAATAGGAGATAAACGGTTTCTCTTACGAGCTCTGTCAACATCATCTCCCATTGAACTCGAATCATCTGTTGATTCACTTGCATCAGCCACTGAATGCTCATAATCATCGACTCTATTCATTGTTAAATTATTTGATTGGTTAATATTATTATTTGAATCAAGATTACTACTCACACTACAATTACTACTTATGCTACTGTTACTACTGTTGCTATAATTACTATTTATGTTGCTACTGCTACTTGAATTCACTGAATTAATGTTAGCTTTTGATTTACTTTGATTCACTGATTCAATATTAGAATCGCCGTTTCCTCGACGTTTTCTCATTAGTCTTAGACTTTTCTGGTAATCAGTGATTATCGAGAAAATAATAGCCAGTGGTCAGTGTTTACAGTATTCAAGAAACAATGTTTTACATCATAGGTGATAGTTCAATGGGAGATAATTTTCCATGATAAAAACCAGAGAATAGATGAAAAGTTCGAAGAAAAAAATTGGCATCAGACAAATGGTTTTTTTTTCGATATGATGATTATTATTGTTTATGATGTGTCCATGTTGTTGATTTGTTTGTAGTTCATCAATAAAATGGTTAATATCATGACCAGAATAGAAGAGAAAGAGAAAAAGAAAAAGAAAGTCAATTAGTAAAAGTTATTACTCTATTATCAAATGAAATTGTTCCGCAGTCATGATGATGATGATTTCCATCAATTTAATCAGTTGATTGTACATAATCAACTGTCCATACCTCTAATTGAGTTTGCTGTTCCCTCCAGATACTAACACCGCCAAGAGGGTTACCAGGCTCTTCAGTTTGTCCAGAGATAATCTTTCTTGATTTCATATTTCTGATTATTCTTTAATTATCAAGTTATTAAGTTGATTGTTTACTATTTCCAATCCTGATCTTGCCAATTTTCTTGCAAAATGTTGACTGTTTTTCTGACCAAGAAGATATATAAAAGTTCCGGTCAGATTTGATTCGATTAACTTGTTATTCTGTGAGAATAGATAAAAACAATAACACAATTAGTTGATGATGATGATTATATTTTTCTCTTTCATTTTATATCATGTATTAGTTGATTTCATAGAATTGTGATCATTCAAACTGCTTGTAAAGCTCATCTCTTGTGATGACCTTTGTCATGAAGATAATGATTATTACTTTAGCACCAATAATGTCAATTCAACTGAAGCCAATAGATTTTATTATGATGACCATTAATGGTCAAGGTTTGCAATTGTCCATTAAAAGGTTTCACCAAATTAGTGTGACCATAAAGATGACCATTCAGTTGATAATTGATTTTAGAGTCTCTATATTCACACAGTAATCACTTTACAGATTTTGATTAACATGTTCAAATATCTCTGATTGTTCAACTAAACAAATCAAATTAAATGAAACAATGAGACAGATACTTAATCAAATCTTTTAATCATTCAAGTCACATGACGAGACTTGAAAAGGTTATCAAATATATTACTTAATAAACCGATAGCGATTTAATCTGATAACCTCTGACCTCTCGGTCTCAGTTAACTCGAGACATTTCATTGACTTGAAGAAAAGGCAAACTTGACACAGAATCTAATTTATTGAATAAACTGATATCTTTTTCTAATCCCTTAGAATTACAAATAATTTCTGATTACTGCATGAGAATTGTTGATTTTCAGGAGATGAAACAATATGAATTTAGATAGAATCGATGAATTTAAAACTAATATATTAGCATTGAACATTTTAAATATTTAGATGATTAATTTAAAGATACTATCAGAATTAAATAGATTTCAGAAATTTCTATTAATAGAAGTGAGTAAATAATTGAGGAGGAACAAGTAGTTCTGATGTCTGATTAAGAGGAAACAAAATGAATAATTGAAATTAAATCAAAATTAATGCCCATGTTTTCATGAGGTTATTTCAATTACAATGTTATTATAATAATAACTGAACAGTTGATTAATTATTGTATCGGCTCACTGATTTATCAATTTTCAGCAAATGAAAAACATTGAGTTTGATTAATGCTCATGTTCATGTAATGTGTTTAAAAAGGATTAGTGAATCAGATCAACATGAGATTATCTTGAAATTTGATGCAAGTTTCAATTTCAATAGCATTTTCATATCATGGGGATTAATCCATCTAATCGCCTGGTTGATTCTTTTATAAAACCTCGTTCATGGGAAAACATGATTGGAAATTGAACTTACACCAGACGACTAATTAATAATTGAATCAATTGACTGAATCAATAATCAAGTCTATTGACAATTTCAACTAAAGTCTTTTAAGACAATTAATCAATCGATCAATTGATTGGTCCGTAACTTTAACCTTTAATTTTAGTTAAACTTTGATTTGATAATCAATTTAACTTTAATTTTTGATTATTTTGTCCATCTACGAGTAACATGAAACCATAATAATTTAAAATGGCGGAAGTGAATCACTGATCGTAAATTGAAATATACTAACCATTAAGCTTACAGAAAATATCATTAGGACGTTATCGTTAACCTTTTATTGTGCTCAATCTAATCTCATGATAGATTCATGCTGAGAATTAGATATAACCTTTTCCCGATCACAATTCATTCCTGATAAGTTGATAAAGTCAAATGTAAATACAAATATGTTTGTAGTTTTTACTTTTCATCTTTATCCTAATTCAATTTGATCATCACAATCATTTCAATCACACATTTAGTTATAGAAAAGAAAAAAAAATCTAATAATATTCAGGTAACAATCAATTTCAATCAAATTTTCAATCTAACTCTGTGTAGTTCTGTGTGATTATGGTGATGAGATAATGATAATATACATTATTGATGATGCAAGTACAATGAGTATTAATGATGATAATGATATTAAGATGGTTGAAGAAGTAAAAAACAGTCAAGTTACTATCAGATTGATCAATTTAATCAATTTAATCTGAATAAATTCAATCACAATCGTGACCAATCAAATTATTGCAAAAGACACATTTAAAAAACGAGAAGAAGTTAATTATTTGTGCAAATTAACAGTTTATCTTGATAATAAAGTGTTGATAATCAATGGATCATGGAGATGAGTCAAACAATTGAGTTGTTTCCATTAAGATAGAAGATGGTTGGATTGTATTTGTGAGCGAGTGTGATGAAGATGAAACAAAGAATTGATGAGAGTAAATAAAAGAGATAAATTAAAAGAGAAAACAAGATAATCTAATGAATGAGAGAAAAATAATGACTGCGAGAGAGAGAGAGAGAGAGATAAAAGTGAAACGAATCAATTGATAATATGATCGAATGTGCATCCAGAGTATTTATAGTTGATTCGAAAGTTTCAAAATAAGAAAGAATGATGAAGATTGAGATGAGGATAAAGATGATTAGAGAGATGAGTGGGAATTAGCATCGTAAGGCTAATTTACCAATAGAATTGACCAGAAAAAGTAAATGCAAAAGACTTGAGACTAAGCAATAAACTTTTCATTCAGTGCATTAGCTCATCAATTATCTTGTAGCATTTACATGGGATCTTATTGTTGTGATACTCTAATACTATCAATGAGCAATTGACAGGAATCGAGCTTAAGATGATAAGATGATAACATGATAACAGATACTTGGAATATCCCAAAAGGTATAAATCCAATATTATGTATCTAATTATGGCGAACAAACAATCAGACAGACTACTAATGATACATTTAACAAGTAAGCGAAGGGTTAACAAGAATCAACATAATCCATTGAATTGGAATCATCTCATGTTTTCCTTTAGTCTTCACTTTCACTTTACTTTTCCATTTCTCTTCAATTCTCATTCTGCTTTCAGAAGAGAAATGGTACGAATGCTGAGTAGAGAATTGAATTTTTATACCTGATACTTTGATCGTTCTTGAATCTGTTTCCGGATTGATCTTATTCGTGAATACATGAAACTTCAATGATATGAAAAATATTTTCATTCCAATCCCCATGAGACAAATAATAATGCGAATATATTTATCTTCATGTTCATCGTCAATGATTCCATCGAATGTTTTTCTCATTTATCATCAACTTTTTTACTTTTTCATGTTAATTCTCTTCTTCTTATCATCTTATTTGGAACACTTTTTTTCTTCATCAATATCATCTCCTTCTCTTCCTCATCCTTCTCTTATCTTCCTCCTACTTTCGATCCCTTTATCATCACTTTTTCTACTCATAGACATACTAAGCAGCCATTCATCTTGTTTTAATTGAATATTCATATCTTTTTATTACAAACTAATCTAATAGAATTAAGATTAATAACCAATTTAGTTTATCGTAATTTAATTTCTTGTATTCGTGTCAAAAAAACTCTTATAAAACTTACATTCTAATCAACAATCAATTATTAATACTAATCAAGTGCTCTCGGTGATTAATATTACATTGATTGGCGTAATTTAATCATTCAATTAATTAGATTGAGCAGTTTCAAGATCAAGTGAAAATTTTTGCACGAAACTGAAATTTAAATGTTATGGTTTAACTTTCAATTGTTTTACACTTAATGTAAACTTGGTAATTGTTATCAATTAACAGACATTGAGATTGACTGAGATGATTAGATGGTGAATTTTGAGCAAATAATCAACGGAAATCACTGCAATTAAAAAAACCTAGAAAATCAAAAGTGAAAAGAAAAACATAAATTAGGTTAACATTCATTTCCTCACAGGATACATATTGTTTTCATGAGAGTTAATTATTTACTATTATCTTGTTTCTCCTTTAACTGTATCATTTATTGAGGGATAATTGATTTCCTTCAAATTAATTGTTATCATATCACAATAGAAACGACAGAATAGCTTTTTCTTGATCGCAAAGAGCCAAGAAGTTGATTACAATTTGAACAGAACCAATTGTATCAACCAAATGTACGAGACATTTACAGGTAACTTGCCTTATATGTGATATGAATACAATTTTGTTGATATTAAGATCAAACGAAATGTAAACAAAAAAATGTCAATTCGATAAAGTTTCTTGATGAGCTTATTTCGAGTGATAAACATGATAACCAGATAACCCGGAAATTAGATTATACCGATGGTTTCTGTATGTTTAACTTATTAAATGTATTACAAGTCGTAACTGTTTTCATGGTTTAATGACAATCAACAAAAGCTGCAAATGCCATAAGAAAAAAAAAGTGTTAACTTGAAGGTTTTCATTAAGAATTAATAAGTTCAATTGAACAAACATGTTACAATCAAGTCACGTGCAATAGAGGAAAAGGAAATATAATAGAGAAGATTATAAGAAATACTCAATGGATAACATGATAATAGTATTTGAATAACTTGTTGCTGTTCCTCTCAATCACCTCAACTTCTTTCTTCACTTTTACATGTCAATAGGATGAAGAAACTTATTGACAAAGAACATTAAGTTTCGTTCTGTGTTAATATCCATCTTTCCATCTCTTTTGACAATATCATCATAAATTTCCATCTTCTTTTTCATATCATTTGACCATCGGGCGAAAATAATCTCAAGTCTATTGAAATATTATGACAACAAACAGAGTAAATAAGAGGCTGAAAAATTAACTGGACATGAGAATGATTTTGGTCCACCTTAAATTGGTTCAATTGCTGTTGACAGGTAAATATCTCATGTTAATTATAACTTTAATTTGTGTTTACATTGCCGTAACCTGTTAATCAACAGTTTCAACCTTTACAATTTAATTGACTTTCAAATGCTAAGAAAAGGTCTGAGATTCAGTCTTTGCTTCACCGAGAGAATTGAGGTAATTATCAGAATGGTGGGTGATGTTTCTAAGTCTAATGAGAGTTGGCAAATTCTGCTAATTAATCAATAGATTTTCATTGGAAATCCTTAATCAACTTACTATTCGTTGATGAGTTTTTAATCTGATTAAACTTTGCATCATTCAACCAGTGATATTATTAGAAATTGAATTATCATTTTTTTTCTCTGTCAAATAATTTTGAAATTTTCATCCCTCGTTTCGATCATGATTGCAATGAAGATTCTGTTGTTGATTCGTATCTCTTGTTACTTCATGAAGCAATAATCAAGTCGTAATCATGTCCTAGGTTAGAATCTAAGAATTAAAGTTAATCAGATTTACGGAAAGAATCTGAAAAGTAAAATCTCTTCTAGAAGTTCAAGTGATTTAAGAAAATTAATTTTAAGACTTCAATTCAATTGTTCAATAAATGAAATTTGTAATACGATTGTTGTTACATGAAAACAATTAAATGCTACTAATTCAATGGTGTAGCTTAGGTTTAACCTGAAGTGATATTGACAAAGTTTCTGGTCATTTTAAGCTCATCAAACTGATTGTCAACAATAAAAATTGATTGACATTCACCATTAAGTTTTATTGTCTCGAAATGATTAAATGATAAGCCACACTTTAAATAGCCTCCGGCTAATCAGCAAGTTCACATTCAATCTTGAGACTTTTATTATTAACTTTTGCTCTTCAAACATTGTAAACTTTCAATATCACAATTAAATGATTTGATTAGCCAAAGTGAAAGTTTTAATCAATTAACTTTCTTATTTCAGACATTTAAGAACAATTAATTGTCAAATTGATCTCATTCAAATTCTTATCCGGTCATTTACCGTTTCTATTAACTAAATTTCTTAGTCCCAAATGTACTAATCAGATATTAAGATCATGTCAATAAATATTTACTCTTTTCCAGTGAAACTCAATCACGGAAGGTCATCCCTCCAAAATTGGTCAACTTGACTTATACTTGACCATAGTCTTAATCAACACTTATAATCTAATCAATAGTTGAAATCTTCATTAGTGATATAATTATTTACTGATAAGATTAACAAGTAAGATGTGAGTAAAGTTGTTGATCCAATGCAATGTTCAGTCAATCTCAATCTAATTAACCGATACCACGAATAAGTATCAATGAGAAATAGATTAATTTGCCTTTTCATCTCAATAAGGATACAGTTGATTTGTTAATCAATCTTGTTTAAGATTAAATATTTGCATCAATTTGTACTTGAATGGATTATGGTCAAAGAAATTAAGATTTAGATGTGTATCAAGTAATTAGATCATATCGATGGTCACAATAAATGAGATGAGAATTAGTGTTAGCCCCATAAGAATTAGAAATTGAATCAAACCAGTTAAAAGTTTGATATGAATCAAATTTAGATTGATAATTAAAGAACATTTCAATTTGATAAAAATCTGTTTAAAAAAACAATAAACATAAATCAAAATCTCTGAAACGATGAGATAGAACAATAAATAATTACAATTGAATATAAAACACACAATGAAAAAGACAATTAACTCGATTATTTATTCAATTATAACATTTTAATGATAATATTTCATCTTGGTGTTAATGTAACCAGCATTTTGTGAGCATCATTAGTATTCAAGGTTATTCATTCTTATTACACCTTTTCGAATGAACAATCAAATAAATTGATGATAATACGCAATTTATGTTGATCACCAGAGACAAATGTTAATTCAAACATAATGAAAAGAGAGATGCATCATAACTATTAAGAAATAATCTGCAAAAACTACAATGGTTACTTTTCGTGTATCCGATGAGTGATAATAAACACTAATCATTATCAAGACTAAGAGCTTGTGATATATGATTAGTATTACACTTTTTTCACTTTTCTGCTTAAATTATTGGTAATTAAGCAAAAGAAACGACATAAAATTATCAGAATTAAAGTAAATCCACAAGAAATTAATGAAAAACATAATTGTTATATCCTAATGATGCTATTAAATTAAAATATAAGAGATAAATCAATTACTATTAATATCATGTCTTATAATCCTCAGGTAGCTGAGAGTTAAATCATTTTGAGAAGTATTTTGAATTTTTAAACATGTATGAAAATATAACGGTAAACATGATAAAGTTGGAAAGTTGGAAAGGTAATCCAATCAAGGTGAGAAATACAAATGAATCAGAATGAAGTAAATTCACTCCCATGTAATATAATAGAAATAACTTTCAATTACTTGATATTTTCTTCATTCTCTCCACCATAAGTTTTACTTAATTTTAAGAAAAGATTTTATGGAAAAGTAAAACTCTTTTACGTTTACTTTTACTTTTTCTTTTTCTGTAAAAAATATAATATCATTATTAGCAAGAGTGATGAGTAATCATACTGAATTAAGATGACACTAAGAATGTTTGTAAATAGAAAATTGTCCAATTTGAAAGTAGACAAAGATTCTGATGAGCTGAATTAAGGATAATGGGCTAATGTCATCAGGAAAAAAGATGAAAAATGTAAATAAAAGATGAGATGACAGGGATGATGTTGAGATAAAGGGTGAATCAGGTTAAATTAGGGCTGACATGCTGCATATAAATGGCCAATTAAATGAGCCTTTTCCACTTAACTAGAAAACATCATCAGTTTAGAGTCTTTAAATTAGCTCGTAATTAAAATGATTATAAGAACAATACAATCTATTGCTTTCTTATTTCAGTCAACTTTTTGGATTCATATTTCTGCAAATGAAATAGTAACAAAGTATAATAGTAAATGTTTCTAATGATTTTCGGGCCATTTAACTTATCATATCTCAAGTTTATATTCACATTACATTTCGGATGAGAATTGTTGGAATAATAAGTTTATTCATTTCAGTTGAAAAACTCTTAAATCCCAATGAATCTCTGCTCATAGCAGATTATTAATATTTTTCAAGTCAAGACGAATCGAGAGATTAACTATCCAAATGCAAAGCGATTAGGAAACTTGATTGGACTAAGAAAGAATACAAAACTGTAAATGATTATCGATCCTATTTAACTGCAGCACAATTGGATTTCATTTGCATTGTGATGAAATTAACTGATTTAGACGAATACAAGATTGTCCGAGTTAGAACTTTTCTCGTTTTATCTTATTATCGATTTTTTCTTTTTCATATTGCTTGTTTATTTTCTATCTTTTTTGTTTATCTTTTCCTGAGTTTTTTTTGTTCACCCAAAAGGTAAGTCTTTACCATCATCGTAATTAAAACAACTCGGTTATCATCTCGTTGGAATGAGTATCAAACAAAAGTTAAAAGGGTAAATTGAATCCTTAGAATAGCAGTTCATTGAAAATCCCTGATGAAATTAAATGTATTCATATTTAGATTTATTAATATCGTGAACTTTCATCTCATTCATTCAATCATTCAGAGAAACAATGTTGGCATTGAATCATTTAGTTTTTAAATACAACAATAAACGAAAACATAGTTTTTAATTGACTAGTGAGAAATCAGTGATTATTAGTATAGAAAGGCTCATTCTAGTAGATAGACTGCTGTTAATAATAAACATGAAACCTCAAGTTTCAGTTTCGTTCAAGAAAAAATATCTAGACAATTGCAGATTTGACACCATGGTAGACAAACGAGTCTCTTGAAGTAGCAAATAATAAACGGTAGACGAGTTAAATCATTAGCTCTTGGTAATTTAAGCCGGAATTACATTAATTTCGAATGAAAAATCTAGTTATAAGAAAAAGAGTTAACTAATGACTCAATGCAACTCAATGAGAAAAGAATATTCATAAATAATGATGCAATTTTGTGATATCTGGAAAAAGAAATAATAAAATTTGAATATTCGCACTGCGGGAGTTTTCACTCCCAGTGATCATGTGAATGGATTCATGACGTTTGAACAATGAAACTCAACGTTTGTCGGTATTTCTCTTCTAATCTGATAATATATTTTCTTTTGCATTAAGATAAATGTAAAAAACTATCAACAAACCAAAATTGTGAAAATAAAACAAAATCAAATGAATATGAAAAACGAATCATTTTGATTCTTGATTGATTTACTTTTTACCTTTCCAATAAAATGTAAGCACATTTAAGTATGAAGACAATAATAAGATTTAGATAATCAAGATGATAGAGATTGTAAACTTATCTTCCTTCTATGTTTATTCTGAACTTTTCTGTTCATCTTATCAGATTATTCTATTTACCTGTAATTTTTGTTATTCTTTTCTAACTTGGTGTGTTCTTAATATTGACGAATTGTTTTCTCAATGAACAAAAACCTCTACCAAAGGCAATTCCAACTATTCAATCGATTTAACCAGAATTATGGCTACATAACATCGAAACTTTTCATCGAATTTTAAGATTTTCATTTTGATGATTAAGATCTACAAGTAGAGAGATGGATCATCAATATTCAATTGTTTCTCATTTCTATTTTTCTTCACTCAAGTTTCCCTTTCAACAAGTTTCCATTGAAAAGGCTACATGATTCAATCCATTTCTATAATACTATGAAAAAGTTTCTCTAATCAGGTTGTCCATGAAATCCATTGGTATTTATTGACATTGTAAGGCCCCAATTCTGACTGACCAAAGCCATTTCAGTTTCCATAGAATTCAAGTTGAGTTATTGCGTTAGAAGTCAAATTTACTGGAAAGATTGAGAGAAAAAACGGAATTTTGTTGATTCTTGACCCATGCTGAAAAAAGCAATCATAATCTATGAATATACTTCATTATTTATCACAATATGAATACATATCCATCATCAGTTGCCCACACATTGAAGAGCTGCATAAAAAAGGAAGCATGTAAGAGAAAATGTTGATAAAATAAGTTGATGTAAATGAAAAAAACGATAATCTTTCAGTTACATGGAGAAAACGTTTGCGTTCTGGTTCCCACACAAATATAAATCATATTATCATGAAACAGAACCTGAAAAGTCAAGAAGTGGGAGTTGAAAGTTATCAAAGAATAAGAGTTATTATTATAACTGTTGATTAGAAAAATGTAGAGATACTTTCAGTAAATATTAGTGAAAATAGAATTTGGATAAAATGATTATTAATATTTTATTGATATTAATCAATCGCACATTTGTTACTCATCTTTACTCTTTCGATCTTCTTGTTTCTGTTTATTTTTCAATCAACTTAACCTTGGATGGAATAAGGAAGAAATATTCTAATTCTCACTCTCAATGGAAACTTTTTATTATGTTTAAAAAGGTTTGATATGATTATTGATTGTGAGGAGATGAAGATGAAAAGCGAAATATCAATAAAAGAAAAATTTGACAGACAAGGATAAACATGGAAACAAACATTTCGTAAAGAAAATATAATCATCTGAAAGTGGAGAAAATGAAAAATGTGATAACATGGAATGATAAGTTATCGAGATGCTTCGAACTATTGAAAATATCTCAGAGGAGTTTATACATTTCTCTTTCTCTTCTTATCCAACGGATCAACATGTTCTGTTTGAACCACAACAAGGATCGTGTGTCTTACAGGCAGTTATTTGCATCCATCAATTCCTGTGAGAACTATTAATCATTCAGGATAAATATTCTTTGCCATGTTAACACCTTTGGAAAAATCAACTGGTCAGCTGATGAAAAACAACAAACAAATAATTTATTATCGGCCAGTCATCAATCCTATTGCTTGTTTACTCAATTCCTGAGCCTTATTATACTTAAGGTTGACATTATCAGTTCAGTATCAGCAGAAAGATAATAAAAACTTTCAGGATAAACCAGATATAAGCTGCAGACACTTGATGGGCATGAGAATCAAAATGAGCACAACGTTTGAGTTAACATATTCAAACGGAATATAAAGGTTACTGGTTTTAATCTCAATTCTTAATCTGCAACACAAAAAAGAGATTATCTTTTCGCTATTTGTTTACACTTTATTCTAGCAACAGATTAATGTAAACACACCTTACCAATCAGCAGAGAATATCTTTTTAAATTCAAATAGAAAATTTTTGACTCATATTAAAGCACATTTGATTATATTGATTTACCATCCCTTTCTTAGTTCGGTTTCTTAGTTCGGTTTCTCAGTGTTTCTATCAAGTTCATTGAGTAAAATTGGAATGGGTGTTGGAATATCAAGCGATTTACTAATAGATGATAAGATTTACTATTCGTCAGATGTAAAAAGTATCGTGATGATTAAGAACTTTATCTAAATTAAGGCTTCTATCAAAAAAAACATCGAAAATGAAAGAAATCGACATTGAAGATAATCTAAAACATTACATATATATTGACTTCGACTGTGAACATCCCAGCGATTTGAATTGTTAATAAAAGAATATTTGATTTTGAATTCTTAAAATGACTTTTTGAGGTTCTTATGATTGAAACACTTTTCCTTTGAATCTCTTTTATCTTCTAAAATCTACTTTAGGATCGCCGAGCATCAAAATGAACTCTAAACATTTGACTCCTGTTGACAAAAACTTCACTCGAACGCTTTTTGTTTGGAGCCAAACGCTGTTTTTATTGTTCTCATTGTTCTTATTGTTTACATTTTCATGGATATTTCGGAAAAGAATGAAAAAATCTCTTCCTACGTACGTTCTGATGTAACCGTTGATTATCAAAATCTAATTCAATAAGAGGCTTATAAGATAATAGATTTAACACTCAACACTGAAAGTGAAAAATGAAAAATTCTGAATTCAGAAAAAAATGGAAATACAATTTACTCAAAGATGCTAATGTTATAATAATAGTAACATGGTTTAAATTAAGTTTAATGTGTAAATAAAATGTTAGATTAATAAAAGGGGACAAAGCGTCACATGAGATTTAAATTACATGGAAGATGAAAACTAAAATTATGGAATCCGATTCATTTACAGTTTGAGGTTTTCTTTTTTTCAGTCTCAGTGAACTGAGTTGAAATCAATTGCTAATCGTTTAGCATTCAACTTAAGGTTAGAAACTGATTAATTTTTACTTTATTATTAATAACTAAAGTCAAAGAGTCAAATGATATGAATGACTAAAAGTTAATCAACTTTCTATATTCTGCTGATTGTAAACATGAACTTTTCCACTTTGACAATATAACGAAATCTAAAAATAGGAGTTATGTCCCAAGTGAAAGTGAATAATTTTACCTTTTCTTGGCCTTTTTGTAACAATTTTTACTTCTCCATCGCTTCATCTTTAGTATTTTCACTTTTATCCATCATCAAATTGAATTAAATCTTTTTCTTCCTTCTCATCTCCCAAGAAAGTATTAAATCACTCTTATAAACGGCGAACGAGCAGCCAGTGAAACTATGAAATTTTGAGAATAAACCAGAAAAGAACAACAATTTCAATTGATCAACTGAAAGGAATCAACCTACAGGTTAAATGGATTGCTTTACTGTTTCGATTCATGAGATTTCTTCATGAAGTTACAGAGTACTTTTGATCAATTAATGATTAATTCTGTTAATTAACCATCGACATTGATCCTAATCCACCTCAGATTTGATCGCTATTATTTTTCTGTTAGATAATAGTTTGATAATCAATGTAATTGGTTTTCAATCTTATTCCATTTTTTGGCTCAACATGAAATGGTAACGAGAAACCGATTTGAACTCCAATTCGAATTTGTATTTGATGGATTTTTTCAATCTTATTTTTACTTCTTTTTCTCAATCACTCTGATTTCTTCCAATGAAATTGAATCAATAGACTGAAGATCACATTACAATCAATCTATTGCTGTATCCATTTTCCAGGTTAAATGTTCCCTCGAACAATTTATCTTATCATATCATCTCATCATCTCATCATCGTTATCAATTTTCTTCCATCATTACGATGCAAGAAAAAAAAGTTTATTATTTATCTCGTGATTAAGTTTAATCCCTTAATGAAAAAGAAAACATAATCTGTCCTCTGGTTACAAATCATTTGAATCTCTTCTTGTTCATCATTTCACTCAAAGAATTAACAAATTGTCAAGATGCTCTCAGGTAGTGATTATATCAACATGATTAATAAAAGCGAAACTCAAATTCTCACTAATACACTCACACTGTATCTCTCATCGTATTCAGCTTTTAGCAAGAGCTAAAGGCGAGGCTTTGCCAATATAAAAAGATTTGACCAAAGGTCGAAGTTGTAATAACAATAATTAATCTCATCTCTTCAATTTTTTAATTCTAAGGATGGAGGTAATATAATCATACTTTCGATGGTTATTTCATCAATTATAATTACCTTTTATCTTTGGTTTGCTGAGGAATAGCATATGTGATATATGGTTAGTTTGCTTTATTCGTTTGTGTAAACATGTAATATCACATGAAACAGATGAATAGATGCTGATAAAATTCTGGTTGAAATGATGTGATGACGAGAGCCGAGTTCTTGGTTTTCACTTCAACCCCTTGAGAATCGTGAGAATAGTTCAGAGTATTGTAACCTCGATGAGATAAGAAACTGAGACTTGTCAATATTCACAAAAAAATCATCATTCTAATAAAAATTCATCTTAATCATCCAACAATTAGTATTCTCTTTTCTTCCTCATTTGCTTTATCCCATTTTCTCGAGTTGAAACAAGTTCTTTGGTGAGAGAAAAATTATATCAACAATCTTTACGAAACATTTCTGCTATCAAAAACAGAATATTGATAAAGAACAATCCATGTAAATGTCAACATATTTTGTTTTGATTGTTTATTATCATGGTGAAAGATATTACATCTTGCACATTCACGATTATGTATCAATATCACCATGTATATTGAACAGGGAAACTTTTATAATCTTATCCACAGTATGAGGTTTACTTGTTGTTGTTTATATTGTTGCACATCTTATGAAATACTAAAGCATTAGTTGATATAAAACACTAGTTGATTGGATTGAGATAATGTGTTGATGTTTATACTTGGTCTATTTACATGATCATTGTTATTTTGTCTCTGCAATGACCTCTATCTATTGCAATTACATTGATTTGATACCAAATTATGAGCATATATTCAGTTAATAGCAGTGAAATGATAAAGAATGAGGTATGAAACTCAACAGGAGACAAGAAGAGGAAAAGAAATCGGGAATTCCAGCAGAGAAAGAGCATCAGATTGGCTCAAGTTACATGGTAATACCATTTAAGCCACAAAAGAATTTTGTTCTGGTTAGAGTTTGAAATTTATCATGCAAACTAATATTGCACCAATCAATCGATTAGATTTTGTTATATTGATGTTGAGGTTATTAAAAGTTAATCTACAACCAAACGTATCCAGTAATCGATTAAAAATAATACCGAAAAACTAATGTTACCGTTTTGTTATTTGCTAAACTTAATTTTTATTCATCGCGATTGAAAATTCAATTATTTTCCTAGTAATTTAAATCTTTTTGCTTTAATTGGCGATCTTATAACAAGATAGAATTAAATTATCAGATAAAGAAAGAGAATCAAACAAATGAACGAACTCTGTGGAAAAAAACACGGTGAACTTTTTGTCTCTTTCAGAATCAATCTCATGAAACGGAGAACTTATTTTTCCAGTACCTTGATTTCCAATCAAAATGAAAAGAAAAAGTTTCTATGAATATAACCACGAAAATTGAAATTCGATAACAATTGTTTATTGTTGATTAAGATGAACTGTGAATATTTCATCAATTGAATATTTAAACTCGTTGTTGTGTTGAATCAAATTAGATGCAAAATAATCAGAGTAAAGTTCATAAAGAATACAATTTATTGTATTGAACCATTTTTGTCAGAACTCAGACAGCACTGGAAATGCCGCTTCTCGTAATTCATTGTTAAACTAAGCGTAGTCTCAGATGAATACAATTTAATACACTGTAGTATTAATATTACTCTATTTCTCTTCATTATTGTAATCTTATTAAACTTGATTCTTGATATTGTACTTTCTGAATTTAAATCGCAACAGCAGAGTTTAGATGAGGTTTCATTCAGTTTTCTGAGTTTATTTTGATTAGACAGAAAACTTACTTTACTTTACTTTTAGATTATGATGCTGATTGTCGGTCAAAAATCATCAAGATATCAATCATGCAGATGATCTGAAGAAAGATCATCAATTCGAGTTAACCATTAATCAGTAATTATCAATGATATCTACTAAGTTAATCAATTTTTTCGATACTCTAAGTTGACCATTGATCTTAATTATCAAGAGTGTTGTTAATCTAAATTTTTTTTACGAACTATGGATATCAAGAGTCTCTACCAACTCTCTAACAAAATAAAACCTAAATAGATTGAGAGAGAGAGAGAGAGAGAGAGAGAGAGAGAGAGAGAGAGAGAGAGAGAGACGATAATTGTTACCTTCAATATTGATTAGGTTAGAAAAGGTGAAAATAATATTGTTTACCAAGATAAAATGTTCCTCATCATTCATGAAGCAGCTGAATCTTACCTGAGCTGAAAAACAAGCAGCAAATGTTAACATGGATATTCAATTGTTGCATTTGTAATAATATTAATCTGAATTACATGCAACTGTCTACCAGTATAATCAAGTTTTTTATGATCAAATATCAATTACTATTGTTGAGACTAATTAAAAATGTTTTCATGTATCGACTCATAATTATCAAATGATTAACTTCAATAAACATTCATGAACAATCAAAATCTTGTTTACAATCATATAAAAAAACATGAAATGGTTATATCACTGTTATAATTGAGAATAACTGAATTGATTAATTCATTTTCACCATTTTGATTACTAGAAAACTTGAAATTTAAAATTTATCACATCATGAATTACAAGGAGACTATTGAATTTATATTATAAACATTAGTAGATCAACAAGTTTCACTTGAAACGATTTTATCACCATGATAATACCGATAAGTTTCTCATTGTGGACCAGAGTTTTATCTGTTATTCAACCTTTTCCATTTGATATAACATTCATAGTCTTTTCAATTGTGTCTCAACAAATTCAAATAAAATACAATTCAAAGTCTAATTTATATTCAAGTGGTTCTTTTGTTATTAAAATAATCATAACATAATAGCTGGAGAAAAGTTCTAGACTAAAAACTCATAATTCTAAATCTGATTTATGTTCATTATCACAGGTTCAATTATCATGAATAAAATAACAGTTACCAGTTTCTTGGTCATTTGTAACTTTTTATTATCACCACCACAATCACTTATTAACATGGTAACTTGGTTTCATTTAATATGCAATAAAAAAAAGGCTTGTTAGTATTATAATAAATAAGCATTTTATAAACAATAGAAACTTTTTCTTGGTTCTAGTTTTCAACAATTACATGATAATCAGAAAGGCTGAAATTTCAACTTAATTACAATTAAAGTTTCAAACTATTTGGTCTGTTCTCAGTGAATTAATGTATTCTTGGGATTAAGAGGCAATGTGATGATTTGAATTATCTCATCCTCGAAATTAGCAGAGTAACGAATTTGACAATTAAATTCTTACTTCAAGTGATTTTTTCTATTGGACATTGGAAGTTTATTAATCTAAATTATGAACCATTTAAATCTAGTGGACTCTTCAAATTTAATGTCATGTTGATGACAATTGAGTAAAATTAAACTGACTTGGTAAGTTTATGATTATAATTGTTGAAAATTAAACAACATTGTGGTTCTGTAACTTATTTGTTTAAATTGAATTGAGGTGATAATCAAAATGAGCTGTTAATTGATTATAAAAATAAAGTTTAGTGGAAAAAGTGACAATAACTTTAGTTGAGTGCGAAAAAAAGTTACATGATTTTTAACAATTAACTAAATCATTAAACCTTCATGGAAGCTCAGTAAGTAGATTGAAAATTTTTCTCGATTGTCTATTCAATTAATTTGTTCTTTCTCATTCTTTTGTTTTATTTGTTCATTTGCTTTCATTTATTTAAAGAATGAGTGATTAATCAGTTAATTAATCAGTAAACTAGAAAAAAATGAGTTTATTTAATTCAATTTGAATAACAATCAACAAAAAAAGGAAGATAATTGAGGCAATTGCTTGGAGATCGGGTAAGTTTACTGTTATTTAAAGTTCAACTGGACAATTAATGATTGTAATTGATTGAAAAGAGTTGATTTAATTCAATTTAATTACGCAAGGTGATCCGTTTTCATTGTAATGATCAAGGCAATAGTTTATGAGGCAATAATCAATTAGAGATTCAAGAAAAAAGGAAACAATTACTTGCAAGTATAATTTAGATTATTACAATGATATTTAATTGTCTGATATTGATGATGATTAGATGTCAATATTGTTGAGACTTTGATTTTATCAGCCGTTAATCTAGTGACATTCAGCAATCAATTGTTTAGATTAGATTAACCGATATTTGCCTTAATTAGATTGAAAATTAGTCAATTCACTTAATTGTAGGTAATTTCAATGCTAATTAATGATCTCGATTCAAACTCTCGATGGTTTCTGATGCCAATTACTAGATTAATATTAGTATCATCTCTCAAGTAATCACCATAATTAGATTTGTTTCCTTCGCTTTCACATTTCTCTTAATACCTCATTGCCCTTTCTATTATTTACCCTTCACCTTTCAACTTTCAGGAAATATTTATGTCATTTTCACCAATTGCTGATCGTTCAGATAATTGATTAAAGTCAATTACCAAAGGCAATTGGCTGCAAATATTATCAACATTAAGATAACATTTGTTTCATTTTGATATTTTTTGTCTTAACATTTCAATGAAATGTAACATTGCATTTGTCTTCTTCAAGAAGGTCATCTAAGTGGTCAACATTTCGGTGACCTTTCAAGATGAGTTGTTTAAAGAACACGCAATTAATATTCAAAAGTAATTGATGTTAATTAAATTTCAAATCTACTCGTCGCTTTGAAAGAGCCTCGAGAAAAAGAATCACCAATGAAAACATTAGATTAACTAATTAGGATTATCAATTGTTTGCAATGAGTTTCATCAAATGATAAACTTATATTTGTGACTGTTGAATGATGATAATCACTTCCTTTCATTGTTTTGTAACATTTTCATTGGTGATTTAGACAATTAATTGATGTTAATTGTAACAACATTTTGCTATCGTGATAATCAAACCAGAAACAGTTTAATAAGTCACTGTCACAAACAAATAGTTTTTCCTGATTGGACTATCACGAAATGACAATCAACATGAAAAACTTCATTATAACAATTGGATTATTATTAGAAAACAAGAAAACGTTATTCTTATCATGATAATGAAAGATAAATGTTTCGGTGAATCTATTTAATTAGACGAACAATATTTGATTTAATTAAGATATTACATTTTCTTGTATTTTATTGTTGCCCATTAAAAGTTACTGACAGTGATTGACATACAATTGATATATGATCGAGATTCAAATCAACTTATCGATTTAACAATTAAAAACTAATTAAAACAATTGAAACTCACCAAGGGAAATTATGATGAATGATGTTTACACCTGAAGAATCAATTTGTTTAATTTTCAACGTTAACGGAAATGACGTTATAGTTAATTAAGCAACAGTTTAAGTTACGTTGATGATTATTTGTATTTCCAGGGGAAAATGAAGATGATTAGTTTCTCGTTGTTTTCGCTTTTCGATTGTTTTTTTTAGGCTTAACGTTTAATTTACTTGATTAATTAAACAAAAGTCGATTCAGTCCAAGGAATTGAGATTGGATTGAGTTGTCACTTTGATTGGAAACGCGCAAAATAAGTTTGGATTTTTGTATTACGAAAAAATGAAAGTTAATTAACTAAATTTAGATGAAATTATTATGATGTTGATTGAACAAAATAAAAAAGTAAAACTAGAGCAACAGTTCTCGATTCACTCTTTTCACAACATCAACAGGTAATACAAAAGTAACATTAAGAATCTCTAGTAAAGAATCAACTAGTTTCCATTAAATTGAAAATCGACGAACTTTTCCTGCCATCTGGTGTTTTTTTCTTTCGTTTTCTCTTTTTTGAAATTCCCGCTTTTCGCCTACCTTGAGTTACTATGGAAACGTAAATGTTTTTCAATGTGTTCATTTAATTTTGTCAGAGAAAAATTTTTGTGAAAATTGTTAATAAATTTGTTTTTGTTTACCTAATTTTTTTAAAGTAGAAAGTCGATTAATCATTAATCAGTAAGTATTAATAGTCTTTTGAAAGCTTGTTGAGAGACAGTTTGATTAAAGGTTTGTTGTTTTCTTTTACAGGAATGGGTAAAACGAGAGGTAAGAAACCAGCCCATGAGGGTTTCCAGAAAGGTAATCATTCAATGAATCCTGATCGTCCAAGGGATCCCAAGCAAGGAAACCTTCGGGATAGAGCGACAATCAAGAGGCTATTGATGTACAAAAATTCAAAGCCAATTCGAGATAGAAAGGGTAAAATAGTTAAAGCTGCTCCATTCCAAGATTGGCTTCCATCTGGTAGTGTTTCAAGAATCGCTCCTAACCAAAAATGGTTTAATAACACCAGAACTATAACTCAATCAGCTCTTCAGAGTTTCCAAGAAGAACTTGGGAAAGTCATCAAAGATCCTTACCAAGTTGTTATGAGACAAACCAATCTACCAATCACTTTATTGAATGAAAAATCTAAAAATGCTAATGTTCACATTCTAGACACTGATTCATTTAATAATACATTTGGTAAAAAGGCTCAGCGTAAGAGACCAAACTTGAAAATTAATTCATTGGATGAATTGGTATCAATAGCAGATAAAAAGGCCGAAGTTTATGATGCCGATAAAGACAAAGATTTGGTATCCGAGATTTTTATTCCAAAAGATGAGGTTAGAGAAGCAATAATGAAAAAAGGTTAGTATTTCAATTGCTTTGGTCTCAATTCAAGATCTAATTTCATTTTTGTCTGCCGATCAATTATCAATTTCCAGGTACATCAAGACGTATTTGGGGAGAATTATTCAAAGTTATTGATTCTAGTGATGTTATTTTACAAGTTTTGGATGCGAGGAATCCTATGGGCACTAGGTCACTTCATGTGGAAAAGTTTTTAAAGAAAGAAAAACCTCATAAACATTTGGTTTTAATCTTGAACAAATGTGATTTAGTTCCAGTTTGGGTCACTCAGAGATGGGTCACAATTCTGTCAGCAGAATATCCAACTATGGCTTTCCATTCATCCATTAAAAATCCATTCGGCAAAGGAGCTTTGATTGATCTATTGCGACAATTTGGTAAATTGCATCAAGATAAGAAACAAATCAGCATCGGTTTAATTGGATATCCAAACGTTGGTAAAAGCTCTGTGATCAACGCATTACGAGGGAAAAAAGTTTGTAATGTTGCTCCAATCGCTGGTGAAACTAAAGTTTGGCAATTCATCACTTTGATGAAACGAATATTTCTTATTGATTGTCCAGGTATTGTTTACCCGACTGACGATGATGACACCGATATTGTTTTAAAAGGTGTAGTTAGAGTTGAAAATATAAAAACTCCAGAAGATCATATTGAAGAAGTTCTCAATAGAGTGAAACCTGAATATGTTACTAAAACTTACAAAATCGATTCTTGGACAAATGCTGAAGATTTTCTGTCAAAACTCTGTGAACGTACTGGCAAATTATTGAAAAAGGGTGAACCGGACATTTCGACTGCGGCAAAAATGGTTTTAAATGATTTCCAACGTGGTAAACTTCCGTATTTCGTGAAACCACCAACCTTAGAGACTGATGACAAAAAGGAACCAGAGAAAACAACTCAAGTCACTCAATCAGTTAAGCAGAGACTCAGTAAGATCCAAGTCGAACCTGCTTTCGATGAAGATGATTGTAAAACTATTGTTGAAGACGAAACAGCATATGATTCAGACAATGAAAACGACGAAATTGATGATGACAGTGAAATGGAAGCAATTGAAGAAATCGATGATCGCCCTGAACCTGAACCCGAACCTGAAGAAAAGAGAGTTAAACTAAACAGTAAACAAAAACGAGCACTTGATAGAGCTCAAAAATCTAAGAAAGTCGGTGTTCATTTCTACGAAAACGTTGATGTCAAGAATCGAAGATCTAAAAAACGTAAATCAACTGGATAATCTATTGAATTGTGAATACATGTACATCTAAATTAAAAAATCATCAAATGCCTTCGAGTTCTATCGTAAATTTGACATCAATTTTATCATTTAGTTCTGTCAACATGAAATATTCTTGTCAATGGAATATCATTTGTTTTCATTTGATCGTTATTTCTATTAACGAGAAGTTTTCTGAATAAGGTGATAGCTTTTGACGCATCAAATTAATTATCGATTAATCAATGCAATCGTTGCACATGGACACTCATCTAAATGAAATTTTAAATTTTCATTTTCTTCTTGTGCTTCGCTTCGAGATTGACCATTACTGTCTCGAAATGTTCAACTTGTTCAGATTTTGTTTAATCAGTTTTGTTGAGTAAACTTTTCTTTACTTTGAAGTGTTTGTTTGCCTTTTTTATGCTTGAGAATAAATAATTATTCATTAGTATTAATCATCCTTTTAATGAACATTTGATTAAGTTTTATGGTTTATGCTGTTAGAATTACAAAAACTAGATTTAAATCTTTTCATGAAAATTTCTGCAAGATTATCGCTTAATTATTAAAATTTGATTAAAATGCGTCCATCATTTAGTATGCACATTTACATACAGTAGGGAGCATAAAAAATGACATTTTGGGTTACTTTTTGACCGGGAAAAATAAGATTACTTTTGTTTAAATTAATTGCAACTAAAATATCCGAAAGCAAAGGATTAACTGTTTAGTTAATTTTGGGCAAAATTAGATCAGAACTTTTACCTAAATCGTGTGTTTATTATGTCTAATAGCGATTCTAAACAACGGATCGAATTAGATTTTTCCAGAGAGTCAAGTCGATGCAAAAGCGATACAATTTCCGTTCTGGTCTATTTTCATTTGGTCTCGGCATTTGTCGGATTTTCACTTGTGAAATTGTCACTTTGGAACAAAAATTGACGTTAAAAGATGAAATGAGCTATAAGAACATGAAGTTAAATTAGTATTGATCATTTGGTGTCTTGCAAGTAGAAAAGAAAATTAAGGAAAGATGAAGATATGGGTCATTTAGAATGGAGAAGAAACTCCAGAGGGAAGGTGAGCCTGTTGAACAGAGAATCTTGATATTAATGGAATTTCCTCAGAGGGAATCACATAAAGTGAAACAAATTAACTTTGCATATCACTTGCAACTTCATAATTACTAACACTTTATCGAATTGAATCTGAGGTGAAATGAACAATTTAGGCTGAATCGCAACTGATTGTTTTCTATCAGGTTATCACTTCCAATTCTCTTGTATTTAAGTTCTGCTAATGTTATTTTACTGACCAATCAAGTGCTTCAATTGTCACTTACGGAAATTTTCTTTACTTTTTGATAATATAAGAGAAAAGAAACTCGAATCCATAATTTTCTTTCAACTTAGGTATTTTTTGAATGAACTTTATTTTACTCTTTTCGATAATTCATTTATACAGAAAGTGCTGATTTAAGTCATTTCTGATTCTCTTAATTTCGAGCTACTGTAATCTCGATGAAAGCATGAAACTAGAACTTGAACAGTGTCGATAACAATGGAAGAATCGGATTAAATTACACTTTGAATAGAAAAAATTGATGAAAACTAAGATTTTCTCAATGAATTATTCAAATTGCTCGATAAATACTTTGTATTAGAAGATGTGACGAACTCTGATGAGAGTTTGGACAAAAGGGACTCGACTTGGATTAAACTCTGTTCATCAAATATCAATTCATAATCAAAATTTATCATGTTTATGATAAACATAGTTACGAATTTTCCTATTGATATAAACACGAATATTCAATGAGAAATATAATCACAGAATAAGAAATTTACTCATGTTTCCATAGGTTAATAATCGGATTAAGCTACGATTTTTACTGTTGCATTTATCTTAATACAAAATGTATATTTTATTTTCAGAGGATTTAATTTCCTTAGTAATGGAGGGAAAACACCATGGAGATGACAATCGAAGGGTCGATGAGTATCAACTACTTTATAATGGATTACATAGGTACTATTACAATTTTCGATATGAACTTTTGAACATATTAAATATAGAGGCTATCGAGTGTTCGCTTTATATTTTTCTTACATTGTTACAATTTATGCGAAATTTTATCATCATTAATTCATAAGCGATGATATTATGAGTAGAAAGATCCCAAGATATTTCCATTGAAAGCTAATTATGAAGAATTAGATCTGATGGTTCTAAGTAAAGTCGACGAAGAAGGGAAATCGATACTCATTCAGCTCAATTGATGTTTGCACGATTTTCTTGTTTTTTGTTTTGTAATTTCATTTTAATATCACCAACATTCTGAGGTGAACTTTTCACTCTTGAAACTAGACTTTTGAAATCAATTTGAAGAACCTCATGTAATTCATGAATTGAATTAATTATTTACTTTGCTGCTGAATAATTATACAGATTTTCTTGGTAGAATATCAAGAAATGAACTTAACATGATGAAGATGCATCACCAGAGTCTCAAGTGTAAAAAGCTACATGGTGCATCTTTATTCACAGGTCTTGACATGATCATCTTAACACTACGAAGACCTTTATTTCCTATTTGAGACACTTCATAAATCTAAATCCGGAATCTGAGTTTGGTGAAAAAAAACTGATCACTAGGATTATTTTCACGAGAAAGAGATTGATTCAAATAAAATTGAGGATTGGTATGAATTGACAATGGAAATGAAGGAAAATCGGTGTATCTTCATCATTATCATCACCCGTTTAACATGAGCAATTTTGATTCAAATTTATCGAATATTTCAAATTCCTAACGAAAACATTAATCATCTAGAATAATTCAATATTTTGCTTTTCATGACAATGATGATCTTCATGCAATAATAAGAAATAACTTTTATCATTCTCGGTTTCTTTGACTCAATACTAACTAAATGTGAAGATTCAACGTTTAATCTAATACAAGAATAAATATCCTTCGGATAATCATTATCATCTAACTATGAATTATGTTGATAACAATTAATATTTGTGTAACTTTGATGATCTTACAAAACAGAAATTGTTATGAATATTTAGTATTATCAACATCGTCATTAAAACTATTAATACAATCATATTGAGAGAAGCAACATTTTCTTTGGCCACTTCATGTAGACTTTAATTACTAAAACAATTTGATATATTCATCTAATCATTTTACTAAGTTTTATTGACTTGAAGTAATATGAGAATTGTGAGTTTGAATAGTAACTTTGTTTTGCTTATTAGTTAATGTATCAAATGATAATATGTTTTATTTTGTTACTTTTATTGTTGATTTATCTCATTGTTATTATTATGATGATTGCTTTATTAAAGACAGATTAACACACCATTACCTGTATTTCTGTTATCAACATAATCATCAAAATAATATTCTTATCAATAATATGCAAAAAAGAAAGAGAATCGTTGTGATATAATATAAAGAGGGTATGCAACTTGTTAGGAATTAGGTATGCACTCTATAGGAATGGAAATATGAAAACAATTGTTTCACTCGGTCTGTATTTCTGGTTGTTCAGAATATGAATACATATGAAGGAGATACAAATTCAACAAATACACACGCACACTCTGGTTTATGCAATTTTCATATCAACAGATCCATTGAGAATTGTGTGAAAAATGTTTTCCTCTTCTGGGTTAGACACGCAAAGGTGAGAAAGGTACGAGAAGGAAGAAAGTGGATGATGAAAAAAGAAATAATCATAATAAATAAAAAAATTCTCTTTTTCTCTCTGATAAAAAAAATAAGAGTAAAAGTCATAACAATCTCGATTTTCGGTAAGTCCTCTGATTTATTCCATTTGCCTTCTGTACTTTGATTGCCCACTGAAATTCTTCGATAATAATCAGTTCGTAATTCAGTCCAGAATACATTTTGTAAGATGCTAAAAATACGTATGTAAGTTTGTAGAATTGGATCAAGGTTCGATAATTGCCAATTAGAAAACATTATTTCGTGAGATGAAAACAAAAATCAATCAGGTGTCTTATCAACAATTAGCTCATAGCTCTTTATAATCTCTCTGATTTCGATCGTTCAAAACTTCAATCGATTATTTTCACAAATAAATGAGTGAAATCGTTGCAAGTTCAATCCACTGGGTGAGTGTTTCGATTGTAAACTGATTCAATTTGATTCTTCAATGATTGTTAAATGTTGCAAAACTTTAGTTAATTTAAAATAGGAATCAATTTGAATCAGATCATAAATTTGGTTGGCTAAGATAAACAAGAGAATTTGATATAAAAGTAAATGTAACCCGAAAATAAGGAAACAATAAGGTAAAAGGGAAACAGGAAAAGGGGAGAAAATGATAAAGATGGGGATGAATAAAAATAGCTTTGTAAAGGGAATGAAATATTTTTGAGGTAACAGTTATGGAGGAGGAAAAAGAAAGGTAGAGATGAGGATGACGAGAATGATGAGGATGATGAGGATGCTATAAGCAGGATTATCCTTGGGAGTGAAAAGCAAGAAGAGAGAGAAAAAGAAAGGGAATGAGTAGAACTCGGAGCATCATAGCATCTCAATCGATATTCAATATCGATCCACGCATACTCTTTATCTTCATCTTTTTATCTCTTTATCTTCTTTCTTTTTCCTTCGTTTTCAGAATAACATCTTTTTCTGTCTTCTTCTTTTCTGGTTTTGTCTCTCCTTAGGCTGATGCTTCTATCCACAGGTTGCTAGTCCTGGTTACAATGTCTTTTCCTCCATGACTACTAATACATTCATCTCTTCCTCTCTTTCTCTCTCTACCTCCTCACTCCACTCCCACTTCATCTTCTTTCCCTTTCTTCTCATCCTTTATCTTCTTCGTCATCATCATCTCTCCTTCTATCTTCTCTTACCTTTTTCCTCGAATACCTTGAATTCGCTTTTGAACACAAGATTCACCTCATCCGAATGTCACTTGAAAAGGTATTCAAATTAAAAACATAATATAAATACCAACAATAATTCAATTCATCACATTATTTTCTGCATCTGCAACAAATAAACAAAGAAAATGTTTCTTTCCATCATCTTCTCACCTTTAACATGATCAACATTGAGTATTACAAACAAAATCTTCACCAAAATGATTTACTATTCAAGTGTGATGATTATTATCAAAAATAATCAATTTATAATCTTGCAGATTAACAGTTCAATTTAATCATCAAGCAAACATGTTTTTCATGTAACCTTTGATTACCTGTTCTCATGTTATACTTTAATCAAATAAGTCGATGACGCCCTAATCATCTTCATCATCTTCATCTTCAATGCAAACAGTAGTAAACAAAATCCTTTGCCAGAAAATTCTGGTTACGGTAAACAAAGTGTATCATCTTTACCTTTGACCATCACTTTCACCTTAACCCAAATTAATAATAAATCACTAAAGGTAAGTTTTATTCGGATCAATAATATTATCATTTCAATCTGATTACAGTTAATTACAATCAGATATCTTTTTTTTATCGATTATCATTAAGCCAATTCATCTGATTACCTTTGATTGTCTGAAACAAATCGTCAAATCTTTATTTTGATTTTGATTGTTTGTCAGTTGGCTGCGCTGAAAATGTCTTTGATTGTCTTTTTAAATTTGACAATTAACTTAACAGTTTAAATTATACTAATGATGAAAAAGAACCAGATTATTTTTCATCAGTCACATCATTATTTTCATTGGGTTCAATCAAATTAATAAGAGAAAATAATTCATTATTCTTCCTTTTTCTTGTTAACATTTTCTTTGACACAAACTTGGAATAACATAAAAATAGAGAACAATAAAACAAGTTCGATAACCAGGAATCAACAGAGAATCTATTAGTTATCATTTCTAGTTAACTGTTGGCTTCTTTGACCTGAAATGTACAGTCGAAAGAATCGAACCAAAAACAAAGGATCAAATTAATGAGAAAACTTTTCGTTCTCGTTTGGATTCTCATTTAATATGAACATTAAATATCTTATATTAACAATTAACCGTTAATTTGAATCAAATTTACCCGTTTCATTCAGATAACAAAGGAAATCAAGTCGTCTACAGATAATTGGATTAGGTTCGGGTTTGGATGATCGGCGAACATTGACCGTAAATCTGATCTTTATTCCAAATTAATTTCGGAGTATAAGATTTGATTAACGTCTATTAATCAATCTGTTCGTTGTCGTCAAAACCTGAATTGAGATCCATCGATCAACAATCAGCAGTTAATTCATTTCAAAATAAAAAAAACTTCACCTCTACAATAATCCAATTCGAATGATTTTTAATTACCTATTTTCACATTCTCGTGATAATTAATCTTAAATTATCAATTAGTGTTGACTCGATGCTGATGACAGAAGCAACAATTTCCATCCTGAAAAATTCATTACTCAGTGTAAGTTATTTTATTCCTGTAACTTGATATCATATTCAACAGCCACGCAAATGGGAGGAATCAAGGGAGTGAACAAAAATGCTTTTAATTAATTATCACATTTGAATTTTCGCAGTGTTAATTAAAATGAGCCTCAGCTGATTTCCAGGTAAATCGAAAGGTAGAATTTCAGATACCAGGTAAGTTCAACTAGTTTCTCTTTAATATCTTCATATTAATACATTTTCTCAACAACTAGATGATATTTATTTCTATTTCTTTCTATTTTTCAATTCTCATCCAATAATTGGAATCCAATGTACAAATGATGTTAGAATAAAGGATTTTCGATATGATATTTTGTCATTTTAAACATAAAGATGTTGCATTATTTACTTAACTCAAATCCTTGGGAAAAAGACAAAGCCTCTTGCATTGAGTTTCCCTTTTAATGTTTCAAATCTCAGTGTTCAACATGATACACATGATGGATAAGAAGGTTAAATGGATTCAAAGGATCCCTTTTATATTCTTGTCGATAAAAAGATGAAGGTGATGATGAGGATAATTTCATCATTTCTTTGTCCGCAGTATTTACATTAGCTCATCTTTTTAGTCTCTAAATGTATTTACTTAAAAAGGATCTTATTTTGTTCACCATAAACTCGATATCTTTCAGCTAATTAAATACTTAAAATGTTCTTGATGGAGATAACAATTAACTCGTTATCTATTTTCATTAAACGGCATCAGCTGTTTAAATAATGAACTATTTACGCAAAGATAACAACAGCCTCAGGAAATGAATGAGTTGATAAAACAAAGATGGAGTTAAATCATGACTCCAATAATAATAAGCACTTTGAGTGCAAAGGTATTAATATTTTGTCAGAACCAGTAAAATGAAATTGAGAAAAAAACTTAAAACAATTGAGAAATTCAATGCTCAAGGTAAGCGAATGGAAATGTTAATAATGAGAATCGTATCATGTTGCATGATTAATAATTAAAGGTAAAAGTAGATAACATGATAAAAATATCGATAATGTTTATCCAATTTTACTATTCGAGTTCCAAGGTTTTTTTCAAAAAGCTTGAAATGAGGCAACTTTTCATGTTGAACTGAAGATTATTACAAAACAATTTGATGAAATTTTCATGATGAAATTGGGTGTATGCAGACACACATGATAATATTAATGTTAGTCAGTTGCTCAAATGAAAAGTATGAAAAAAAGCAACAGGAAATCAGATTATTCTGGTTTCGAAAGGGTAACTATGGAAACCACTGGTTGATCCTAGCAAATCAGTTATTCTATTATAATATACCAGCGGTAGAGAGAGAGAGAGAGAGAGATATTTATCATGGATAAGAGTGAAAAGTAAAGATAAAAAAGTAAATATACTAGTATTTTAATACGAACAATTTTTTCTTCTTTCCAATTCTACAACTTATATTTTCTATTTTTTTTCCTTTCTCTTGCTGTGTTTTTCACATTTCGATAATTTCGATGACAAATAATCTGATAATACTGAATGTTATTAAATTAGATTTGATATATAAAAAGGTAAAAGTTATTAGTGTATATTTAAGCTGAGAATTTACAGAAAAAGATGAAGCTCAAGAACAAAGAAGTAGAAAAAAATATTATGTAAATAATATTTACTCAGATAATTTACTATTTCATGGGTTTCATTGAGTTGGAACTTTTTTATCTTTAAATCTCTCATTTTCAAGATAACAATTGTTTTACTGTCATTAACACCTTCAGCATCATCATCACCTCATCATGATTATTATGGTTTCATTCATCGTTATTAACCTCATCTCTCATTCTGCTTCTTTTCAGCTCACCAGTCGCCATTTTGATTACCCTCAGGGTGAGTTTAATTTTATCTCTTCTCCTCTTTTTCATCTCCATCTTTTGCTATTTAGCTTCTTCTTTTCATCTTCTTTTTGTCATCCTCTCAACTCCATCAATTCCTCTACCATTCGATGAAATTGTCACTTCATCTTCTCTCCCATTCAACACGGAAGTTTAATCAATTAACTTTTTTTTTCGCTAATAATGATAATCATCATCAGAATTAAACTCTTTCAACTTTTCCAATCATTTCCAAAATAAACTTGAATTCGCAGTTGCAATTCAGTCTAAATTAATTTCTTTTCCGCTCCATTATCATGCTAATGCCTATTCAACCTTTTTCTCGCTAATCGCTGAAAAAGATTAATAAATTAATTAATACTAATAGAAATCAAAATTCGTAAGATGAACAAAATGGATTATTCTTAAACTTAAAAAGCGATTCAATGTTTAACTTAGCTGAAAGTTGAATCCAATCTATTACCAATTAGACTCACCAGATTAACTTTCACTCTTTAATCCGACTCAGATGAAAACTAATTCTGTGTAATTTTTAACAGGATAATAAAAGATAATCAACAACACTGATAAGCAATATGATAAAATCGTTAGACTTATAGTTAACTTACTTAATCATGAAGATAAATTTGATTGTAATAAACAGTTTTCAATGAAAACAATACTTATCATGACTTAATTAAGTTTTCTTCAGATCGTAATCATATTATATGAATGATGTTCACGAAACTAAACTGTTACATAAAAATGAATTTAATTTAAATTTTTTGAAACTTAGTTGTTAACTCTTGAAGAGATCAATTCCCTGGAGGTATGAACATTTGAGAATCGCTTGAATTGTTATTGTTGCTTTTTGTATTCTTTGACTGAATCATATTCTTTTGAACATGAAATTTTTTCTAATTCACTTCAATTCAATTGCCGATCAACATGGTATTAGTTAAGAATCAAAATAAATCATAATAATAATGATAAGATTGTTTGTCCTTTTGCCCTCGATACAATAACTCAATTGTAAACACACCAATTGTTTGGATAATAATAGGAGAAGAATGAAAAAACTTTTCTTTCTGAAATTCAATTGGTCGTAATTGCTAGAGTTTAATCCACCCTGATTCACAATTTACCGAATTAAACGAACATCAATGAAATGAACAAACTCGAACCATTCAAAAGCTACATTGGATTACCGTTTGTTTTTAATCAAGATAACAAATCAAAAGATCAGTTGGATTTAGTTGATTCCAAATTTTGTTATTTAAATAATTCACGAAAATAATCAATCTTTCAAATGATGAATTGATTTGAATTTTATTTGTCAAACTTTTGTCACCAAGATGAATTATTCCAGATTCAGATTATAGAACTTGTTAATTTTTGTTAGTAATTTCGTCTTCAGGTTGTTTTTGAGGTTCATTTATCGAGGATCAATCAGAATCTATTCTGTTGATAATTTGACAAAAAATTACATTAAAAAACAGAGTAATCAGATTATCAAAGTCATGAAATTTTCATCACTCGATAGATTATGTTAGTAATACAAGTAACGCTACTTGGGATATGTCACAGCATCCAATGTATTAATATTAGTATCTTCTTTCCGATTATTCAACCAGAATTGGGCTTTCTGGATTTGGACCGATTGACCAAATCAAGAAATCAAGTGCTCACAGATTAAAAATCCGTTGGATTGAAAGTCTTAAATCGCCACAAATATTAACCAAAGTTCAATTATGTTCAACTCTTTTTATTATAAACCAGATAAACATAACTTCTTGTTGATTACTATGCAATTTATTCAAAAAGTAATGAGATTAAACTCCACTTTGTACTGATTATTTTCCATTTTATATTATTATTGGATTAATGAGATGATTTATAAATTTATAATAATCCATAATACGATTTGAATAGGTATTGTCTCTTCAGCTAATAGTTAATGCTTCATCTACTCTGACGAGGACATGGAGACTCAATGGACACCAAATGAACGAGCGTTTTGCATTTTTACTGTTAGTTTATATCTAAACTCAATCATTTGGCTTTAATTTTTACTAAAATACAATTTTGTTATAATAAATATTGTCACAGCCAAAAGATTTAATGTAGTCTTTAAGTTGTATGAGTATCAGAACCCATTAGAGAGACCTGCCCTCGAATGATATTCAATAGCGACAGAGTTTCCATGTTAAATATCCCTGAGAATGGGAATGATATTGCATTAAGATGACCTTTGTCTTCTCTAATTCTCTGTCTTCTCTTCTAAAGTGCATACATTGTCTTCGTTATTTAATCATGTTAAAGGTCACTTTTTGATTTTTGTTGAGTTTTTGGCAAAGAATTGAGCTCTACTAAAGACTGATAAAACTTAAGGGATTTTAACTATAATAAGGCTAATTTTATTAACTTTAATCAATCAAATGATTTCTCATTCTATCAAAATCTCAATACAATTGAGTCAATTGATCAAAATCAGAATGTTAATCTAAAGTGTACAAGACTCGAGATTTAAATTTCCAGGTTGGACTTTTATTTCGAAAGTTGTCAATCTATTCCAATAGATGGCGTTAACACCCTTTCGCTGTACATGTACTATGCCTGCCATCTAGAGAGCAATTAGTTAGCTAATTCGGTTTGAAGCGATCACCAGGGAGAGTTAAATAAATTGGATTATCTAATGATTGCAACAATTATTTTTAATTTTCATTAAAATGTTACTTTTTTCATTATTTAAATCTTGAGATAAAAAACTACTCAGTTAAGTAATCAACAAAATATTAAAAAATGGTAATAACTTTGAACTTGAACAGTTTTTATCCATTTGCAAATTGTAACAATGATTAACAAGTTAATCAGCACATGTTAGTACAATGTATTTAAATGATTATCTCTCATAATCTTTTCTTGTTAATCTGTAGCCCTAACAAAACCAATGTCAATGGTGATCATGACCACTAAAATTTGAGTGACCTTGTCAATAACTGTCAATTAAATTGACAACTTGTATGTTTGTGTTATTGTTATCACATTAATCCAGATAATGTAACTTTATCAAAAGAAACTCAAATCTGAACAAATGATTTAATAGATTGAATCAATTGCTAATAATTAATAAAATAAGCAGATTCAGTTAAAACTATTTTAAGCACAATTAACATCAACTGATTAAATTGTCATATGAATTGCAAACCATTAAACGCATTTTTATCACTCGGCCACTTACGTAGTTGAACAATTGATGTTAATTGTAATTGAGTCTTGTTATTAAAACGATATTCAATAAGTTTTAATTTGAATGCTTCGTTGAGATTCAAATTGATTAGATATTGACAATTATGATTTAACTATTATGACTAAAATAAACGAAACAAAAAACGATTCAAGTAATGAATAAATATAATCAACGACAATCACTGATTCCAAGACTGTTGACATTTTACCGTTTGTTTACCTGAGGAGCGAAACAAATTAAGATTAATTCAAGTGTATTTGTAATAATAACTTGATTATTTACATCTACCAATTGAATTGAGTTTCTTGTTGAAACATATTATTACCTCTATAATGATCAGCAATCAATTGTTAACTGAACACAAGATAAACAATCAATCAGAAATCAACTGAACAGAAACAAAAGAGTTTTTCTCAAGTTATGATGATCCTATAAGATGAAGATGAAAATGAAGATGAAGATGAAGATGCAAAAGATGAAAAAAATCTGATTTATATTTGAGAAAATGTGAAAATTGGTTAGACGGAAAAATGAATTTCTGTAAATTTGAATTTAACGGATTAGAATTCAGTTGAAGTTACTGTTGATTTATCAATGAAAACATGATATGAATCTCTAAACAAATCAGGGTAATCATGATTTTCGGTGATCATCATGATAGAAAAGTCAACACACAATTGATGGTGTGTGATGATTGATGCGTTAAAAAAAATGAACCAAATAGATACCAAAGGTTTTCTTTTCATCTTAAATAACTGTAAATAAAATCAGATGCTTTTCGCTTCAGGCAACTTATTCCCAAGTGTTCATCATTGATGGTGTTTGTTGATCAACAAAAGTGGTATCATGATGAGGATGATAATGATAATGCAAAGAGATAAAGTTTATCCAGTTTTCTATGTGGTTACAGTTAATCCAATTATAGGTACAGGGAGTAAAAGTAATAATAAAAAGATTCCTTATGTTGACATAAATCTCATCATCACCTCCATCCTCATCCTCATCCGTATCCTCATCTCCATCTTCAATTTCATCCTCATCTCCATCATTTTCTTCAAGGAGGAAAACATATACACAGAAGATGTAAACAGGCCTTTCTTTTTGTCTAAACATTGTTGTTATCAAAAGAGCAACTGAAAAGAAACTTGAAATGATTATTTATCATTCTAATTGTGAATCACAATTGGATAATATTATGAATCAAATTAACTAACATTTTATTTTCGTTTTGTTATCATTACATAGAAACTGCACCAGGAATCAAGCCAAGGATTTTTCATCTTCGTTGATTAACTTTGATTGGCATTTAACTAATGCAACTAATTGTTTGCCAGTTTTTTGTTTTTGTTTTCATAACAATTAACTAATCTTATTGGAGTTTACTGATGAAATTCAAATTATTGAGATTTTGACAGTTTCAATCTAGTTAAATGTATTAATATATTCTGATTTAATTAATATAAACATTACACATGTATTTAGTTTCTTATACTTTAAATCAATGTAAATAAATAATCAACTATTTAAATGATGTTAAAACTTTTTTATCAAATTGCAAATCAACAAATTAGATTGTGTTTTTATTATGATTAACTTGTTTAACTGGATGTAAAGAGATTTGTATTAACATGTTTAAGATTAAACAATAACCTTGAATATTTACGACGAATCGATGATTAGTGTTAATTTTGAGGTCAAACCGAAAGAGACGCGTTTGTGTGAGAGGTGACAATGGATTTTCTTGCGAACATAATTTTCAGTTAAATTGACCGTTAGATTTGATTGACAGATGATAAGTAAACTGAAAATCTCTATCAAGGGACTTGACGAGAGAGAGAGAGAGAGAGAGAGAGAGAGAGAGATTTAGGGATGAAGAAGAAGATGCAAAAAACAGTAAACAATATCCATCGAATTTGTTGTTGGATGATTTCGAAACACAAAAGACCTCCTGAGAGATGGTAATGATTATGATAATGATGCAGATTAAAGATGAAGATGAGACTGGATTAAAGGTTAAACTTATTCTCCACTAAAATTAATAATCATATTGTTTGACATTAATCCAATCCAGTTAAACTTTTTAATCTTCACACTTCATCAGCTAATCTGATATTTTCTTCTTATTATCTTTCGTTTTACTCTTTTTTTCTTAACAATTTTGATTGATTTTCATATTTTTCTCTTCGTTTCTTTTCCTACAAAATGATTTCTTCTTTTGTTTTCATGTTACTGTTTTAAATAAACAAAAAACGATTGACCCAAAGATGAATAGACAAAGTAACTGTATCAAGACAAAAAGATCACTAATCCCATCGGACTTATCACTTGTCCAGTTAACTTGTTTTTTGTTAAATGTTTTGCTCTTTTTTGTCAATAAAAATGTTGATCTATGAAAAATGTATCAACATCATTGAGATTCTCTGTGTTTATCCATGTTGGAAGGTGGATGATCAATTGGATGATTCTTCTTCTAGAGGAGGAAGAAAAGTGATGAGAATGAAGATGAAGATGATAACAAGAAAAGAGCTGAAGCCTCTTCACATTTCATTGAAGAGAAACACTGAGAATGATTATTATTATGATGGTTATAATCAAGTTAACGAAACAATTTTTTTCCTGGTTGATACCTAATTGAATTTGATATTATTCAGTTTCCAGTTATATTCAGTTCATATTCATTTCCATCATCTCTCATTCTTGTTACCCTCAGGAAAACTGGTTACATCCAGAATGAAGATGAGGCAAAAAAAGAGTATAAAGTTAAGATGATGAAAATGAAGCAAAACTGATGAAGATAAAAAACATTTTCTCCTTTCGTTCACATGAGTCATGATGAATTTCATGGAATTTCATCTTTTATCCTATAAAAGTTCCGAGATCTGATGCTCTGATTTCTATGGATGGAGCCCTGAGGCTCCACCAATAGTTACCTTTTGTTACTCAACGGACTTTCGGACATGAAAATGCTCATCTATTCATCTACTTTTCAATAATATTACGAACAATTTATTCAATAGTTTCATGTAAAAGATTGAACTTCTTTTGTTTCATTTATCATGTTTGATCATTTCCACCAAACCAAACAAAGTAACAATAATCAAAGCTCCAAGATCATTTCACTGAGCCTCGATTCATTTAAATCTTATTTAGTTTTGATTAAGTGACACAAACTCCTTCGAGTATCACAAAATTATGATATATTTTTATTAACTGAAACTCTAGTCCCATGAGATAAATTGATAACATTTTATCATATTAATCATATTCATAGATATTAATGTAAACAATGATAACCGAAACATTGTTGCTCATTATTATGTCAATGATAACTTGATAATATTTTGATTACCATTGATCATAATTGATTATATAGGTAAAATTTAATGACAATTGCTCTTGGATATTATTTGCAATTTGTTTTTTCAATTGTCGTTCAGTTGATGAAAAGTTGAGACTCTCGATAAAAGTTCAATGTGATCAATGATTGAACAATTTTCTATTGAATCTCATCGATGACCGATACTAAATAATTGACACTTTGTCTTAGAATTTGATTAACTCAAATTATCAATATTTTTCTTCTCTTGAGATTCAAATTGATTAGATATTGACAATTATGATTTAACTATTATGACTAAAATAAACGAAACAAAAAACGATTCAAGTAATGAATAAATATAATCAACGACAATCACTGATTCCAAGACTGTTGACATTTTACCGTTTGTTTACCTGAGGAGCGAAACAAATTAAGATTAATTCAAGTGTATTTGTAATAATAACTTGATTATTTACATCTACCAATTGAATTGAGTTTCTTGTTGAAACATATTATTACCTCTATAATGATCAGCAATCAATTGTTAACTGAACACAAGATAAACAATCAATCAGAAATCAACTGAACAGAAACAAAAGAGTTTTTCTCAAGTTATGATGATCCTATAAGATGAAGATGAAAATGAAGATGAAGATGCAAAAGATGAAAAAAATCTGATTTATATTTGAGAAATGTGAAAATTGGTTAGACGGAAAATGAATTTCGTAAATTTGAATTTAACGGATTAGAATTCAGTTGAAGTTACTGTTGATTTATCAATGAAAACATGATATGAATCTCTAAACAACTAGGTAATCATGATTTTCGGTGATCATCATGATAGAAAAGTCAACACACAATTGATGGTGTGTGATGATTGATGCGTTAAAAAATGAACCAAATAGATACCAAAGGTTTTCATCTTAAATAACTGTAAATAAAATCAGATGCTTTTCGCTTCAGGCAACTTATTCCCAAGTGTTCATCATTGATGGTGTTTGTTGATCAAAAAAGTAAATGGATGAGGATGATAATGATAATGCAAAGAGATAAAGTTTATCCAGTTTTCTATGTGGTTACAGTTAATCCAATTATAGGTACAGGGAGTAAAAGTAATAATAAAAAGATTCCTTATGTTGACATAAATCTCATCATCACCTCCATCCTCATCCTCATCCTCATCCTCATCCGTATCCTCATCTCCATCTTCAATTTCATCCTCATCTCCATCATTTTCTTCAAGGAGGAAAACATATACACAGAAGATGTAAACAGGCCTTTCTTTTTGTCTAAACATTGTTGTTATCAAAAGAGCAACTGAAAAGAAACTTGAAATGATTATTTATCATTCTAATTGTGAATCACAATTGGATAATATTATGAATCAAATTAACTAACATTTTATTTTCGTTTTGTTATCATTACATAGAAACTGCACCAGGAATCAAGCCAAGGATTTTTCATCTTCGTTGATTAACTTTGATTGGCATTTAACTAATGCAACTAATTGTTTGCCAGTTTTTTGTTTTTGTTTTCATAACAATTAACTAATCTTATTGGAGTTTACTGATGAAATTCAAATTATTGAGATTTTGACAGTTTCAATCTAGTTAAATGTATTAATATATTCTGATTTAATTAATACAAACATTACACATGTATTTAGTTTCTTATACTTTAAATCAATGTAAATAAATAATCAACTATTTAAATGATGTTAAACTTTTTTATCAAATTGCAAATCAACAAATTAGATTGTGTTTTTATTATGATTAACTTGTTTAACTGGATGTAAAGAGATTTGTATTAACATGTTTAAGATTAAACAATAACCTTGAATATTTACGACGAATCGATGATTAGTGTTAATTTTGAGGTCAAACCGAAAGAGACGCGTGTGTGAGAGGTGACAATGGATTTTCATGGAACATAATTTTCAGTTAAATTGACCGTTAGATTTGATTGACAGATGATAAGTAAACTGAAAATCTCTATCAAGGGACTTGACGAGAGAGAGAGAGAGAGAGAGAGAGAGAGAGAGAGAGAGAGATATTTAGGGATGAAGAAGAAGATGCAAAAAACAGTAAACAATATCCATCGAATTTGTTGTTGGATGATTTCGAAACACAAAAGACCTCCTGAGAGATGGTGATGATTATGATAATGATGCAGATTAAAGATGAAGATGAGACTGGATTAAAGGTTAAACTTATTCTCCACTAAAATTAATAATCATATTGTTTGACATTAATCCAATCCAGTTAAACTTTTTAATCTTCACACTCATCAGCTAATCTGATATTCTTCTTATCTTTCGTTTTACTCTTTTTCTTAACAATTTTGATTGATTTTCATATTTTCTTCGTTTTTTTCCTACAAAATGATTTCTTCTTTTGTTTTCATGTTACTGTTTTAAATAAACAAAAAACGATTGACCCAAAGATGAATAGACAAAGTAACTGTATCAAGACAAAAAGATCACTAATCCCATCGGACTTATCACTTGTCCAGTTAACTTGTTTTTTGTTAAATGTTTTGCTCTTTTTTGTCAATAAAAATGTTGATCTATGAAAAATGTATCAACATCATTGAGATTCTCTGTGTTTATCCATGTTGGAAGGTGGATGATCAATTGGATGATTCTTCTTCTAGAGGAGGAAGAAAAGTGATGAGAATGAAGATGAAGATGATAACAAGAAAAGAGCTGAAGCCTCTTCACATTTCATTGAAGAGAAACACTGAGAATGATTATTATTATGATGGTTATAATCAAGTTAACGAAACAATTTTTTTCCTGGTTGATACCTAATTGAATTTGATATTATTCAGTTTCCAGTTATATTCAGTTCATATTCATTTCCATCATCTCTCATTCTTGTTACCCTCAGGAAAACTGGTTACATCCAGAATGAAGATGAGGCAAAAAAAGAGTATAAAGTTAAGATGATGAAAATGAAGCAAAACTGATGAAGATAAAAACATTTTCCTTTCGTTCACATGAGTCATGATGAATTTCATGGAATTTCATCTTTATCCTATAAAAGTTCCGAGATCTGATGCTCTGATTTCTATGGATGGAGCCCTGAGGCTCCACCATAGCCTTTTGTTACTCAACGGACTTTCGGACATGAAAATGCTCATCTATTCATCTACTTTTCAATAATATTACGAACAATTTATTCAATAGTTTCATGTAAAAGATTGAACTTCTTTTGTTTCATTTATCATGTTTGATCATTTCCACCAAACCAAACAAAGTAACAATAATCAAAGCTCCAAGATCATTTCACTGAGCCTCGATTCATTTAAATCTTATTTAGTTTTGATTATGACACAAACCCTTCGAGTATCACAAAATTATGATATATTTTTATTAACTGAAACTCTAGTCCCATGAGATAAATTGATAACATTTTATCATATTAATCATATTCATAGATATTAATGTAAACAATGATAACCGAAACATTGTTGCTCATTATTATGTCAATGATAACTTGATAATATTTTGATTACCATTGATCATAATTGATTATATAGGTAAAATTTAATGACAATTGCTCTTGGATATTATTTGCAATTTGTTTTTTCAATTGTCGTTCAGTTGATGAAAAGTTGAGACTCTCGATAAAAGTTCAATGTGATCAATGATTGAACAATTTTCTATTGAATCTCATCGATGACCGATACTAAATAATTGACACTTTGTCTTAGAATTTGATTAACTCAAATTATCAATATTTTTTTTCTTCTCTTCACCATTGTATCTTTTACTCCTACTCATCTTCACCTCCCTCAATGTGAGGCTCCTCCTTGGCCTATAATGTCATCATGATGATCTTTTCACCAATAATCATATCAAATAGAATCGATTTGAGCTCATTCATTGTTATTTGTATTCGTTTTCAATGAAATTAGAGAGACATTTGATTTCGCATTCATTTTCTTTATTCATTTTGTTTATATTGCAAATTTGTATTGCGCTAATAAATTAATTATGATTAAGATGAGATTTCATGATTTTACTTGAGAGTTTAAGTTTCTCATGATAGATTTTTGATATTTGATGTTTTTATTGTTTCCAATGTAAGTTGTTGTATCTCAAAAAGTTCAGTGTCATTTGAATTTACTATGATTTGTAAGATTGAAAGAGTTGATCAATTAAATTGAATACATAAGATTAATTACTACAAATTTACGAGTTAGAACATTTTCCCTCCCTGAGGGCAGTCGATGGCGGACTTGATCGCCAACCATTGGTTTCTAATGAGGTCAAATCAATGGCGGTTTTTGATGATACATCATTTAAACGAGATCCTAATGATTCTTTAAATATCCGATTTGGACTAACGGGTCTTCGAAGTAGAGAAGCCGCCGCTGCAGCGACTGCAGCAGCCGAGGGTTGAGGACACTGAGTACATCCTGGAGGACAAGGTGACATCAATCCAGGAACTGATGGAATTGTAAAGGGATGATGAGAGCCAAGAAGAAAATGATAAGCATGTGAATTACTTGCAAGTGTTGAACAATTGGAAGATGAATTATTCTGATTTCCAGATCCGTTGTTTACTCCTGGAGGACACAAAAAGTCTCGATTGTAGATACTATTTATAAGCGCTGAACCGATCGGTCGACCCGGACAAAGAGCTGCACTGCTCAGTAATGAGCCGTTGCCGTTTCCCGACTCAACGCTTGAACTAATGGCAGAACCAAGGTAACCATTGGGATGAATGAAATTCAAACTTGTGTGAATCGGTGTGAAAGCTGATTTAATTTGACCATTTAACAGAGAAGATGGAACATTAGAGTTGGAAACACTTAGCGAGTCTCCATTTGTCCCATTTCCGGTTATCATCGCAGCAGCAGCTGCTGCGACTGCCGCTCGGTGCTTATAAGCCTCTGAAGAGATTAACTGAGCTGATCTGTTGCCTGTGTGGAGCATCATTGCATCATTAAGGGAAATGAAATGTTCGATTGCTTTCGAAACATCACCATTACAACCCTGTAGAACTAACTCAAGAATGGTACGTTTCTGTTCGGGAAAAAGTCGACTCAACATTTCGATTGCAGTGAATCGACCAGGACGAAAATCGTTGGGACAATTTTGTGACAGTTGATTGAGATAATCAACATCTTTACCGGGATCAATAGATGAAACGGAAGAAGTTGATGACGTAGAGGATGAGGATGATCCAGAAGACGCTGTCGAAGATGACATCATCCCATTACTTGAAGCTATTGTTGTAATGGGAGCTGTTAATGAGCTGCGTTTAGCTGATTTAGAGCTTAGATCACGACAGTTACCTGAATGGGGATTGAGAGATGCAGATAAATGGAATGATGAGGATGAAGATGAAGATAAAGATAAAGATAAGGATGATGCAGATGACAAAGAGACCATTGTGGGTGTGGTTGTTGATGCTAAAGATGAAGCCAACGAATTGGCTGCTGATGTTACTAATGAAGCCGACGAAACAATTGTCGGTGTTATTGTTGGTGTCGAGTTAATTGTACAATTGTCCTTGTGATCTTCAGATGAGGACCCGATATCTAAACGTATCAAATCAGATTTCGAATCGTAATAATCACGAGATGAGATTGATTGATTTCCATTAGTCGTCTTATCAGACTGATTAAACTCTAAATGATCAAGTGAAAGTTGAAAAAAAGACAAATCAAGTTAATCAGTCAATTAAATGAGTTTAAAAAGTATTTATGAAACACAAGTCAATCAACAATTAACATCCATTAAATTTAATAATCTTCTAAAATTAATATTCATCATAATAAAATTGGATACATGAACAATTAAATTAATTAACTGACGCGCCTTCAAACCATTTCACATTAATAGTAATTAATTGCGATTTCAATGAAAAGTGAATGTAAACAAATTAAATTGCATAATCAACACAAAACTGTAATCATTTAATTGTTAACAACCTTCCGGCTAATTGGATGAACATACAAGTGAAAAGATTATGAAAAAAAGTCAGTTAATTGTAATAAGATAATGATGATGATTATGGTCAGTTGTTGAGATTATTTGATTTAGTTAATCAATGAACAATTTAATCAATTTTGAGCTTATTATCCGAATGAAAAGAAAATAAAGAAAACAAAGAAAACAAAGAACAAGGTAAACTTGATTCGCAATTAATTACAATTATAAGATCAGGTTAATGATTAACAATTTGTGAATTACAACTGATTAACTTTCACTAATCAACTAGCAAAGTTTTCACTCAATATTGAAACAAGGTGATAAAAAGAAACAAAAACAATGGCAAGAAATGAGATGATGATTAAATCGCGATTGAAGTGATCAATTAAGGAAAAAAAGATTAACTTAATTATGAGGTCAAAACGAAATTAAATCAATAATTGATACACTTTCAATCTTCATGGAACAGGTAAGACAAGGTAATGTTTCTTTTCGTCTTAATAAGATTTTCTTCTTTTTTTAATTCTCATTGATTTAACTTGTTGATTTTTTAATTTTTCTTATTGTTTTTTAATCATTTTCATGTTTGTATTTTCATTTCTGATCTGCTACTTAATTTTAATTTGATTAAAAAGCTTCTAGCATTTGATAGACTCGAAATAATCAACTTATTAACTTTCGAATCAGTTTAAATTAAATCTTCCCACTCAAACAGGTAATCATCATTAACTTTGTTACGATACTTTTTTGTTGTTTCGACAGTTTTAATTGTTGCTCTTGGACTGAATTGAGTTAATCGCAGTTAATCAAGTGGTAATATTAATAACCGGTTATCGTGATAAAATTAAATTGTTTGTTTACATTCAATTTACCGTCAATTAAGAAAAACATGGGTCAAGATGAAGGGAATTTCGTTCTGATCGTTTCTCTTAACTAATATCTTATATTCTGATGGATTAAATTAGTTAATTCAACTGTATCAAAAGAAATGATAACTAATTTTCTTGATTAGAATAATTATCAATAAACTATTGCAATAAGAACGATCTTAGCCTGACAACTTTTTCAACAATTAGCAAATTCAAGCAAAGTTTCAATCGTTATGAATTTAGTATTAAAAATGATCAATTTTTACCTTTCATTTGTTGATCTGAATTATTGTCCATTGGGCTGTTGTTTTGAAAAGTTTGACTTGTTTCCGAATCATTTGAAGCATCTTTCATGATCTCGTCATGATTAACTCGCCTTTCGCATTTTGAATGACATGACAACCAGTTTCTCCCAACATATGATTTGGATTCACTTTCTGGTTTGTTTTTGGTTCTTCACTAATCATTTCTCCTCATTAATTGTTGGTTAATTCATTAGAAAAATTCGTTAGAAATAATTTAATCAGAGTTCATCTTTCAACCTGACAATGAATATTATGGAAAATAGAACTGACCTGATCTCCATCAAAGGTAAAAACGGATTCGTTTTCTTGTTTATTTGCATTTCAATCAATTGATTTTTTGTTTTCATCTTTCTAATCCTTGTGTTTGACTTTTTGTTTTGACCATAGTGAACCGAGTTATCAATCGCGATGTGAGAACAGATCATTTCATGAGGCCAGATGAATTCGAAAGACTTTTATTACTAGAAGATGATTTTGAAAGCGAATGTATTGGAAAACAATTTGTCGATAAATGGAGACGATTACCCAAGAACTTATCACAAATTTATCTCGGTGAAACATTTTGTTTCTCAGTCATGGCGATAAATGATTCAGTCGCTGAGCCGGTTAAGGATGTCAATGTTAAAATCGATCTGCAATTTGCCAACGATCGAATGATTAACATCGGGCTATTGCAAAGTCCAATTTTAGACGGGAAACAATCGATTGATGAGATAAAAAGTTACGAAATCAAGGATTTGGGTTCTCATGTGTGAGTTGATAATCGGCCGATTTTAGTGGCTTTGATTAATCAATTTAATCGCTTGTTATCCTTAGGTTGATCTTTTCCATTTCTTATCAAACTGATGGGCAGGAAATTCATTCGTTTAGAAAGTATTTCAAATTCCAGGTTGAGAAACCATTAGATGTGAAAACCAAATTCTACAATGCAGAGGTGATTAATTGTTCTAATCATTGGATGACAGTTGATTGTTTCAATCAAATCTCTTTCTCTCTTTCTTTCTTCTCATTTAGAGTGATGAGGTTTATTTGGAAGCGATTCTACAGAACCAAACAATTTTACCGATTTGCTTGGAACGAGTCACTTTAGAACCTTCTCAATATTTCAATGTGAAAGAAATGAACAAAGTGATTGTCGATGGGGAAGAGCAATGGGTCTTTGGGAAGGTCAATCGGTTCAATCCTATGGAGAGCCGACAATATTTATTCTGCTTAACACCGAAACCCGAAGTCAAATCGGACCTAAAACTTTTGAGATCAGTTACAGTGATCGGCAAATTAGACATCGTTTGGACTTCTGGGATCGCTGTTCCAGGTCATCTTCAGACATCACCTCTTGAGCGAATGGTTCGTCGTCCAGAGCTAATAATTGTTTCTTCTTCATATTGATCACAATTAACTTGTTCTTTCTTAATTTAGGCCCCGAACTTTGTCGACATTCGGTTAACCATTGAAGAAATTCCTAGTCAAATTGAATTACGACATAAATTCAATATAACATTTAGAATCACAAATTATTGGTAAATTGTAATTATTGATCAAATTTCCACAAATTGATTCATTTTTTGTCTTTTTCAGTGATGTCGACATCGAACCTGCTCTTTTATTTGATAACAAGGATGATAAACAAGCGATTCTATGGTTGGGCGTCTCTGGACAATTGCTCGATAGAATTTCACCTTTTCAATGCTACGATTTTACTCTAACTGCTTATCCAATTGACACTGGTCTTCAGGCGATTCCAAAAGTAAAGATCAACGATATTCTCTCAAAAAACATCTACGAGTTTGAAGATATGGCTTATGTTTTTGTCAATGATCCCCAATTGTAAAAGTGGTTCTTAACCTCCATTTTTCATAAATTAGTTTTGATAAAATTAACGATTGTTTTTATGTTTCATTTTCGTTATTTATTTTAAGATGAGTTTACCTAACATTCCGTTTTAAACATATTGAAATGAATATTTTGATGGAATTTGTCATTAACTAAATGGAAAAGTATGTCCAGGGCAAAATCAGATCTCTACAGTCGAAAATGAAGTGACGAAGAAATTTAGATAAGAAATGGATGATAAAAAGGAGAAAACATGCAATGTATAAATAAAAAGGAAGATGAAAAAGAAATGAATATGAAAGATTGAGAGAAAAAAAGAGAGCAAAAAGTGGTTGGGAATGGCGATCGCCGATGTGACCAATGATCATCCCCGAATAAATTGTTAGGATGAGATTTCTACCTTCCATGGATCCTTTTCAGGGCAATTGATATAATGAGATTAAACTTCCCTGGTGTGGTTAAAAAAGTTCTTTCAACAAAGAACAAAGTCAATAAATGTAAGACGAATCACGAAAGTTCGAAGGTAGATTGTGTATCCATCGGGCTCACGTCAAAGCTGCCCGGGGGAATTGGAAAGGTTGATGATGAACCTGCTAAAAAGCGATAAGTTTGATCTTGCATCGAAACCAGTGCATTGAGAAAAGCCTTTTCGCGACGTTCTTGACGTTCGTTATCTTCTTTGCGACGAGCTGCTTCTTGATGGAAACGTTCTTTTTCTAATCTAATCCAGTCCCTCATGATATCCATCTCTTTGGTTAAATGCACAAACATGCGGTCGATGAGAATAACTGCTTGTGATGAATCGTATTCTGAGCTATAATCCTGAGCTTGATATCCACTGTATGTAGCATTAGATCCTGATCGAGATCTAAGAGCTGGTTGTCCCATATCTGGAATGAAAGAGAGAAATCAAAATATTACCAAGTTGTATAAAATTTAACAATCAAGACAAATCATATACGAAAAGAAATAATTACCATCAGTTTCATCTGAAGAAGATGAACAATAACCAGCCAATGATGGAAGCATGTTGATAAAACAAAACAAAATGGAAAATTAAACATTAATTGATCTTTGAATATTTGGTAAGTGGCTTTTAGTATTCGACAATTAAGAAATTCGATAAGGCAAAAGGATACTAACATTGATCACCATCAACCTGCCCATAAGCTCCTTCATTTCCATTCAAAGTTTGTGAGGGAGACATTGCATACGAGAAAACTTCTTCATTGTCAGTACCACTATTTTCACCATCCCCATTGGCTCCCATTCCACTGTCATTAGTTTCATCCGCCATATTGGAATCAGATGGATCGAAGTGATATTCTTCTTCATAATCATTTAATGCTGCTTTCACATCTTCTGTGTCTTTGGCTTGGTAAATTTTGTCAAGAGCATCGAAAAAAACACACTTCTTTTTACGCTCTGGAGTTGGATTTTTGAGTATTCGGCGGTATTCGGCAATCATATTAAACACCTTAATTCTAACTTGATCTGCGAATATCAAAAGAGAAATAGATTTTTATGAGTAAAAACAATGATTGGTGGAGTTCAGGGGCAAAGAGGCAATGTGATTCGCTAACTAAGAATATAAGCAAGACAAACCTGGAGTTCGTTCCCAACCATGATCTCTTATTCGTTCAGCAATTTTCTCCCACACTTGGCGGGTTCTTTTGGAATTGGTGAATTGTCTTTGTACCATATCTTGTCCCCATAATGACAACAAAATACGAGTTTCATGAAGAGACCAACTCGCGCCTCTTTCTATTGATGGTTTACTGGGTTGACTGTCATTCAAATCATAATTGGATGAATGTGCTTTAGACATGGTAATCTCCTGATGATTGTTTTGATGGTAATCCTAAAAAAATGAGATGAAATGGCAACAAAATAATCACAATGTTTAAGTAGATGGTTAAAAATAAAAATGGTTGCACCAAAAGGGCATGGACCAGAGGCCGGGAAGAAATGTGGTCAACACCAATGTCACAAAAAAACCGAAAGAAATTAAATTAATACTGGTTAACCACTTGTTATTAACAAGCGAAGCACGTTGGTTGCTTTGATTGTTAATTTTCCATCTATTGAAGGTGAGACAAAGAAAAATAATCAAAAGAGAGGGAAGAGAGTTAACTCAACTGAAACAGAACAAAGAAAAGAGAGAAGAAGACGAAAGAGGGAAGAAAAGAAAGAAAAGAAAGAAAAGAGAAAAGCGAGTAGAAAAGAAAGAGAAAAAGAAAGAGGAGAGAGAAGAGTAAGAAAGAGTAAGAGAGAAAGTGAAGAATTGAATTGATCAATTAGTCATTAATTTAATAACAAAAATTAAAAATACAAACGGAAAACGTTCAAGGTTAATCAAGTTCATGGATTCTTACCTTGGCTAATCAAACACGCCTGGTGACGGTTGCTAAAGACAATTAATTAACAAATGAGCTTAATTGTAGTTAAAATAAAATAAACAGAACATCAACTCCATAGGAATTTAGTGCCATCTATTGTTCGAATTGTTTTCTTCCAATGTGAATAACAAAAGAAAGAGAAGAGAAAGAAAAGTTACTTTTCTCTCTTTTGTTGATAGAAAATCAAGATGAAAGTTGTTTTCTTTTCGCAATTTGATTGGTTGTTAAAAGAAATTGAGGTCAATTATCTTTTACATTTTCTCTTAAATGACATTAATTGGAAAACCTGAAATTCTAATTTATCCCAATGATTATTTTCTGTCTATGGCCAAGCAAATATTCCAATTCAATTCCATCTTCCTCATCTTTTCTTCTTCTTCTTCTTCTTCTCCTTCATCATTATTCTTCTCCTTCTCCTCTCTCTCTCTCTCTCTCTCTCTCTCCTTTTCTTCCTCGACTTTGTCTTCCCTAATGTTCATCTCCATTTTGGTTTTATTTCTGTTAATTATTTAACGGAAAAAGATTAACTGGAAGTAGTTCTTTCAAAATGGTCGCTCATCTATTGTTACTATTAACTGATCATTTCCATTAACAAAATGTTCCAATGAGATTCTCATTGTTTCGCAACGAGACTTGATTAACCTCTTTGTTGATGATCATTAATTTATTGATTATTTTGCTGAAACAAAGATGCGTTTGCCTCACAATTATCATCACCATTACTCTGATTTACCATTGACTTTAAATTGATTGATTAATCAATAATTGGATGAGTTTCTTTTCCAATTAACAATTAACATCCAATTGGAACCAAACAAATCTCAACATTTTCTTTTCTTTTCTTTCATTTTGTTCATTTTAATTTCGCTCATTCTGCCTTCGGGTTGATCCTTGAATTAATAATGAAAATTGTATTCAATCTTTAGTTCAATTAACTAATTGAATTAACCAACAATTAACATCAATTATCTTGAATTATAATCAATAAACTAACAAATTAAGTTATTGATTGTAAATTATGATCAATGCAGTTGAGGTGAAAAAGGTCATAATTACAATTTAATATATTGAGTATGAGAAAAAGATTATCTTAGTTAATTAGTTTCCTTGATTGATGTTGATTAAATTGTTGTGATAATCTTTTCAACTGTAGCAATTTAACCAGAATTATCTGAATCCGCGTAAACTGGTTATAAACATTGGAAGATAATTAATTGCGACAAGAAAGAGCTTAATTGGTGTAATTAAAATTAGAATCCATGTTTCCGTTGATCAATTAAATTTTCCACTAGTAAACATATGCTAGTGTGAGAGAGAAATGAGAGAATATAAAAAAGTTGTAATTTCCTTGTTAATTGTTGGTTAGTAAACACAAAAAGCAGCGAGAGAAACAATTATTCCTACAATTGCAATTGACAATTAAAAACATCATTACCAATGGATCCTAATTGTGAAACGTTGGTGTTCATGTTAACCAGAAATTGAAACTTTTAACCAAATGGAAACACTAACAATCAACTAATTGATTGTTTGTGATCATCAAATTTACTCGATTGTCCATCATGATTAATTCTAAGGAAGAATCAAACATTACCAATGGTAATTATCTCTCATGTCGGCGACTTCATCTCTCTCGAGCCAAACTCAAGGCTTCGTCTCGAACCTCAGCACTTTTGTCGGGATTCGCGATGGTCGCGATGGTCGAAGTTTCTCTCAATCCGGACTCTCGAAATCCGATTCCCGTTCCCTTGTTGATTTCATTCGTACTTTGTACTACTCTTCTCGTCTCCGTTCATATGTTGGCTCTCATGATATCAACTTGTATTCTGCCAAACATCGAATCAGATTGTGAACAATTAAGTGAACTCAGAGAATCACAACCAACATTGAAAATTCATTCAAGGACATTAATTGATTCGCCTCATGATACATTATCTCATTACATTGAGATCGCTTGGCTTTTCTCAACAGTTTTCGGTGTTTTCTTGTTCCTCATTGAAATCGCTTTTCTTTGTTGGGTCAAGTTCTGGGACATCGGTGTTAATCAAGGAGGAAGCGGGAAAAAAGCGGCCTTTGCCTCGACCATTTTGTTGATTCCCGTTTTCGTTGTATTCATCGCATTTGCTGTTCACTTTTATCGTAAATTAGTTAATTATAAATATGAAAGATCAGCTAAGAATCTTGAAGAATTGGTCACAATGGTAACGAATTTACAAGAACCAGTTTAATTGTTGCAATTTGTTAATCAATTGTTACTACTCTTTCAAGTGAAACAGCAATTAAACTAGTGTTCAAATTTTTGTTTTTACTTCAACAATTAAACACAATTAATCAGTAAAGTATTTGACTTGCTATTTATTTCCTTTCCTTTTACATTAATCATCAATACGACTAATTGTTGAGGACAATTTAATCAAATGATTCCAGTAATCAAATTAATAAACTTGTCTTTTCTAAACAATTTATCATTTCTCGGTTAATTGGAAATCAAAAATTAAAACAACAACTAATCAAACAATAGAAAACAATCAAATTGAATGTGAGCTTAATTAACCCAATAAAATAAATTGTTCAAGTTGTTTCTATCAACTCAGTGTTTTTAGTTATTTACTTGATGTTGAGACTAATTAATAATCATGTTTTTAATTGTCTCTTATTAATCTTTGGAAAACAACAATCAAAATGTGAGAGACATTATTGTAATTGAAATATGATTTGGTGATAGTTAACATTAAGATGATTAACTGAAAACAATTAAGTCGACAACTAGAAAGTTAAATTTGCTGAAATTAATTTTAATTACCAAGATCAATGGCCTAATGGTTTAATAATCAACCAAAAGAAAAGAAGATAATTACAATCTTAATGACTTTAAAAAGAAACTTTTATCTAATTGTTAATCACTCAAATAGATTCAATTCAAACGAGATTGAGAATTAAATTATTTCAAGAATTAAACCTTAAATTTACTATTGGCTGATAATTAGATGATGAATAAAAGAATGGAAAGAGTAATAACAATTAATTCTCAAGGTTACAAACTTTCCAAATTGTAATTCGATTAACATTTTGAAAATTAAATTTCCATTGAAAAGAAATACAAGAAGCGACATCTGGTTTTCTTTTTCTCAACTATTTTCTTTTCTTTTGCTCAAAGAAAAAGCGACATCTGTTGCTAGGAGAATGAAAGATTGTCAGCTGATTGAGAAGCAGATCTTTGGATTCCAAAGTTTGGAAGATCTTCTCTTGCAAATGGATTTGATATTTTGGGTTCTCATGAAATTGTTCAGTTTTGTTCTTGACGACAACTTGTTGTTTTCATAATCATTTCTGGTGATTTGACTCTTCCTTTGTAGCTTCAAGTTATCAGGTGAGTCAGATCTACAATTTTTATCTCGATTCATTAGAATTTTATTTTTCTTTCTTCTTTCGGCATTGCTTTGATTTAGAAGAGATGATAAATTGGCAACCACGACACGTAACTGGAGATGGATATCGAAGAAGAAATTTACTCCCTCAAGAGGTAACCGATCATCCTTTAAAACCGATCACTGTCACAATCAAGGAAAGATCTGGATCTAAATCAAGTGCCAATGGACTTAATCGGACTTCCACCAGTGAGACTAACAAAGTAAAGGCGAGAACTTCATGGGGCGGTGTTGATCCTTTATCAGCTGCTCTACAAGATTTTGACATAACCACCCATCAATCAGCTGTGCAATCAAATTCATTAGTCTCAGATGGAATAGCAGGAAAAGGAAAGGAGAAGCTTCGAGATGATGAGTTTGTGGATGATAGTTTTGAAAGTTGGTCTACGATCAGAGTGGCCATTCTCAAAGAATATACTACATCTGAGAAATTGTCGATTAAAACTTCTTTTCTAAATGGAGGCGATTCTTCAGGTGTTACTGTTACCAGTTTGAGGAATCTTCAAAGTACTTCGTTGGCAGAAAAAGTTAAACATCGGCTTCAACAATTAGATGATTTCGATGACGATTCGGTGAAAGAGATGCTGAATTTAAGTCAAGCTGAATATGTTCATCGAATAGAAGATCTAAGTGTTGCTCTACGTTCGTCCTGGGAATCTGATCAAAGAGTTAAAGCTCTGAAAATCGCTATTCAATGTGCCAAATTGTTGGTCGATGTCAGTGTATTGCAATTTTATCCAAGCAAATTTGTTCTCATCACCGACATGCTGGATAGTTTCGGTAATTTAGTTTACAAAAGGATTCATTGTAAAGCGGAAACACCTTCGGAATTGGAATCTGCTCGAGAAACTTGTCGCAATTGGTTTTACAAGATCGCATCGATTCGTGAACTAGTACCAAGATTATACGTCGAAACGGCTATTTTGAAAACTCTAAGTTTCATCGTTGATCCTAAAATCGTTTACTCAGAAAACTGTAAAGCTCTTTATCGTTTGACAGCGATGGCAAGAGGAGTCGGCGATCCTTTGGTTTCTTGTTATGCTCGCGCTTATATTTGTCGTGTAATTATGAGAATCACACCAATGGAAAAGAAAATAATCCGTCAGAACTTAACTGAATTTCTGATGATTTCTGACCAGTTATCGTCTAACTTTGTCTTAGCGACTGTTAAAGCTCAGAAAATAAGCTTTGCAACTTACCTTACACTTTTCACTCCTGCCTTAAATTGGATCTTGCAATGCATCACATTCAAAGCATCTGACAGTTTGTTGGAAGAAATTCTGGAAGAGTTTTCTGACAATTTAAAACTAAAAGGAAATCATCCCATCAATGGATTGTTATTGAATTCGATACTTGTAACTTTCAATTCGCGATTTATCATCGAAAGAGCCAAAAGGATAGTTGATTTGATAAAAGACTGTTTAACCAATAACGAAGAGAAAGGCTTCCCAGGATACTTGTTACTCAAAAATCTTGGCTGTTCATTCGTTGACGGAGGATCGACTTGGCTCACAGTTGAAAAATCTCACAAATTATTATTGATGAACGAAGTTTGGAAAAAAGTCGCAAAATTAAAATCCTCTCATCACATCGCATGTGCCGAAGTTTGGATGGATTTTGTTGTCAATTATCTTGGAGTGTTTGAAGTAAACGTACTTCTAAAAGATATCGTTAAGCACATGCAACCAGATCGAGCTTATGAAAATCATTATGATCAATTAATTTCCATTGTGAAAAAAGTCACTCAACTTCCAACACTCGACAATTTCACTTCATTTTTTGCGATGGATAGTTTTATACCCTTTTTGGATATGTTACAAAAAGAATCCATAAAAGTCGAAGCTTGTCAAATAATCGTCAAATGTTACTTACAAAAGGTCAAGAACTCAAATTCCGCCATTTTAAATGCTTCTCTGGACGACGAAGATGATTTATGGACAATATCTGATCCCGTTACAATCAATTCGTTGACCTACTTGTGCAAAACTATCCATGATTCTGTAAATGCATTAACTCTCGACGATGATCGTAGAGAAATTTCAATTTTAATAATTGATTTTCTCAGTTTGGTTTCCTTCCATAGAGATTTTCAAGGTTATCTCAATTTTCTTGTCGAGTCTCGATCCAACTATCAACATTTAGAAGCTGTGGTTGCTTTTCTCGTTAATTGTGTCAATCGTCTCATAATGGAAACTCGAGCAATCGTTAAGGGCCAGCACACGAAGAAAACAACAGCCTTTGTCCGAGCTTGTTTAGCCTATTCTTTCATTACTATTCCATCTCTTGATGATTCCAACATTCGTTTGCAATTATATCTAAATTGTGCTCAAATTGCTTTGGTTAATTGTTGTTTACCACAAACGGACGCCTTTCTAAAAGCAGCAATAGATTTGATTCCATCTGCCAACATGAAAATTGAACTGCCCGATGGTCAAGTGAGATTAACGGAACCATTGATAGTATCTTATGTTGCGAACATGCTTTCATTTTTAATTGTTGTTCCGGTGAGTCAAATCAATTTATACTCAATATCAAATCTAATGTTCTATGTTCACTTATTATTTAGGATAACCCAGAAAAAGAATCTTTATTTTTATTCCGTCAACTATTCCAAGTGATTAAAAGCATGGAATTTCATAGCAACTTGGATTCGAAACCTGCAATTTACCTCAACATGTTAGACTACTTATTCTCTATGGCTCAAGAAAATTACTCTTATCATATTGATAAAGTTGATTCTAATGATACTTTGTATGGAAATGATCCACTTTTCCTTGATCACATCAATCAATTAGGTGAACAAATTATCGAAGAGATTTTCATTTACATAAAGGATCTTGGTAAAAGACAATTGGCAAAAAGACAATCAAACGTTTCATTTGATTGTTTCTATCGTTTAATTATGAATGGTGACACTAAAAAAGTTGGAAAATTAGCTTTCAATTTTTGGCAATTAGGACTGAAAGAGAATCTACTTGACAGCAAATCTCTGACCAAAGGAATCAATTTCGTTATTAAAATGTCAAAATGTTACAATGATCCTGATCTTTTAATCTTATCTCAAAAAATGGCTTCTTTGGTACATTAACAAGCTGAGAACTCACGCCCTAATTAAATTAATCAACTACCGATGGAAATCACGAATTATTACTTTTGATATAGTCATTTTTTATTTCAAATGTTGATAAAAGAATCAATAATAATTTATATTATTCATAATGTAAACATTTGGTATATTTTGTTTTTCGAAAATAAAAAAAGACAAGTTATACATTCGTTACCCATTGTGGGTCATCATGTTAATTGGTGATCAACAAGTGGTCATCACATAATCTTTGGTCTAGCCAATCAATCTGCTTTCGTTGGCTTTTCTTTCGCTGGCATTATACTCAGTTCATCTTTATAAGCTTTTCTGATGAACCCAAACAGAACAACATGGACCATGATTACAGAAATACAAGTAGCATAGATGAGAGGAAGAATTTGTTTGGCAAGGAAAAAGAACCGATCGGTAAAGTGATCAAAGCCAAACTGTAGACAATTAAGTCGTGGAATGCACTGGAACTCATGGCGATTAAAGATGAGAAATGAGATACGATCACAGAGAAAGAATTAAATTAAAAGTGACAATTAAATGAAAACAAAGACAAACTGAAAACAACCTTCACTTTACAAAAGTATCGAATTACTAAAAAACCACCAGATGGCCCAACAGAAAATGCGCCAAATCTTTTGTTCAAATTGATTTGTTTCCAATTAAGAAAAAGCTTTAATTGCAAGATCGTAATGAGTATTAATATTAGTATTCAACGAAATCAATCAGTAGTTTTAACAGTGATTAGATGATGGTAATTGTTTTCTTCTGATTTGATTGGAATTTCAAATGCGATTGATTAAAAGTAATCAGTCAACAAGAACTTTTGATCCAACATATGGTTGATGTGATCATTCAACATTAAGTTGATTTAATCAGATTAAGTTTTTAAATCTAATCTTTTACCCAACAGTTGAATATTGAATCAAATTGTTACTATACTCGCCTAAAGACAAGGCTCTAATCGAGATCAGTTTTTTATGTCGATACTTGAGGAATATACAATTACAAAGTTGATGATAAAAATCCTCCGTTAAGTAAAAGCGCTCACAGCCGTTAGTACGAGACCAGTTAAGGTCATTCCATTGAAAGACAAGGTCGGGTCGAGGTGGTAACATTCAAATCAACTGAATGAAACCTTTTTCCGTCTCAAAAGATGAAGGATTTATTAGAATTTCAATTTTAGATTAATAAAGCTGATCACTCAATCGATCTCGCAAATCAATCAATTAATGTGAAATATCTCAACTTTATTCTGATAGAGGTTAATTTTTGGAGATAATTAACTAATTACACGAGACAATAAGTCTAATTACGAGGAAAGTTACTTGAAGCAGATCCAATAGATGGCGATTATAAATTGATCTTTAAGACAAAAAAATTCGATTCTCATCATTTGAGTTCATCGATGAATCAGTTGGTTTATCGAGTATCAAATCTATTGTTAAATGTTCATTTGCCTCGTGTTTTGTGCCTACTTATTCATTTTGGTTCGATTTCGATCAACTATCAACCTGATGAATGTCGTTTCTTTGTTGACAATTTAGAAAATTCAGTTAATCATTTGGATCGTTAATAAATTGTGAGTAATTTGCCCTCATTTCTCTTTTGCCTTCTTAAGTTCTTATTATCGGTCCTTCGCTAATACTTTTGGATTCATTCGAATATTTTAACTCGATTCCCTCGAATTCTCTTCAATTTAATCATTTTAAGGTTCGGTCTGTGGTCATTGTTCATTTCGAATACTAATATTTCGATGTTAATTTCTTTTCCTTTTTATTCATTTTAATTTAAGGACATTTTAGCAGTTGGAACAATATTATCGTTAATTGTGATTGTTCATTAGTTTAAATCAGTTTGATCTTTTTGTCTTCAGAATGAAAGATTCCAATAAAATATGAGAAATTGAGAATAACCTTTTAATCAGAATGTGAAACATCATTTTATTGTTTCAGAGTTTAATTGAACATGAACCAAGTTTTCTGACATCAATTTACTATTTGCATCAATAGTTCTTCACGATGAGTCGAAATGTCTTTGAATTTTATACCAATATTTTGTTATCAAAATTAACAATTGTTGATTATGAGGAGGGAGAAAAGATTAATTCTATGAGAATAGAAAATAATAAATGAATATAAGCTTTATAATGTGATAACTCGAAGTATGTGACTAAATGATAAAAGAAAGAGGATGTAGAAAGAGAAATGGCCATGTATCGATCGATTTTGAGAGAAGAGTAAAGAAGGGAAAGATTTTGAAGTGACAGAGAGTAGAAGAGAAAAAGAAAGAAAGAGAAAGAGAGAGAGAGAGAGAGAGAGAGAGAGAGAGAGAGAGAGAGAGAGAGAGAGAGAGAGAGAGATGATCATGATGATGGAGGGAGGAGAGAGAGAGAGAGAGAGAGACAGAGAAGCAGATGTAAACGCGCAAAGGGTCGCACTCAATTCGAGATACAAAGAAAAGAGAATAAGGTTGATAGACAAATCGAGCGAGAAGATTGTGATGAAAGAAAAAATGAGAGAGAGAGAGAAAGAAAGAAAGAGAGAGAGAGAGAGAGAAAGAGTGTCTGCGAGTGAGTCAGTGAGAGAGGCAGATGGAAGCGGGCAAAGGGTCACACAGTCTCCGAGGGACAAATCGAGCGAGAAGAAAGAAAAGAAAGAGAGATGATGAAAGTGAGAATCGAGTCTGACAACATGGCGCCCAATGAGAATGAAGGAAACCGTTGATGAAATGGCGTGTGCCGAGTTTGGGTCTTGCGTAAAAAAAGATAATATAAAAGGTTGAGTACGCGAAGCATTCGAATGATATTTATCAACAATACCCAACCTTCTTTTCTCCCTCAGTCTCTTTTCTCTCTCTCTCACTATTCATCTTCCATTTGCCTCCCTGTTCGGTTTATCTCTTGGCTTTTATCGAGTCAGTTTACGTTTGTCATTCATACATTTTGTTTCGAAATCAGCATGATCATCTCTTCGAATCTTATGGTTATCATTATTCTGTGATATCGAATATTCATCTTTTCTTCATAACTCTCATCACCAAACTGTAGAAAGTTCGACATTTTCGAGTTTTGAATTGTTAATTGACAACAAAATTATTGTTTCTCTGTGTTAAGTGTTAATCACATTCACCTTTTCTTCATAATCATTTCTTTTCAGTGTAAATCATGATGATGACGTTTACAATGATGTCGAACATGATTTGATTTGGATGATGAAGATAAGGATGAAATCTCAATGTTACTGATTCCTAACTGATCATTGCCATACTCTCCGTGTTCACTGTGTATGTCTTCATGTTTCATTTGCTTATCATAAGGCACGCGGTGAATGCCAAGAGTTGTGGTTATCTTATTACCAAAGACAAGTTCGAATCCAATTAAGTATATAAATGTTCTGAAAATGATTATCTGTTTGGAAGAAAATGGGAAAGAAGATAATTAATATCTGGTTAGCACCCGTAAGAACAATTGTTCACTTTAATGCTTCGTCTTTACCATTAAGCTTGAATTGAATTACGAATGAAGCCTTACCCATAATCATTTGGAATTTGCTGCCAATGATCAATTTTTCTTTCTATTTCTTTATCTTCTTTTCCGTTTCTCTACCTTCATTTTTCCTTCTTTTTTGCGAATCTTTTCCTTTCCTCTTTCCCATCACCTTTCTTTCTTACATTCGCATCCTCATCTTCTTATCTTCCTCCTACTTATAATTGTATTGTTCCTTTTCCGTTTCTCCTTAGTACCTTCTGGTTTCCTATTCGATTCCACCGACATTTTCTTCCTTTGCTTTTTATTTTCTTCTCTCTTTTTTGATATTCTCTCTCTCCCTCTTCTTCTCACTCTCCTTTTCTCCTTCTGCATCTTCTCTCTCCCTTTATTTTTTATGCTGACCTTCTCTCCCTTTTCCTCTCTCTTTCTCTCTTCTTTTGTTATCAATTCGATCCCTTATGTTTACCTTTGACACGATCACATTTGGTCTGTTGAGCCTCAACGCGATTCGGAAGCAAAAACAGCCGATGTTACATTAACCTTGGTACTCTCCGTGTTCACTGTTTGCCTTCATGTTGAGAATATATTTATCATAAGGCACGCGGTGAATGCCAAGAGTTTGTGGTATTCGACATCTACAGTATTAATCAAGGACCTCGATTTAATTAATCGAGTTTCGAGTTTTCTTATTTCAATAATTCGTATCAAATTTGATGTAAGTAAACAAATGGTTTCAATTCAATCATTATGGTAAAATGATTTTGTCAATTTTTCTACTCATCTTATCCTTCAACTATTAACAAATCAAATCCTCAGATTTGAATACAGAAACCATTCAATTTAACTAATAATTGTTGATTATTCCAATGATTAATCCGGTATTATGATGATTTTGATGATTAGTATTCACAGTTAATTGGATAATATTAGGTTAGAAACAGGAAACTCTTTTAATCTTGTGCCCAAAGATTAAAGAAATTCTCATAGGATTAAAATGATTAATGTTTATTGTTAATAATAGACAATTGAAATCACCAATTTTTGATTGTGATTACCCGAGATTGTCAATAGTTACTCTAAATTATATTGCAAGTGATTAGAATCTAATCTAAAAAATATAAGCATAATTGGAAATTACTGACTGTAGTTATTAAGAAGAAGATCGATCAATTAACTGTATCCCAACGACAATCAACAAGTTGTACATTAAAAGGCTCAATTATCATAAATAATTAATTGGGAAAGAAATTCCTAAATATCAATTACAATTAACTGGTTCACGTCATTTTTTAATCAGTATGTAAGCTTTATGTTCAGTTCTGATTAATATAATTTGGTTATTATAATTTAATGATAACAAAAAGTATTAAACAACTACAATTAGAAAAAGACTCGATTGTTTGATCAAAGTTTTTCGTGATTAATGAGACAATCTGAAAACGCTACAAATGATTAATTAGATGAGAATAGAATTAGAAAGAATCGCTCTAAGCTAAATTACTATTATTATTAATAGAATTTAATATAATCTAATGCATTCGAATCTGCAATTAACTAACAATCAAAATGAAAGTTTAAGAGAAAATAAAAGGCCAAACCATAAGAGGAATTAGTTTATTCAAATGAATGATCACCTCTGTCTATTTATCTCTTGTCTTCCTTGTCTTCTCTGTCTTCACCGGTTCTCTGATATTTCCAACGGTTCACAAGTTTCTCTTTCTTTTCCTCTTTTCATGTTTATTTCACACAGAATTTTCATAATCACTCCCACCTTCTTTTCCATGATGATAACATGAACCATTATATCGATGTGATCATTGGGAAGGTTAATATTATTTCTGCATTAACCTTAAGAAACATAAATGAAGGTTTTTACTTGAGTGTCTCTCATCGAGTGAAGAGAACCAACAACAAAAAAGCTAATTGATAAATGGTTCGATCGATAATTGAACTGATATTCCAATAAGAAGGTAAAAGAAGAAGAGAATGTTGTACATGTTCCATTGACTTGGAATTGAGTCGCCATTTTGTTTTCGGTTAATTTACAATTCAATTAACTCTTGGAAATGACATTGGTCATTTAAGGTGAAAATGATGGTGAAAGAATCGCTAATTGTTATTCTAACTTCGTGTAATTAACCAAATGGATATAAATTCTGATTAATGGAATCACTTCTCATTTATTCTGTGGTGAAATAAGAGTCAACTCTCAGCTGGGAACATCTCAAGGTATCAAATGTTGATTAGAATTGAGTCTCTTCCGATTACATTTCATTCTGTTTACTTAAATCAGAACAATCATGATAATACCAATCATTCAATCACTTCTTCATTATCGAGTAGTAATAATCATGAATAATATAAACAGCTAAAGAAAACTGTTGAATTTAAAATGACAATCAGTTAATTACTGTCATGTGTTTGTTTATTTAAATCCAAATGTCAAAGGCTTCGAACGACGCTTCAAGCGCCATCTAGTGTTTCTATTTAACCTTAATTATTTCATACGATCAAAATTTTTTCTAATCAAGTTTACTTTTTGATTAAATTTTTAATTCTGTTTTACTGTCGTAATTAATTCAATCAAATTAGATGTAAAAGTTTTCTTAATATGAAACATTTACTTGAACTAAATAAATGAAAAAGTTAAATTGATTTAAATTGTTACGAATGAAAGTAATTGGGGAACTGAAGAGAAACATATTAAAGTAATGATATGAAGTTAATGGACATTATTATCCAGTAATGGGATAACCATTGTTACTCACAATTTGAATTGCTTTTTGATTATACGAAACAATTTAAATGGAGAGCGAACCTTAAATCAGAAAGATTAAACATTTACTGTTATTTTGGTATAACCATGATAAGAACCGTTATTTAAACGGGAGCAAATGTGCTGTATTAGAGGAGAGAAGATTAAAAAAGTATAATGGTCAAGGGGAACTATTAAAAAACGGTCTATCGAATCTAAACTTTCGGTGAACAATAAATTGTTTATCAACATCAAAGTTGAACTTACAGTAAATGATCACAATCAAGTTAAATCATCAACAAAATAGCTTCAATAGTCAATTACTGTTAAGCAAAATAACTTTGAATGATGAAAACTCGGAAAATCACAATTAATTGAAGTAAAGGTTATCATTATGATTGTTGATATTTAAAAATCATGTTAAACTCAGATTGATACAAATTGTCATTGTTATTAACGAGTATTGTGAAATATGAAATTAACGGTTGACAATCTGATTATTAATCTTTTCCATGAATGAATCAATGTTATCCATCAATGGATTTCAACCTCATGTTGAGATGTGTCCCTTTGATTGATGAGGTAAACAAACATCCAACTGAGCTTTAAATGAAGTTTATTCAACCAGAAAACATTTTTTGCTTAACAAGTCAAAACTATTTCCAACTATTATCATGATAACTTGGCCTCCCTGAGAAGATGAAAAAGTTCATACTCAAAAATTGATAAGAATACATTCCGATCTCAGGAACAATCAACTCGAGCAACAATCATTTCTGACAATTTATTTATTCTTCCATTTTTCAAATGGAATATTTAACATGATGGATTCACCTGAATTTCAGCTTCTCGTCGATTCGGAAAGTCTACTGTTCTATCAATTCGATTGAATTCTTATTTCTTGAGCCCATGAACCACACTATTGATATTCTATCAATTTCGAATTTCAACTTTTAATTGTTTTGATCAACTAATTTAATTGATGATTTGTTCATTTCTCACAATTGTTGTGGTTCTAATTTTTTTGTTAATCGTTGAGATAAATGCTACTAAACTCTTTCAATTCTAACTCTCATAATCAACAAGATTCTAAATTGCTTCAAGATAAAACCCAATGAATTATTATCAGAATTTCGGATAACATGACGATGAGCATGATTACATATTAATCATAATTGTTAATAAGAAAATTTCGAATTAATTCATTATAAGTAATCAATTTGAATGTTAATGTCAAGTTTTCGTATGAATTATGCAAATGACATGATAAGATTATATTGTTTTCTTCTGATTATCACCCAATTTAATAATTAATCTGATAATTAACATTAAATTGGTAACGAGATGATATTCAATTATGATGGATAACAGAAAATGGAGATAAAAACTGTTGCCATTAAAAAGACTAATTAAGATAATAATCATTAAGATGTATTTTTTTGATTCAGTTGTGTTAATCATAATTGTGCTCATGATAGATGTTAATCAGGATTAGTTTAATTAGAATTGCAATGAAGATGAAGAGGATCAAACGAATGATAGATAAGGTTCGATAGTAAATTAGAATCTCATGCTAATTTCATTTTCTCTCAATTCAACTTGTACAGACTGAAGATTTTGATAAAATGTAATGATAATCATTCTCTTGATATTGATGGAAGGTTTGGAAGAGCGAAAGACTTTCATTTATTGTCTATCTCTCTGTACACGTTCCAGGATTTTGATACATCAAAAGAAGTATAATCTTGGTTAATTCTGTAAATTTTGGTGTTTGTCAGACTTTATCTCATCTTTATCATCTTTATCTTCCATCTATTGCATGTTCATTCTATTCTGTTTATTTTTCTCTTTACTATTTTAGTGCTAAAAGCGAATCATCATTAAATTATGATTACCGTTATTTCGTATTCTCTCTTTAATCTCATCTCATCTCTCTCTCTCTCTCTCTCTCTCTCTCTCTCTCTCTCTCTCTCTCTTGCTTCATTCCCTTTTCTTTCTTCTTTTGTCTTCATCCTCTGTCTTACTCTCTGTCTACATAATAAAATCTTGTTAACAAGTTGAGTCTAGATGGCATTTCAGTAGCATGGAATCAGCAGTTGATCAATATATAGGACTTTATATAGGCTTTTACTAAACAAAAAACGTATTTTCAATCTTCATTTTCATCATCATTTTCATCATTTTCATCTTCCTCATCTTCTCCATCTTCATTTTCTCATCATATCTTTGTCTTCTTCATCATCTCATCTTCCAGCCTCTTCTGTGTTACTCTTATCATCCAGTTTTTTAACTCTCTGTACTTTCCATGTATCGGCTGGAAGATCCTTCCCCTAAAAGTTTCATTTATTTTGATGCGACTGCATCTTCATCATCATACTTATCATCCTTTTCCTCATCATTATCTTCGTCTTCACCAGCATCCCTGCATTATCATCATCTGATGCTCTGTAAACTCTCTTACTCTATTCTCTCTCTTTCTTTTACCTAAACTTATATTTTCCTTTCCTTCCCAATCCACATTACGCTCCAATTGATGGCAAACAATAGTTACCAGTTATTTTCTTTTGACCTTCGATACTTTCATTTTGTTCATCATCTTTTCACATTCTCATCATTATTATTGGTACAATTACAGTCATTATCAACATTATGATTTCATCTTCTCAGTTGTTCCTCTGTTATCTCGAGATTTGTTACCTTTAATTTTGTCCGTGACTTGATCTTTCAATATACTGATGAATCCTCGAAAAGGAAGTTATTAACATGATGAATTGTTACAGAAAGAAAGAGATCAAGACTCTATTCTCATTAATCTTACTTCTATTATCATGTTAGTTTTCATTTCGAAAATCAATTAACATTCAATACTTGTCTAAAACTAATCGAGTCGAACAAAGTTAGAAATCTAATTAAATCTTCAATTGTCGACATAAAAGTTAAGGTTCTAAATGATATTTTTCCCAAACGAAATCCCCAAATGGGTTATCATTTTCAGCTAATATTCAGCTTATTCAGATTTTTTATATTCAGAATAATAATTACACAGGTAAAGTTGTGAATAGAAAATGTTTTTTTCAAGTTTCACTCAATTCCCGAAGGAAAGTTAAGGTTGATTGATTATCGAAATATAAAATACGAGATAATACGATTTCTCAGGGAGATACGAGTATCGAAGGAAACTGAAATAACACAAAGAAATGATAATAAAAATAATGGAACATTTGATAAAGTATTATTTCTCTTGTAAAAGAAAATATTTATCCCAATTTATCAGAATATTCTGAGTGAAATGTGAAGATATATTCACTTTAGAAATGGATGCAAAGATAAGTAATATTGACAACATTTTAAAGGTAGAAGAGCAAATAAAGAAAAATGTAGACAGAAATTGGAATTTTGACCAATTCGATAATATATAAAATGTTCGGTGACATTGAGCTTGGATGTTTTTTCCTGGCATTGAACTGAAATTGATCAAAATGGAAAGAGAGGAAAGAGAATAAAAGTTCACATCTAATAATGAAGACGAAAGAATAAAGAAAAAAGGAAAAAGGAAAGAAGATGAAAATGATATTCTGGTAAACCGAGCATAAATTAGACCAGAATTTATGGTTCACTTGACAAGAGATCGTTATGAAGCAGGTATAATATAAGAGGGATAAGGATAAGCAATAAATGTCCATCAGAATTGTGTTTTCAACTATACAGCATTTACCTGTTATTATGGTAAACTATTCTTGTTATTAGTTTCACCATGAAGATTGGATGAGTATCAAAAAGGATGAAGAGTAAGTACATGTAGACGCTACATGGATTAATGTTCCAAAGAAAAAGGATGAACTTGAACAGAAGAAATGAAAGATTATGATAGAATCATTAAAACGAAAACCATTTATTCCTTTTAACGATTTTCTTATTGAGATTAAATTAAATCATAACTGTTTATCTAATAGAAAACTGTTTGTTCATCAAATAATCAAGAAAATACACCAACAGATTACGATGCTCAATAAGAATCTAATCATTAGTTTCATCTGATAGCAGAATTGAACATAACAGGCAAATTCTCATTCCCAGTTACAGATAATTGGAAATGATATTAAACCAGAATAAGATAATTTGTTTTCTTCTCATTCGAAAGCTACAATTGTCTCAATTCATTCAATTCGATAAAAAGAGACTAATAATATTCAGTTTCTTCGTTATTTTATCGAAGGAAAATTGTTCGTTCAACATGAATTTTATCTCAATTTCTGATCAAGAATAAAATCTTGTAAGTTTCTTCTTTCTTCTTTCTTTAATTCTTTTCAACTTTTCTCTTTTCTTTTCTCTTCTCTTCCCATTCATTCCTTACCCATTATTTTCTTTTCTTCATTTACTATCATCACCTCTCATTCTTTTTTTCTGTTATCTTCAAATTCCAAGTTTTCACTACGAACTTTTCTATCAAAGTGTTCACTCTTTTCGTTGTTTCAGTAACTTTGAGAGTCTTTTAGGCAAAGAAAAGCTTCATCAGAGCTCTGGAAATTCAGTAGCAATTCTGACAGATAAATGGGAGAAAAATAATGTCAAAAATGGTTACCAAACTAGAGTATTATTTTCATTTGAAACATTTCCATCATCGTTTTCAACTGTCATCATGAGCTATGATTGAATGCAATCAAATAATTTGGTCAACAATATATACTAATAATAACTACATGATTCTCATGTTATGGCTTATAAATAATGTAACTTTTAACTATAAGCTGATAATTATTAGTCACATAAGTGGAATCAAAATATTGTTGACATTTTAAAAACATCAAGCAACAATAAAGCTGAAAATTCAATCATAACTTGATAGTAATTAAAAAGTCAACTGAATCAACAGAAAGATAATCTTAATTAACGTCAAATGTTAACTTTCCAATTTCTATTTTCATTTGATTTATTTTTCGTGATGACAAAATTCATAATTTTCGTCATATTTACATTGAATTAGAAACATTTATTCCACTATAATCACCGAATTCTGGTTGAAAGTTTAATGAGCTCACAATTAATTCATTCTATTATTAGTATTCAGAGTTTTATTTTTTTTTATTATTCGAAAAACTTTAATATTTTTAATAACATTTTCTTTCGATTGTTTCCTTCGAGACTCGAAGCTTTCCTTAAATTACAATTTATTTGCTATTCTAGAGATAAAATTATCAAAATTTCATTAACTATTAATTAAAATAATAAACATACAATATTATTTTAATTAGAGTCAAAGTTTTACCTGAGAGTCTAAAAAACTTTGTTGAAATAAATTCGCCTTTAGGTTTAAAAGTTCGTGAGATTCAATGGATTTTTTGGCCTAAGATTTTTCTTTTAATTGTTATGTAGCATTGTTAATGATTGTCCAAAAATAGTAAATGAGAAAAACAAAGACTCAACTATTCTGGACAAATATTATCAGGTGAGATTAACAATTCGAAATTGAGAAGATAAATCCTTGTTTGGTCTTCATCTCTTTTTCTGGATGACAGTTTCTTCTCATCGATTAGTGTAACCATTTGTTATCTTCTTAAGATCAATAACAATCACCAAGGAAAAGTTCATCATAAAAGAATTTGCTATTTCATGAACATAATAATGCCAGAAGAATAGCTTCAGAATGGATTTAATAACAAAGATAAACGACTCAGACTCAGAGTAAACTCATAACATTTCAATATTAGAATTTTTCTTCTATCTAGTTACACAAACTCTTCAACGTTTGACTTTTATTCTTTTGGATTCCCTGGCAGAGATTATCTCAACAAGTTAAATTACACTTAAACTGATTTAAGTAGCGTCAGAACTTTGTTGTTTTCATATTGTAGCTACAGTTTTAGGAAAACTCATGATCATGTTTTGTTCATCATCTCGGTGATGTTGATGATCGTAATTAAGGACAGACTTTGGTGTTAATGGTTGTTTGAAATCTGAAGAGAAAAGTGATGTGTAAGATACTTATCAGGTTATTTTTTCTTATTTTCTATTTCAATGATAATGAGTGATGATGAAGGGAAAAAAGAAAAAGATTAAAGAAACTTGTATATGAATCAGTGCTGAGAAAAGAGGATATTGATCAACTATAAATTCATACACATTTGCATACACATGTAGAGATGAATGTAAATGTATAACCGATGCGCCTCTCACATTACAAATGTTTTATTCACATTTATTTTCAATGGTAACAAACAACAAAGAGATGCAAATGTAAATGAGATGATGGAGATGCGAGGGACGAGAAACGAATTGAACATTACTAGAAACTGACTTAAATAATATTTATCTTGGATTGGAGAAGAAAATGAGCAAAGATAAATGCATTTTCTGATATTGAAAAGCGAATAAGAATGAAAACTGATCTGATCTTTTTTACTTTCCATCACCAAGTTCAAGGTAAACTAAAGGTAATTGAAAAAATGTTCTAAATCGATCATCTCATTATCTTAAGTAAGAGCACCAGTACGATTGGAAAACGAAAAGGTAATTTATTGTTTTAGTTCTTGTCAAAAACTAAATATGAATTGATTAAAATTTTCGAATCAGAATGAGAAAAACAACTTTGATGTAATTTTGTTACTCGAAAATCGTAAACAAGAAATGAACCGAAGAGGCAAAGGGAAGGAAATTGGGAGTGAAAACTGGTATTTACAGAGAAAAGGAGAAAGAGGAAGATAAACTTGAAGAGCATAAAGAAGATGAAGAAGCTCGAAAGATAAAATAGAAAGCAAAGAGAGAGAGAGAGAGAGAGAGAGAGAGAGAGAGATGGTGAGTGGGAGTTAAGAGCTTGGATAAAGGTTACAAAAGGAAGGATAAGAATGTTGAGAAAGGAAAAAGAGGAAAAGAGGAAGAGGTTCATGTCGAGACGGTAATGAGAGTAGGATAAAGTAAAGATGCTGAAGAGAGATTGAAATGTATAAGAGAAGGAGGAAGATGATGATGGAGGGAAACAAATAAATCGTGAGACCCACAAATATTGGGTCTTTTTACGGATAACAAGCAATATATTCAGTTTGATTGACTTTTTTCTTCCTTTTTTCTCTTCTCTTGTATTTTCATTTTCCAAGGATAAACACAGATCGATAAATTTTCCTTTCTTAAAAATGGTCCCTAAGAAATACTTGGACTCAGTTTATGTACTCCGTTTCGATCCATTAGTATTAGAATCCAGTCAGATTGTCACTTTACAAATAAAAAGAAATATTTAGATCATCTTTATGAAAATTTCCACTGATTACTAATAATGTTGCAAAAGTTCATGGACTGGTGAGTGGATTTTATTCATGAACTCTCATGTTCTCATTCTAATGTTTCATCGAGAAAAAGTTATGATGATAAAATTGATCATTCATTTCGCCAAGTCAACGTTTTAAAGAAGATTCGTTAAATATTCCGACTGGAATTAGTAAAGCTTATTATTGGGAGTGAATAACATTATACCATAGCTAAACCGAACCAGAAATTAGAAAAAAATTTAAACTTAAATTTTTCGAATCCATCTCATATTTTCTATTGTAAATAAATGAAATATGCATAATACAATTAAAATGATGCGGATGATCGATCAAATTTCGCATCCTTTAATTACATTATCATCTTATAATTTGTATACATCTATACGATTTATTTGCTTTCTTTAGAGCTTGTTGATGCTCTCAGATTTTCTTTCTTTATTAAACTTGTTTATTAAATAGCCTTGAAAATCCAAAATAACTTTTATAAGGGAAAGAGAAAAGTTCAATTAGTTATAAAGCGATACCGCTAAATCAGCTTTTAATATATTATTTTGCTCAGTAGTTATAAAGTTTTCTTTCTGTGTTCTTGATGAGAAGTGAGAAATGATGAGAGGTTTAAGACATGAGGATAAGAAAAGTTATTGAAGTTTCTTAAGAGGCTCTTCAATTCGGAATGAACCAAAACCTATTACACTGAATTTTTTATTAAACTTTCATTTTCGTTCACATACTTTTCAGAACCTATGCAGTAAATATCCAGTTAATAATGAAAATAAATTGAGATGATCCGAAAGAAATTGTACCAACTGCAGATGAGCCAGAGGTGCCGATAGCATTTCAGATGAACTAGAGAGAACTAATCAAGACAAAGAAACAATAAAAATTATTGAAGAGAGAGAGAGAGAGAGATAAAATTACCAGCTTAATAGAATTTCATAAATCCACCAATCAATCCTTCAATAGCTGAACTATCGTCATTCCTTCTGTGAACCATTGAATCAAGATTCTTACACCCAGAAGTATAACCCGAATTAGGCCTTGATAGCCTCTAATAATCTGAGTCGATGTTCAATTTCGCTAACATTCACTCGTCCAACTTGAGCGATATTTACCATCAATTTGGGTAAATTTTTTTAATAATGAAATTAGAAAAGACCAAATGTCCGCAAGTTCACCTTCTTTTTATTTTGAATGATTCAATTTTCAGTAAAGTTAATTACAATTAATCACAATCACCCAAATGAATGACGAAAAGTCATATTAAAGCATAAAAGATTATTCATTGAAAATCAGCGGAAATAAAGAAGGAATGAAATAAAGTAACAGAATAAAATCAACTTGGTTCTTGTTTCAAATTCAGTTGAATGTTAATTAAACTCGTAACGAGAAGTAAAATAAAGAATCAACAATGAACTTCAATGATTACTGGTTAACCCAATTACCATGCCAATCATGCACTGATTCTGATTAAAGTAAATTACAAAATCAAATTAAACTGATTAAATGTCTCCAAGATATAGAGACAGTTAAAAGTACCAATAAAATTGGACAAAATTAAAACATTTTAATGAAACTTTGCTTCCATTGATTAAGATTCTCGATTCTCGATTCTCGATTCACTAATCAATGTTTGCTTCTTTCCTTTACACTCGACTGGTTATCACCATTTCATATTAACATCATTATCTTTATACAAAATAATTTCATTCTTAATCAAACATTCAGGGAATTCAATATTTGCCATCTTCTCAATACTGACCATCGGTAAAACATTTTCCTTGGGTAATATTAGGTAAATATTAATAATACCTTGGACTGAGAACATGAAAATAGACTATTATAATGATAATATTAATCTTATGTTACTTTCATCGGAAAACATTATTTATCTAATGTGGAGGCAAAAAATTCTTCATAATCTGATGATTGAAACAAATAATATCCATCAGATTTTATCGAGTTATTACTAAAAAAATGTTGATATTAAGTTACGTCTATAAGAATTTATTTAATTATTATAATGACATCCAATCAGATATCATGTAACTCTCACTATACTCATGATAAAATGCATTGTTTGGGTTGATCAGAAGCGATTGTTATTGCTTTAATTGTTGATTCGATGAGTTAGCAATAATTTTCATTAGTTGTTTCGATTGTGATAATGTTATTTACTTTGTCTCTGGTCAGTGAAAACTAATATTATATAACAAAATTCATTATCTTGTTGAAAGTTTTCACTCGTAAGGGAAGGTGAAAGGTGATTCTGTAGGTGGATGAAAGTGAAGATGAAGGAAAGTAAATTGTATGGATGAATGATGAAAAGAAAAAGATAAATCTATCAAATTGAATCATTTTAGATCGAAACTCTTATGGTTCAAATGATTGAGCAAGAAAAACTCACAGTTTCTCTGTAATTTTGTAGTCAACAGAACCGTTGATCACCTTTGAGTTATCAGTTGAGTATTCAGACTTTTTCCTTCTTTTAACAAGCTACATCATTATCTTCATCATCTCCATCACCAACAACATCAATTTCGTCTTCCGAGGATGTAAACAAAGGAGAAAAAGGTTGGAAATGAACAAGTAGAAACAGAATAAGGAAAAGGTTGAAGATTCTTCAATTTGCTGAACAAAATTGTACCCATTGAACCAAAGTTTTCTCTCTGAGCATCCATATTGATTCTTCTCTTTGTCCTCTAATAATCTTCACGACTTGTAACACTCTTTCCTCTTTTATCCGCATCCTCTCTCGTTCTCATACCAATCTTCATCTCCATCCTCATCTTTTTCCTCTTTTATCAACAAAACTTTTCTCTTTTTCCTTCCACTTCTCTTCGAGCTTCTTCCAACTTTTTTCTTTCTTACTCCCACTTTACTCTCTATTTATCTTCTACTTTCTCTTTCTCATCATTCTTTCATTTTCTTTATGTATTCAAATAGCTCTCCCTTCTTTCCCTCTTCATCACCACCCTCTCAATCTCCTAATATCATCAAACCTCATCATTATAATCATTACTCTCTCTCTCTCTCTCTCTAAATTCCCTTTCAACAATATCTTTTTTAGCAAATCTTCAATCGATAACCCTTTTTCCTTTTCCCTTTTCCCTTTTCCCTATCCATAGTTATTATATTAAATTTTAATTCTTTATGCTTATTCGTCTGTTATTTATTTCATAATCACAATCATCTTCGTCTTTGCATCATTCTCCTTCTCATCTTCTTTATCCTCTCCATCCCTTTGTTATCTCCCAGTACATTTCCACATTATCCTTCATCACCATCTTACTTGATCTTTCAAAATGTTTTTTAACTTTGTTTTCCTCTCTCGATCTCTTTCATCTTTCACCATAAACATTACTCTAGATTAACTATCTTTCCAAATTCATTGTTATCTTCATCATCTCTTTTCATCTTCTCATCATTCATAAATCAAAATAACCGAAAATTTTTGCTTAATAGCGAAAAAGACTTTTATCTCGCTGAATAAAATGTCTACATTATTGAACAAAAGACTAATGATAAACAGTAAATAACATTTACTCCAACATTATGATCATTAAAATAATCATGAAAATCAGAACTAATTACAATAAACACACAAAAGAGACAAACAATCAGCTATTGTTTTATGGAGCATCAATAGCGTAAAGTTGCAGAATTGATTGTTGCACTTGCAATGTCTATGGATCGATACATTCCAAAGGAATATAAAGTAATTTCTTTCATATTCCTATTCTGATAGAGAAAATGTTGATGCAACATTTCAGTTAGTAGGCAACACGATCATCATGAGAGTTTATGATTGCAATGAAAAGGAAATGATGATAAAGATGATTTTTTGGATGATGCTGATGATCATAAGCTCAGGTAATAGATAAAAATGAAAAATATTCTCTAACATATTTTCTATGGCCATTAATCTTTGAATGAATCAAAATGTTTCTCTGCATGAATCATGTTTTCACTCAGTTGCCGCTCATCTTATTCTCATCTCTGTCTTCATCATCCAATATCTTCATACTAATCATTATGATCGTGAATAGTTGTTAAGTAATTATTGTTATTCTTAACAATCATTATCACCATGAGGTTTTCATTTTCTCTCTCCCTGCAATTATTGTTATAAAACAAATTGTGAGATGGATGATTATTAAACTCACCAATAGATTCATATTATTGTTAACCAATCAAAGTTGATATCACAAGGTTATCAACAATGTTGGTATTTTCATCATTATTATTATATAAAATCTTGTAATAACTGTTATCTTTTCCCCATTTTTGTCAGTTTGATATTGTTAGGATTGAAACCACGAACCATTGTACATAAGGTTCGGTGGGAAACTGTCAATCGAAATGAAACAAGTTCATCATTAAAAAACCTTTGATGAGAATGCGAATCGTAGCCACAGAAAATGATCAGTTTAATATCAAGATTATTACGAATCGTAAATAGATCAAAGGTACGATTTGTTTCGACTTGTCAACCAGTTCCAAAACTTCATTCATCTTTAGATCATCAAAACCTCGTTTATTCAATTTCTGTTCTAATTATCGATTTTTTCAAACTCATTTACATGAATTATTTCAACACCTGTTGAGACAATTTTTAGACTGATATACATGTTATAAGATCTAAATCGAAAAGTATTTTCATGGGGCTCAATTCAAATTGGTTTTTATTTCTTCGTTAATAGATTCGAATCAAGGAAATTTTGAAAATTAATAAATCGTTTGAGTGAGTGTTTATTAATTACGCGAAATAATCAGTATTTTTCTTCACCTTTTTGATGTTTAATACGAATGAAATCAATTCATTATGAACTCGAAGAATTTTTCTTTTTAAGCTTTAAAATAATCTGGTTATGATATGATTAAGAATTCAGCATTTGTGGTGAGTGAAACTCTTTAAGTACTGAGATACAATCAAAGTTATGAGTTTTTAAAAGGAAATTTCAGAGAGTTGCGAGTAACTGTTTCTATGTGAGCCTGAAATTTCAACTGAAATGACGATGAACAAAATGAAAGTATCGAAGGTCAAAAGAAAATAACTGGTAACTATTGTTTGCCATCAATTGGAGCGTAATGTGGATTGGGAAGGAAAGGAAAATATAAGTTTAGGTAAAAGAAAGAGAGAGAATAGAGTAAGAGAGTTTACAGAGCATCAGATGATGAGGAAGATAAGAATGATGATGAAGATGCAAGTCGTATCAAAATCAATAGTATAAAGAAGAATAAGAATCTCTGTGAGCTGATAAATGATGAAAAAAATACAGAGAGTTAAAAAACTGGATGATAAGAGTAACACAGAAGAGGCTGGAAGATGAGATGATGAAGAAGACAAAGATATGATGAGAAAATGAAGATGGAGAAGATGAGGAAGATGAAAATGATGAGAATGATGAGAATGATGATGAAAATGAAGATTGAAAATACGTTTTTTGTTTAGTAAAAGCCTATATAAAGTCCTATATATTGATCAACTGCTGATTCCATGCTACTGAAATGCCATCTAGACTCAACTTGTTAACAAGATTTTATTATGTAGACAGAGAGTAAGACAGAGGATGAAGACAAAAGAAGAAAGAAAAGGGAATGAAGCAAGAGAGAGAGAGAGAGAGAGAGAGAGAGAGAGATGGGATGAGATTAAAGAGAGAATAAGAAATAACGGTAATCATAATTTAATGATGATTCGCTTTTAGCACTAAAATAGTAAAGAGAAAAATAAACAAGCAATAGATGGAAGATGTTGTACTATTAATAACACACCAAAGTTCTGATTATAAATTCTAACATTTAAATTGGAAAGAAACTCAAGAATCGGTCTTTCGAATTATCCTAATACAATGAATTCTTTACAATTTTATTCTTCAAAGTTAAAAAACTGATTTAATTTCTTCTGCCTATATAATCGACTGATTAAGTGAATATTCGTCGAAAAGTTCAGCTATTAATCTAATCGTAGAAGCTCAAACTAGAACATTAATAGAGTTGAAAATTTATACCGGTTTTGTTTTCTTATGAAATTAACAATTGTTGATTGTACGAAGAGAGAAGATTAATTCCTTGAGAATAGAAATAATATATGGATATAATGTGATAACTCGAAGTATGTGACTAAGTAATAAAAAGAAAGAGGATGAAGAAAGAGAAACGGTCATGTATCGATCGATTTATACGAGAGAAGAAAAAGAGAGAAGAGAAAGAGAAAGATTTTCAAGTGACAGGAGGAAGAAGAAGAAGATGAAGATGATCATCAAAAAGGGGAAAAGAACGAGAGAGTGAGAGTGAGATATGTAAACGAGCAAAGGGACACTGTCGTCGAGAGAGAGAGAGAGAGAGAGAGAGAGAGAGAGAGAGAGAGAGAGAGAGAAAGAAAGAGACCGGAGAGAAAAAGAAAATATCTATTTTCTTTTCTTAGGAGATGATGAAAGTGAGAATCGAGTCTGACAACATGGCGCCCAATGAGAATGAAGGAAACCGTTGATGAAATGGCGTGTGCCGAGTTTGGGTCTTGCGTAAAAAAAGATAATATAAAAGGTTGAGTACGCGAAGCATTCGAATGATATTTATCAACAATACCCAACCTTCTTTTCTCCCTCAGTCTCCTCTCTCTCTCTCTCTCACTATTCATCTTCCATTTGCCTCCCTGTTCGGTTTGTCCCTTGGCTATTCTCGAGTCAGTTTACGTTTGTCATTCATTTTATTTCGAAATTAACACGATTATCTCTTCCAATCTCATTCTCTCCTTATTTTTTATATCAAATGAAAAACGTTCTCTTCATCTTTGTTAACATTTTAAATTATGCAGTTGATGAAAATTCTAAACTCGATGGGTCATTATAAATTGTAATTCGAATTATCTTGTTTCCAACATTGGTATAAACTCTTATGTAACCAAAAGATGTCACTACCTTATGGATAAAAATTAAATTATCGAAATACTCAATCAGAGTTCTCAGTGAATCAAATGCTGATTCCTTAACATATTAATACTAATTAATGTTGATCCAATTAAAATTTAGTGTTGATTCAGCTAATAAGGTTTTGATAAAACCCTCAAATTATCAAAATTTTGCCAACTATGAATTCAATCAATCGCCATGAATGTAATCAAAAAAACTTTTACTAATATTTATTTCTAATACTTTTTTGTATGAATTTTTAGTTTGAAATCCAATTTTAAACCATGAACATAAATACATGTACATGCAGTACATGTAGTTCTGAATGAAAATTATGAAAGTGAAATACAGGGAGTCCCTTGAGCAATATTTTCCATGATTCTTGACTCAACTCTTTAGTCATAAGGAACATTAGTGTCTTTTTATTGTAATAAAAGTGATTTAATTCAATAGAACTTGAGCAATTTTGAGAGCTGTTTATCAACAATAACACAGAAACGGAATCTAAATTCTACTATGACTGAATTCTGATCACACACGAATTGTTTTCTGTAATCGAAATGAAAATATTATGAATGAAAAAGTGCGTGAATTGAAAAAAAAGCGATTTACTTTGAGCAAATAATATAAATACTAGTATTTGAATTGTAACTTGACCTGCAATTATTCAAATGAGCTCACTAGTCCACAACTATTATGGACTCTCGTTGTCAGAATCGTAGCAAATTTGTAAAGTTTGGACTGAATGATGAACCATATTGAAATTTGAATCAATAATTGCAAAAATTGATATGAAACGTAATTAAAATGATATTTATCATGTTTGCATGATATTAAATTTCTGTTCATCATCAAGTGAGTTTTATTATCATTTGTGGGAGTGAAATGATGAGCTTGAAATCCCAAGTTGACAGGAGAAAATGTATTATTTCTGTCTTGTGAGATTATATTCACTCTCATATTCACTTGAACGGAATTTTATCCAATTTTCAGATAAATCCAAATGAAAATTTCTCTTTATTTCAGATGACATGATAAGAAGCTTTAACGATGTTATGATAAAAAACATTATTCTAACTGAGTTTATCTCATTCATGATGATTCATTCAGCTGATTAAGGTGATTCCAATTTGATGACAGAAGGACAATGACGAGAATGAGTATTAAAAGTATTATCATCGAGTATTATTCCTCAACTCTTTTAGTCACAATATTTTCTTCAATCAAATTTTTCTTTTCATAAGTAAACATAATTTCATCAAATTTAATTCAAGTAAAATTTTTCTTCAAGTTAATTTAATTGACGAGAGTTTCTTCATCACTATAAACTTGAGGAAGCCCAAGTGCTCATGAAAACTGCACGAATTTCCTAAATTTGACTGAATTTATTATAAGATTTTCAATATAATCTTGAATGTCTTCAAGTTGACAGGTAATTGCTAATTCTTATTACTTTTACCTTAGAGAAACTTTTGTTTTTATCAATAACCTGCTTCTGATTTTCATCAAAATGAAATAATATTATTAGAGCAACATTATTTTTGAACTTTTAATAAAAATCACAATAACAATTAACTCCAAATTTAGTTCTAAGCTCATTCATAACATTCTAACCATCATATTTAATATTGAGAGTTTAATAAAAAATAAACTCATTTCTCTTCTTGCTTCTTATTACATGTAGTCTTTGCCAATTATCCTGATTATTGAGCTAACTTTCATTTCTTACACTTTGATGCAACTTTTTACCAAAAAGAATCACAAAATCATGACAATAATCAGTATAATCTTTGATAGAAAGTATAATGATGAAATATTGACTCAATTCCCAAAAGAAAATGGATCTGAATGATATTTTGATATAAAAATTACCTCAGAATGAATATCAAGAAACAAATAACAAGAAGCGAATTGGCTATTCAACAATCACCTTTACTTGATATAACAGCATAATAATTATTATATCGAAATATAATTAATACAAGTTAAATTAACTTGGTTCTGATTAAGCATATTAATATTCATCTACTAATCAGATCAAGTGATTTTGTCTCTATAATATATTTTTCTCTGTTGAAATTAATCTTGTTATGTTACATGTTAATCTGAATCGTCAAAGTTAATCAAAGATTATCTTTGAAATGAGTTACACTAAATGAATTCATTTGCTGTACGTAAAAGTTTTCATGATAAAACAATCAACTCTGTTATTCCTTCATCGCTGTAGCAGTTTATTATTTGATCATTACATGTACAATCTTAGGAGTGAAATCGTGATTACAATTGAGTTTGATCAACAATTTAATTTGATCAAATTATTTTGCGTTGCCGAGTTACATTGATAACTTTTTTTGCCTGAGAATGACAATATCTTGGAGGAACCACAAATTGTTACTGATTAAAGTACAAAATATTAAATGACCCATGAAAGACATGGATACAAGGACAATGATGATCATTATGATGAGAAGGAAGAGGATGAGACTGATGACTACGAGAATGAAGATAATCATTATTTTGTCGATTTCTGACAATTTAGTGATCATCATGATCCTCACATAGAAGTTAACAAAAGTTATATTACCACAGAGATGATTAATGTAGAATGAAAATTGAAAGATGAATATGAGGATAAGATGAGGATGAAGATCAATATTAAGAATAAAGTTTAACATTGAGTGTTTACTTTTAATAAGACAGAAATAACGAATAAGTGAATATAATGATAAAACCAGAACTTTCCATCAGAATCATCATGTTTATCGATTATGTCTAAAAAATTTCTTCGCTTTCATTCAATCAGTTTGATATTCATTCTCAATGTTACAATTGTTACATTTATCATCATCATTTACATGATTATCTTTGAACATGAATTGGAACATTTATCTTTAACAATTTAGATGAAAATTGATCAGTGATTCAGAAAAATTAAAAAATGAATTGAGGATTAATGTAGTAATAAGATGATTCATCAAATCAACCTTTGGTTACCATGAATATATTATTACGGAATCTCTGAACATGAATCTTTCACTCTTAGTAACTGCATCATTGAACATTCTTATATTCTTATAATGCTAACCTTGGATTATAATCAGTTTCGCTTTCTTGAATTGTATTAATCAGATTGAAATGTTTATCGATCCTTTATCATAATTAATTAGCGATAAATTTCAACTTGGATCGTGGTAAATTACTGTTCAAAATAAGGATTTCGTTTCTCCGACCTAATCACCAACTTTGGTCCAATTTATTCAATCCTCAAGTGAACTGATAATAAAATGAATAACATTAAGCTGAACATTGAAAGATTCTCATAATTTCTAATTAGATATACAGGGATATGCATGTACCCGAATAAGTAGAAATGTAAATTATTCTGTCTAAACTTATTTGAATATCGCAAACGTTTGTCAGCTGATTCCTGACAATTCAATAATTAGTAAGATTTTTCAATTAAGATACAAGAAATAGATGAATGTTATGAAGGAAATAATTTATGATAAGTTTGACCTCACTAATTAGTAAGACAATGAGCTTTAGTAAATGATTATGATACAGTGAAGTAAAATGTTGAAATTGAGAAGAGTAATTAACTTTAGGCTTGAATATCTACAATTATGAAATGACTTTCTTATTATTATTAATAATGTTATTTGATAATTGTTGCTACAATTTATTCTCGTTCATAATTAATTGGCTTCTTTTCCTGAACAGTTGATTTTTTCAGCTTTTCAATGAACAAGTTAATTCATGATTGCTTATTATTATTTTTCTACTGGAATTGAACAACAAAAGATGAAAAAAGGAATGAATCTTGAGTGAAAAGTAGTGTGAATGAAGATGAATGATTAGATTCAAGTTAAACTGAAAAAAATCACAAATAAAAAGAAATGAATTATTTGCTTGTCAACTTGTGTCTTTCATCTTCGTCATCTTTTCCTCTTCTGGTCATCGATATCATCGTGTTCTTATTGTTGGTCATCATTAATCTAAAAAAGAAACATTAACACTTATCAGCGACATTTTATCCCCACCGAAGTAAACATTAATTTCTGTCTCACAATTAACATTTAGAAGTAATTTCCTGATCAGAATCGATGCATTTAAATTCACTTAGCTTCTTAATCGCATTTACTTTGAACTTAAAAGTTAATTGTTATTCACTAAATCATCATCAGCCTATTGTAATAATGAAAACAATAGGAAGAAACAATATAAGGTAAAAATATAATGATTCAAGGGAAAATGAAAAAAGAAAAAGAAAAGAAAAGAAAAATAAAAGTCCAACGAAACTCTGGTAACCATGGAGATGCTGAACTTTACTCGAATTTCAAATGATAATATCTTTTCTCGTTTCTTATCAAATGCTGGAATTGTTGAACTATTCAATTTATCATCATTTAATGGCTTAAAAGCGAAAAGGATAATTTGGTTTACCATTTAAATTTAGCCAATATAATTTATCAACATTTGAATAAATTTAATCCGAGAAAAGTGATTATCATGATGATCAAAATTAATCTCAAGTTTCATGAGTCGCATTTACTCATATGTATATTAAGTTGTGGTCTTTTCTCATTCTAATTAACATAAAAAGTTTTATCTTCATTCACAATTAAAGAGAATTTTTATCTTTAATAGAAAGTATCACATCCCAGTAACTTTGTTAATCCTCATTTGTGATAAAATAATAAAAGAAATCATTGAGCCTTAATGGCGAAGTTATCAGTTTCATCCAGATTACTGAGAAGTTGGTATTAGTGGCAGAGAAAAAGATTAAGATAAAGAGGAAAGAGAAAGGATAAAAATACATGTAAGAGAATAGAGGGAAAAAGATGAAAAAAAGATAAAATATATAAAATGAAGACGAATGAAATATGATAAAGGAAATAATATTTCCTTGTATGAATCCAGAACCATGGAATTATAATTTAGTCATCATCGTTTTCGTGGGAAAAAGCAGAAAATTCTTTTTGATATATTACATGGAAAAAAACTCCACAATTATTGAATTATTTTTCTCTTCTTATCAAAAAGTAACTTGGAATTATTCTTTCTCTTGATATTCAATTTTCCTTATTCGAAACTTGATTCATATTCACTTGAGCACCTTTACTTTTCTGTCGATTAGATTGGTTCCTAATCTTTTTCAACTTCTTTTCTTCATCTATTTTATCGTCTTTCATCATCCTCTTCTTCCTCTTCCAGCAATTTAATATCTGTTTCCGTTCTCGTTTTGCTTATTATTTTAATAATTTTTCTTTTCTTTTCATACAAACCTGATAAATATCATATTCACAGAACGTTTCATAAGTTTATCTTATTAATAATCTACCAATGTTACAATCAGAATGAATCATCGAGCCTCACATGTAATAATCAGCTTATTTGTAGTTCCAATTAGGTTTGATAATTGATGGTTACATGGAGAGTTAATCATGTCCCTTGATCAACAATTGTTTGGTTTTTATTAGATTTTTGTAAACATTTGACTTGGAGCAATTTGCTATCAACCTGTTTCGATTTACTCTGGAAAAGGTAATAGCAAAATCAATTGAACTTTTTGTTGTCGTTTGTTTGGGTAATCAAGATTTTTCCAATTCACTTGGAATTTGCTATGGGTTTTGAATTCAGTTGGTTGCAATTCTCAATTACTTTGATTGCCCTGAAATCGAGAAGTAAATATAAAATTTGTTTACCATGAATGAATTTGAATGAATCAAGAATTGATATTTAGAGTGAAATTCTGCATCTTGAATAACCGTTGAAAGATGTTGGATGAAAATTTAAATATCGGTTTTTATTTCTATTGAAAAATATTATTTTTTATGGAAATACTGAAATCCTGTTCTTCAATCACAATTTATCCTCATCCTTTTCAGCTTTTTCTTGTTTATTCTTTAGGGATTTTTATTCTTAAAATGATGATCATCATACGCATGGCGATGATGATTAATCAATTGAATCGAAGTATTAGTCTCAGATTCCAACGGAAACTATTAGAACATATTCTCGACTTCCTGAAAACTATCGTTGTGTTAACACCCTTTGAATTTAGAGACACGAATGTTACTATTACGAATGATTCTTATTGAGGCGGAAAGAGCTCACACACCATCGAACCAATCATCATGTCGATTATTAATATTATCAAAATAATGAAAGTGTCGATGTTAATGGTGAGAGCATGAGCAAGTTCCATGTAACTTATGCATCGAAAAAGGAAAATTATGCAATAGAATCACTGGTAATTCCTTCATTTCAGCATTTTCATCATTTTTCAACTCCCACCACTTTTTTCTCGTTCTCCTGTTTTCTAATCATCATATTGATAGTTTTCTTTTTCTTTTATTTTCATTTCGAAATTGGAACAAAACTCCTTGAGGCAATAATCAAATTGCTTTGACAATCCGAATAAAAATGAGAATTATTACTATTCTCGAACATAAATCATCCTCATCTTTGACATTCGCATCTTCATCATGTCTTCATCTTCATTCAATCATCATTATCATCTTTATCATCACCTTCGAAGACCTTATAATAATAATCATCAACATTATTCCAGTAACTCGGTTACTTTCTTGATATGATTTGGGAGGATGAGGACTAGAAAGATGAAGATAAAGAAGAGGATGAAGATGATCATCTTTAGTAGATAATGGGAGTCCAGAGGATGGTCAACAGGGAAAAGGTTAATCAATTACAAGTTTATGCGAATGAAGAAAAACAGTTACAATAATCATTATCCTTTTCATTATTACCATTATGATGGTTATTGTTATTACAATCATTCTGATCATCATTTGAATCATCAACTTTGTTATGGTTAATCATCTGGGAAACAAATGATTAAGAAAAGGCTGAGAGTCTTTTTGTTTTTCACTTCATGATAATTACATTTACAATTGATTGATGATTTTTTCACATCTTTGTCTTAATCAGCTCGAAATGTTTTCCTTTGCCAAGCAAAAAATGTATCCAGTTTGTGGTTAAAGAATTAGTTTCATGATAAATTACCCATTGATTTAATTAACATCATTATTGATTCTATTTGTCGATTATTATGTTATCATAATTAACAGTTTCCATTTGTGGCTAATTTGTTTCCATTAATAGTTGGAGGCTTCATTGGTGCAATGATCACTTTCATCACTTGGAAAGGTTTCTTTGGGCTTATTGAAAAGGATTAATTAAGCATTCGTTTAACTTGACAGATTAATCGTCAAACGTGTGAGACATTAATTAAATGCTCAGAATAAACAAAATTATAGATGATACCAATTTATTAAGATTGACAAAGAAATAACAAATTCCGTCTAATAGTTGATATTGAGAAAACTCGAGATGACCTGAAAATAGAAGAATCGAAAATGTTTTAGAAAATTAAATCAAAAAATAAAGAAATTGATTTGAATAAAAAGGATCCTAAAGACCAATTAATCAGAGCATAAGTGAGAGTTATTGATGAATATAGCGAATGGATGAGTAAACCGAGTTGATTATTCAATTGTTGATTGTGTCAATCAACAGATAATTATATTGTTCACTTGATTAATAATATGAGTTAATCGGACAGGATGATGAAAATAGATTGGCATCAATTGTCATTGGGATGAAGAATCTTTCATAGTTTGTTGAAAGAAACTAAGTCACAACTCAGATCTTTTAGATTAACAAGAGCTCCGGCAAAAGATTTTTCAAATTTAGGCAAAGATACGAGTCGAATACTTTTCGAACCAAATTGTCTGATACAAGTTGAAAATTTTTCTTGGTTTCCAGTGAAATAAACATCAGGTAATTGTTTGAAAACGAAGGGATCATTATCTTGGTAAGTGTAACTCTGAAGTGTATCTGGAGCTGTCGGTGCCATGTGAGACCAATGAATAGTTTTCTCCATGATTTCAATTGAGTCTTTTAAATCACTGAATTGGCGAATATTGTCAATTGGTTGGCCAGAATTTCCAATAAAGAGACGAGAGTCAAATGAACCAACATAAGGATTGGTAACTGACCTTATTGCTGAACAAACACTGCTTCGGGGCAAAATGGAAGGATGAATTGGCTGTTGGGGAGAGATGAATTGGTAACATCAGTGTAACCAGGCATGATTTCAATTTCAATGCTTTTCCCTAATTCTACAAGATAATCATCAATTGCTGACATGATTTCCACAGTAAATGGTTTCGATTTTCTCAACCAAGGCTTTTTCAATGTCTCATCTTTGGCCTCTTCCTCAGCACGAACATTTTCTCCAATTAAATTACCAACAATAATAAGACGAATTATTCTAGCGGGCTTTCTATCATCTTCTTCAGGATCCAATAGACCAACCAAATAATCGGACAATAAATCAAGAGAAGATTTCAATTTGGAAGACAAATTACGACTGAAACCAAGCCCAGAAACAAGAAGAACGTATTTATCCTCGTTGGAATTGGGACATTTCGACCAAGGATCTGGTAACATAGGGTAACAATAATCTTCGACAGAGAATTCGTTGCCTTCATCGCTTGCGAATCCCATTAGTCCAATTACAACACCAGTTACATGAGAATCAACGGATAATTTTCCATGTAGTTTAACACATTCATTTTCGTCCTGAAGCATCAGGTAATCAGCATCGTCGATATAATTATCTTGTTGGGTCAAAGGTAAAGCGTCTTGGTTTTCCTCAGAAGCGATTTCCTTCAAAATAGTTGGCTGCTTTGCCATATTCTTGAATAAGACTCCAGTTATGATCACCTTCTGATCAACGTGATCGACCAACTCGCTCATTTTAACGACCTTAGCCCCATCGCCCCAAGTTGATTCAATAGACTTGAGAACCAAAGGTCTAATCGTCCTCAATCGGGCCAAATAGAATGGGAAATATTGAGCCGAAAACTGTTTCACTTTAACTCTGAAAATATCACATAGATCCTGATACTCAACTCGACTTCTTTTCACATGAAGATCACTTTGATTCGAGTCATTAGTCATAATTATTAGAAAATAACACAAATCGATCACAAACAAAAACAACAACAATTGTGAAGAAGCAGATTTTTGTTTACCTTCATTTACCCGCTTTATGCTTTTGTACTTGAGGCGAACGAGAAAAGCATAAAGAGCACAAGCCAATGGGAACATTTCAAGCGAAAAGGCGTCTCATTTGTAAATTCAAATTCTACTGGTCAATGGACGAAATGGTTTCGTGTGGAGATTAAATTGAATTTTCTTGATTTTCACTGGGTTTGCATGGAATACGAAGGAAAAAAAGGGTAAGATGGAAAGTGATATAAATTGTAAATATTTAAATTGATTAAAATGAGGTTTTGATTTCTCATGATTATGATTAGAGCTCTTAAAGTGTAATTTGATTTTTAGGTAAACATTAATATGTAAACAACCACATGTTGAGCAGAAAAGGAATGATATCAAATGGGGTCAACTGAGAGAAATAGGGAAAAGTTTAAAACAAATCAATGCTAAAATAGGTTTTCTAAAGCCAACTCTGAACAAATAATTCGATGGTTAAGTTTAGATAGAAAAATGAGTTTGAATAAATCGACACAAAGGTAACTTTTTCCATAGAAATGATCAGCAACAGGTTAATTAACACTCATTTATGGATAATATTGACAACATTGATTAGTTTTGCGGGCAGTTTTGAAGAATACTTTTGATTGGGCACTCAAATCATCGGATTTAGCCACAAGATCATCCAATTTCTCGCCTCTTTGTAAAAGTGATGAAATGGTCTCGTGTAGAATAATTTTGGTCTCATCAAGATCTCTCTGAAGTTTTGTCATAGCATCAGCTTCTTGTGGATTTTGGTATTTTACAAGATAAATATCAAGAGCATTAAAAGTGATGGAACTAAAAAATATTAGAGAAAAGCAAACAGCGATTAGATTTATATGAGTACATAGAGTTCATATTGTTTGAAAATGAACAATAGATGTTAATTATGACGATTGTCCTTACTCTTCCATAGCACTGGTCCATCGCTGACTTGGAATGGCAGCAGAAAAATCATCAAGGATTTTACTCAATAACGTATGGGCCACTCTATTTGGATATTCTTGGTCAGATATGATGACCGCAGCCAAATTATCAGCTCTCACATAAACATGACATAAATATTCTGTAATCATGAATAATGGAAAATATTGAGTTAGATGTTTGAAACCTCATCAATTATTTACCTTGTCGTTTGACATTAGAGACTCAGAAATATGTTTACCTTGTTCCTTAATTGATGATCGAGAAGCTCTTTCAGACCTATCGACAATCATTTTTGATGTAAATTTCATGAATTCTCCAACACTAGAAAAAGAAAACAAAAAGAGATAAATAAGCAAAATGATTCGGTGGCAATTTAAAAGTATAGTAAATGACAGTATGAAGGCCAAATGGAAAGAGACACAATAACAAGTTTACCTTTTCTTCTGAAAGTACCCAAAGGAACTCAAATCTGAACATGATTTGAGAATAGTTGAGTTCTTATCGTGTTTATAAATCACTGAAATAAAATATAATTTAACCATAATTCAACTGAAATGGAATTAATTTCAATCAAAAAGAAAAATATGCTTACAAAAAAATAGACTAAATTTCTTATAAAAGCAAAATTTTTTCTCAATCAGCTGAGTTGTCACATGGAACATGACATCTGTTAATCAATGAAAGAAAGTCTCTTCTCATAGCGGGCAAATTGTCTGTTCTTTTACTCTTTCGTATTTGTAATAATCGTTACTAAATAATTTCTCTAATTAATCTCCTTTTTAGGACCAACAATTTGTTCCTGGTAAGTGGCTCTCATCTTATTCTCTTGAAACTTTTTATTCTGTTTATATCCTAATAACAACTGTGGTTCTTTGGTTTTTATTGTGATACATCTTGAATCAATTTGCATTAATTACAGAAAAATTTCTTTTGCAGATTGGATCCGGTGAATCAGCTGTTTCTTGTGATCTCTTTCCCTTTGTAAATTATGTCAACTCTCAAAATACTTGCCAGTGGGCCAGTGAATGGCAGACATGCCCTTTTCTTTGAAAGGATAAATAAGGTCAATAAAAAGAATGGGCCATTCGATATGATTCTAGTGGTTGGTTCTTTTTTCTCTGATAACTCGGAAGAGAATCAAGATTGGGTCGATCAAATTAAACGAAAAGAACTGAGTATTCCACAGATTCCTATTTATATTCTGGGTCCACAATCATCCTCTCAAGCTCTTTATTATAGAAACAAAGAAGATGATCAATCAAGTTTCGAAAATGGCTTTGAAATAACGGAAGGAATCACTTTTCTTGGTAGAAAAGGCGTTCTTACCGGTAGCTCTGGACTTCGAATTGCTTATTTAAGTGGAAAAGAATCAGAACAAGTGTCAAACATAACATATACTAAAGATGATGTTCGTAATTTGGTGCAATTGACCGAAAGCTCATCTTCGCCGATTGATGTGCTCATCACCTCTCACTCTCCATCAAATTTCATTAAATATCTTGATTTTATTCCACCAGAGATGAAAACAGTTTCTGATGAAGGATCTGAACTTATTTCGAGGTAAACGATTGTTTTAATTGTAATGTGACTTTCTAACACAATTTTCAACTTCTTTCTCAGACTTGCTTATCATTTGAAACCAAGATATCACTTTGCCGCTGGTCAATACTTCACCGAAAGGCGACCTTATCGTAACCACGTTGTTCTGCAAGAATCCCAAAGACAAGCAACGCGTTTTTACAGTTTAGCTTCTGTTGGCAATGTTCATAAATCTAAATGGCTCTATGCTTTCAACATTTCGCCAAGTAATCAAGTGGAAAGAAAAGAATTGGTCAAACAACCGGAAGGAACGACTGAACGTCCATACTCGTTCTCTGATGATTGGTCTGAGCAACAAACAGCCATTAGTAAAGATCAATTTTTCTATGATGCAAGTTACCAGGAAAGTGACCAACAAACTTACCAACGAAAAGGCACACGACGGCAACATGACAATTTTCAAAGGAACCAAAACCAAAACCATCAACCTCGACAGAACTTAGACGATGGAGATCGACAGAATAAGCGATTCCAGGATGATAGACAACAGTCCCAAATTAAATGCTGGTTTTGTTTAGCAAGTCCTGACGTGGAGAAGCATCTTATCGTTAGTATCGGCGATTTGTGCTACCTCGCATTACCCAAAGGCGGTTTAGTGGATGGCCATTGTCTTATTTTACCTGTAGCTCATTATCGGCAAGTAGCTAATTTCTTTATCGATTCGTCAATATTTTAATTTCTAATCATTTTATCTTTTTAGATCATTTTTGGAATCATCAAACAACAAAGAGCTGGTTAGTGAAGTGGAGAGATTCAAAAAAGCAATCGGTGATTATTATTGTACCAAAGACTGTGTTCCAATTTTCTTTGAGCGCAACTTTCGCACTTACCATTTTCAATTACAAGCTATACCAGTGCCCAAGAATATTACTCAATCAATTGAAGAAAGTTTAATTGAGTTAAGCGGATCAAAAGGATTCAGTCTGAAGCCAATACCTGTTGAAATGGAGCTGAAAGATGTACTTTCCCCTGGATTACCTTATTTTTATATTGAGATTCCGGATATTAAAGTCAAAATGTACACGCAAATTAAGAGACTAGAAAGAAACGCTGACGGGAATCAAGGAAAAGGTCAAGATAATCATTTTCCAATCCAATTCGGTAGAGAACTATTAGCTGATCCAAAGATTCTTAACATTCCGAACCGTGTAGATTGGAAGAATTGCTCGATATCAAAGGAAGAGGAAACCGAAGAGACGAAAACATTTCGTGAATCATTCAAACCTTTTGATTTCACTTTGGAATAACTTTTTTGGACTCTCATCAAACTTTTCTGAGTCTAATTCATAACTTCAAATGGAATGATAGTCACCAGAACAACTGAAATGATTCCAGTCATTCCGATCTTTACTCAACTTTTTCGTCACCGCCAAGTTCTCAATAAATAGCAGCTCTGATATCCTTTTATATAACTTTCTCATATCGCAAACATCATTACAAACAATGACAAAGAACTTTCATTTTAAGATCTTACTAAAAGTGCAATTTTCATTAAATTGAAACCAAAAGAGTGAGAGAGAGAGAGTTGGCTCATAGCAAGTGACTTTTTAATCAACTTATTATGATTCACAAAAAAACATATCAGAATTGGAGATAATATTTCATAGTCTCTAGAACATTATTCAGATAATTAGTAACCTCTTGTAAAGCGAAAGAAGCGAGCTGATTATCAATAGCGCTTGACTTGCGGTGTGTTGATGAGACCGTTTGCAAACTTTTCTCAGTTTCAATCAGCAATTTATTTATCACGTTGTACGGTTTCGTCCATTGGATATTCGAACAATCCTTTAAGTACTTTTTGAGATTTCGTCCTTTGCACTTATATCTCCACGCTACCCAAGCATCGAACCCATGAACTTGGTAAATTTTGCGAACACAATTAATATCATCTGTTATATCGTCATCAGCCAAATCAGCGCAATTAATTGCACAAACGTTTATATCGTTGGGAGGTCCACACCAATATCGACTATTTATCTATTAGAGGAGAAAATTAAATTGATTGTAAATCAATGATTACCTAATTGAATGAGAGTGTTGATGTTACAAGGACACAATTTGTAGTTAACACAGATACGTGTCAATATAATCAACGAAAGGTGTCCATCAATATTAATCCCCACGAGTCAGTAAATACAATTCAACAGATTAGTATCAATTCATCATCATCACAATCATAATTATGCAGGTAACCATTTAGTCATATTGATTTAATTTGATTATCACCAAGATCTATTGACCATTTTAAATTGGGTTCAGATTAACCTTCATCAGGCCCTTATGATTAACTTAATTGCTCAGCTTCTTTATTGATCATATAAAGCTCAATTGTGAATAAAGAAGAAACTAAATTCACCTTGACGATCAATCACAATCTTGTTAAATAACAATCAGTTGATCAGTGATTCGACTTACCTGAAATAAACCATAATCACGGATTCCATCATATTCAGGTTGACTAATTGCTCTTGTATTATATGAACTTTCGCCTTCAATTAAGCAAAGCCAATCAGCTAATTGTGATTCAGGAAAATTAAATCTTGTTAACAGTTCATTTGCGAGTTCACATCGATCATAAACTTTACTCGATGAAAGATCAATTGAAACAATCAAAAGAAAAACAAAACTTAACATTTTGTATTGAATGGAAACTTAATGAGATATGATAAGTTACAAAGAATCGGATTTAATCAAATCTCAAGACTTGGCTGTTCGATTTGCTCGGAAAACTTGAAGATAATTGCTTCAGGCAATTAACGACGATTTAATTTACTTGCTTATCATCATGTTCATGTTGATCATTATGGTTCAGAGTGATAACATCATCATTATTGAATATCGTCATCAGAATGATAATTATAAGACAATGTGATGGTAATTAACATAATCAAGTTTATTCAACTTATTAATTATTGTCAACCAAATCCTAATAATTACCTCTAACCTTCAAATTGATTAAGAAGAGTTAATTTAAATAAAATGCATGTAATTTATATGAAATATTAATAAGCAGAGATTTTGATAACAATAAGAGTTAATGATAACCTTGGCTCTTAATCAGGATTAACTGGTTATCGTTATGATTACTAATCAATTAAATGTTCATAAAGAATTCGAGTTTATAATCAAAAAAGTCATTTCAATTGGAACTATTTTCCTTTCAAGGCAAAATCGAAAGGATTTAATTAATCATAACTGATAAATTGTATGAAAATCGGAACTTAATTAATTAGATAATTATTAGTTACTAAACTTTGTTATAAATTAACAATGATTAATTTAGGAATTATCAATAAGAAGGTTTCATCTGTTAAAAGAATCGAACCTTTTACCTTATTTAATTGTATTGAAAACCAGCAGACAATCTTAATTATCGAAACGATTCGCATCAAATATTAATCATATCATTAGAATCTAATTTATTGTTGACGAAATGAGCGCGTGTCAAGATTACCTTTATCAATGTTTATCCTTTGACCTGTGCCAAAGATTAGTAACTTAAATTGTTAAAAAAAGTTAAACTATAAAACTGATTGTCCGATGTTAATTGTCAATCTAATGTTCATTTGACATTGTACACCTTTTGAATGATGAATGAAATGGTTTAACCATTAACTGCCCTGAGGGCACATTTAGGGGCACTCACAATGTTATCATCATCATCATCTTCTTCTTCTTCGTTATTATTATCATCATCAAATTTTACTTTCTTTTTCTCTTTCTCTTTCTCTTTTTTATCTTCCTCCTCTCGTTATTTTTTCTTCTTCTGTTAGTAAACATGCAAATGCATTTTCTCGGGCACGTGCAGAGATTGTTATTAACAATGTTTCTGTTACTAAATCGATTAGCAATCAGACCACAGACTCATTAAGATAAAAGACTTTAAGTGGACAAAACTAGTCATTAAAATGGGAAAAGGTCGTGGAATCCGTTGGGATTCAATTGGAAAATCACAAAATTTAAAATGTCCAATCTTTGGTCGTTTTCTGATCATCTCATGAATTTGACAACAAATCGAAAACAAACAATTAATCAAATTTCATCGACAATGATTAACTTACTAAACGTAAACAACACGAGACAAAAACTTTCAAATTTCCTGTTGTTTTTATTCACCTTAACTGTTTGTCTTAATTGTTCTTGGTCACTATGGGTCATCTTTCCATGGGTCATTCTTATTTGTTTTAACACTGCAAAGAAAAAGATTCAAAAAGTTTCTTGGCTTATTTACTTGTTATTCTTACCTTTTACTATCTGCATACACAATCAATTCCATAGGTAAGGATGATAAAGATGAATATGTTGACCTTTCCTTTGACTTGACCTACCGTTGGATATTAACTGAGGTCACTCACCATTTCCTTTGGTCATCTTCATCTTCATCTTCATCTTCATCAACTACATGTATTGTTATCACAATTATCTTGTTATTGTTGATTGTTGATTGTTTATACTGATTAAATGAGATTCAGCTTGTGAGGTAAATTGAGTGAGTGAGTTGACAATTCAAGTGACACACAAAAGGTTATTGATTATTTCATTTGATAATCTTTATCTCCTTTGGATTAAGATAAGAAAGTGAGTTACACTTTTTTTACTCATTTTCTTTTACATAACCAAAGAGCCTAAGGAACTTGAAGTCTCATAAATCCGATAAATCACCAGATAGATATCATTGAATTGTAATCAAGCTGTGAAAACAATTACATTTATCACTTCATAAAACACAATCAAACCAAATCAATTGTAACTGTAAAAATAAAAAGTAAAAAACGATCATCTCATTTGTCTTATTTTGATTTTGTTTCAGAATTGCTTATAAAAGTGAAAGGAAATTAGTTTAAATTGTAACCTTGACTCTATTTGAGGATAAGTTTAATTACAATTAAATGTTAGTGGTGATAAAATGGATTCTTTGATTATCGTGATGATAAAACAATAACATCTATGGATTAACAAGGTCATAGAGTCAATGTGCTTATGGTTTGGATATCGTAAGGGCGTTGGATCTGCAGCTGGATAACATTTCTCTCCATCCTCATCCTCATCCTCATTCTCATCCTCATCATCTTCAACTTCATAATTTCTCAATGCGTTGATAACCGTCTATATATTATCACTATAGTATAAACAGTAATAAAATCGCGAGCAAATTGAACACGCGTCTCATCAAAAGACAAAAGGTGAAGCCTCTTCTTGTTGTCGATGTTCAACAAGTAGGTAAAGGGATGGAAATCCGATTGCAGAATAACACAATTAACATATTTCTTTACCTAGAAATAATCATCACCCAAAGAATATCAATTTGTGAAACTTTCGAACATAAAAGAAATATTCTCTATTCTTAACTAGCAATTTACACAGAATTTTCATCAGTTTATTTAATAACTGAAAATAAGGTCAATAGTTAATTGAAAATCTATGTAGATAAAAGATCCAAAAGTAGATACGAAGCAAAATATAATTGAAATTCTGACCTAAATTTTTCATCGACATAAAGGTTTCATCAGTCGTTTCATGTCCATCTTTTCTTAGTTAAATTGATACTCAAGTTACACAAAGATCATTGATTTTTATTTTTTCATTCATGATTGAATTGGAATTCACTTTTCTACTAACCATTTGACAGATTATTAATACTTAATAGTTTTTAATGTCAACAGTAAATGTTAATTAAAATCTACAAATACTACTGAACGAGAATCAAACCAACTTAATCAAGTTAATTATCTTGATTAACTTGACCGCAACTAAATTGAGATTAAATAATTAGCCGAATAAGATTATCTTATTAATAAATTGAGTCTCTTCCAAGCACCCAGAGGTTAAATTATCATGAGTTAATTGTGATAATGATTCCAACTAATCAAATAACCAATCATTAAGGGTGAGGCTTAAAGTTTACATTTGCAATTCATTTCAATTCAGTTCAGTTCATTCATTCAATTGGAGAAAATCAATTCCATCAATTCCATCAAATCATTCCAATGATTCATTTGATTCAATTGATTCAATGACGCGTTTTGTGTTTCATTTGGCGACTTTGGTGATTAAATATTCACTTATTATATCAATTAACTTGTTTACTTGATCAACTATTACAATTTCTCCTTCTGGTGTGTTGATTATTTAAACTAAATGTCAACTAATCATCAACTCTAAACCAAATCGATATCCAATAGAAATATTATTGTGTCTTTTTTTTGAGTTCAATGTTTTAATTAAATGATGAAAATAAGAGACAAGAGATTAATAGAAGAAGAAGAAGAAAAAAGTGAAAGGAGAAAAACAAGAAGAAAAAAAGAGAGATGATTATGTGATGTTAAAGGTGAAGAAGATACAAAGAAGGTAAAAGAGCTTAAAATGCCCCGAGGGAAGCAGGTGAACAAAGTATTCGGACTTAATGTCCACAGTTGATTAGAAATTAAAGAAAACGATCCAACATGATTATCATAATAGTTATCTAATCAATGGCTAATACAAAACCTTTAAATTGTAAAAATATAAGTTTCCATTTGATAACGAGAATTAACTAAATCATTTTCGAACCACAAGTTCAAATAGACAATTCAAATCATTAATCATACGTTTATTTTCATCACCAACTTATTGTCATGATTACAATAGGATTCTAACAAGTACTATTAGAATAACAATTTTAATGTTTCTAATGTTTATCATATTTTTGTCACTTATTCGTTAACTAAAATGACGATGTCCTGAGTCCAATTACTGTCCCTTGGAACACCTGAAATCGACTAATTAAATAGGAATATTTACTTTTTCCCGATGTTCATTCTCGGTCATTGACATCAAACGAAATCAACGGAAAATACAAAATGTCGATAAAACAAAAGTTAAACTGCTTTTTCGAATCAGAACTTATTATTTATTGTGAAACTAAACAATTGCAGTAATTTGATAGGACAGATCAAGTTCTTAATTAGAGATACATAATGATAAAACGGAGAAAATAAAGATGATTAAGATAATGATCAATCTAATTGACAAAAGGCTAAAAGATTTGAAGCTTGTCTATTAGATTAACTAGAAAAATATTCGCCAAGCCTTAAATGCTATTCAAATTATACATTAAATGAACAAATTGAATTTCTTTCATTGTATCCGCACCTTTTTTCATTATTTCCTCAGAGACTCAGTAGCTACATTAATTTACTATTAATCATTATCAACTTCCAAGATAATTGAATCATCATGATTGGAATCATGATCATACTCAGATTACATTATTCGGGTAAACAGAAAGAATCGGACACAGTCGAAAAGCTGTTGGAACATTTTCGTGGCGTTAATCAAATTTGAATTTGATTTAGAAATAGATTAACTGAGAGTGTTACAAAAGTGTAAACAATTAACTAATTAGCTAAAACAATCAGAGATCTTGCTGAGACTGTTGAACAAATTAAAGCCATTTAATTGATGACGGTACCTTCATGATAATGATGAAATGGACGCGTGTTATAAGTGATAATTTTGTTTAATAAGAAAACAAATCACCTCAGGCGATTTCAATTAAAACCAAAATACGGGCCTAATTATGATCAGTGAAATCATCAATGACTTACCTTGAAAAGATAAACAGAAGCGTAAGGTAAATCAATAAGAAGCCAATCTATTTGATTACTGTGGCCTGATTAATTCAATATTGACACAAGATTAAATTGTTACATTCAAAACAAATTTTATCACAGTTAATTAGCTCGAAGGTGAGATATGATTGAATAAATGAAATGCTTCAACTCCAAGCTGATTCTAAGAGATTGATTGAAACTTCGAAATGAGTTAATTGCAACAATTAAATTTTGTTCAATGTTTTATTTTACGATTAGGTAATAATACAAAAACCCGTTTAGACCCAAACTGTAACCGTTTATTGTAATTAAGTGTAACAATTACTAATCGAATCTGTCAATATCTTACCGAGGATTATCCTTGATCCTTAATCAGTCTCAACAATTTGTAAAAGTTACACTTTTTACAATTTACAATAATTAATTTACAATTGAATTCTTGAGACAAGATTTCAATAGTTATAATATAATAAAAATGGCAAATTTTTCATTTGGTAAACGAGATTCATTCAACTTTTAGCTTGTTTGTTGTTGATCATTTGGTTGATCAATTGATTAATTGGTGATTGATTGTCAAATAGTTTTGGTAAATTTGAAGGTCCATTTGTTTACTATCGCTCACAATTAATTGATTATTTACAGTTTAACATTGTCTTTGGGCTTTTGGTTTTTGTTTCTGTCTTCGTGTTGATTTTCTTTGTCTAATTAATGTGACCCGTTTCATTGATGACAAGAATTGTATGAAATTGATGATGACCATTGATCAGCTTTGGATGGTTAACTTATTCACTAGATAGTTAATTATGGCCACGATGAGAGTAATCAAGTCAATTATCTTACTACAATTTAAATTGTTACTTGAGAGTAACCATCGTAAGGAGCATTTGAACAAAATGGTTGATAATATGAATAGTTACATGATTCATATTGATGATTTGTATTGTTGTTAAAATAATCCATGTTTCCATGATGATGTTGATTTTGGTGTTGCTGTTGATTATTGTTGTGATTATGATTGTGGTTAACCTGTTGATTATAAGAAAGAAATTGACAACATTAGGTGAAAGTTGAATAAACATTTTTTAGTTGATTGTTTTTCTCATCAACAAACTGGACATTTAATTGCTGTTCATCATCACCGTAAAATTAAATGTCCAGTGTCCCTTTTAACTAAATCCAATGAACCGTTATGATGATAATCTCTAGTCACTAGCAACTTCAATCAACCGATTAGTTTCCCACAAACAGAAAAAAACAACAATTAGAATTGATTTCATTGTAAGTAATTTAAATAATCTGATTCTCAAGTATTGTTATCATGAAAACATTGTCAACATAATTAATTTCACGAGCGACCAACTGCAGAATGAGATTTAATTTATCATCGATATTTTGTAATTTAAAGGTCAGCGTAATGCAGTTTCATCTATCGTCCAGTGAAGGGTCACTTTTTTACCTGGGAACTAAATTATTCAAAGATCATGCGATCAATGCATCAGCTTAAAGTTAATTAAATTTTACCTTAGATTCGCTACAAAGTTCCGGGTCAACATTTGACCTGATACATGAAATCGACATGTTTTTTGGTCAAAATTTGACCGGAAGTTGAATCCAAAAAACCCTTATCACTATTATTGATTATGTATTTAGTCAAATGATTGATCTAATTATCGTTGAATAACAAAGGGAAATCGAAAACAAAACTAACCGGAAACGTTGATTGCAACTAAAAATCTTGAGAATAAAGTTTTAAATGATGAATGAAGATCTAAGGAAGAGGATGAAATAGACACACCTGAGATCGTAAAAAGCGTGTAGGTAAACAGTATCGTGATAGTGACAGTTGATGTTCATTGAAAATCAAATTACAAAGTCAAATTGTTTGACCATTTAATCAATCGTGAAAAGGTCAATACAAATTAACGTTGGATTAGTTAAAAATCAACAGTTTCATCTAAATTTCAATGAAAGTTGTTTGCTAATATTGGTCAATATTTACGAATCAAGGTAAAGTTCAACACAAGTTATTACCTTTCCTATCATTTCAAGGTTAATTCATTAAACTAAATAATCTAACTGTACTTAACATTAATCCAATGACTAAATATACATTAAGACCCGTATCTTTATCATTATTGTGATATTTTTGTTATCAATTAAGATCGCCTCAGGTAATTTGTTTTACTATCAAGATTGTCACTTGCACGCGTCTACCTAATCATCTTTATCCTAATCACTATGATTTTCTCATCATGAAGGTACCTTCATCAATGAGAAAGTTTCAATGCTCGTTCATGAAAAAGTAATAAAACTTCAACATCATGAAAACTTAGTAATTTACTGAATATTTGAACAAATTATCATCAATTCTCTGTAAATGCATGATTCATTAATCAACTTCTTTCAGTCCTATTTGCTTTTAGTTAATTAATTATTAATTTCTTTCAAATTGTACATTCATAGTTTGTCTTTTGTTGGTATCAATTAATCATTGAGGATCTTTGCTCATCGTTGGCAAAAAGTTCATTGTAACTGAATAATAAATATAGTACATGTAGTTGAAAAGTTTCTTACATTATCATTTGGATTCCATTTTGTTTCAACGATATTTTCCTTATTAATATTATCACAAATCATTTCATCAGGTGAATTTAAAAACATTGTATCTGAATAAATTTCAGTTGATTGTTGGCTGATCAACTTGATGTCAACCGATGTGTCCATCAAAAGATGAGTAATATCATTGTTATTAACGATATTGTTTTCATTGAGATTAACAGTAGATCCAGGGGAAAGGATTAAAGATGAAGCTGATGATGTGGATGATGGGGATGAGACTGATGAAGAAGACGAAGAAGATGAATGGGGTGATGAGGACAATGAATTATCTGAGCAATTAACTGTGTTATTAATATCGAAACCACAATCACTTTCGTTGAGCAGCTCTTGTAGATGGGAAATATATTCGATCGCTTTTTGTAATGTTTTCACTTTGGATAATCTCTTATTTCGGTTCTCAACGGGGACAAATGTTCTTAGCACGGCAAAGGCACTATTTACGGCTTGAACTCGCCGTCGTTCACGGGCATTACGACGAGCAACAAGATGTGCTGGTTTTTCACGATGAGGAATATGCTTGTAGCTGGATTTGCCCATTTTTCTGTAAACATCAACAGAGAGAAACAATAAAATATGATGTGTTAATCTTCATTGTTTGTTCACTGATTAAACAGTAAAAGAGAAACTATTTTAATCTCATTAATCCATGATAGCGACGTAACTAATCGTAAGTTAATCTTATTTGTAGAACATGAAAACAACAAAACAAATAAAATTATCATTGATTGTAGGTGGTCAATGAAGCCTTTTGGTTACCTTTAGGCTAATCCATTGACCAATGGTCAGTTTAAAATACTTTTGTTTATCTTAGGTTTGAATTTAGTAGTAAAACATTTAATTGACCTTTCAACAAGAGCCAAGCAATTTATATGTCATGAGATTGTGATGATTGGTTGAATTGCCTAAAAATTGTAAATTATTTTCTAATTGACTTAAATTACTAATGAAATTTAATCAGTCCAATTTGATCAAAATAAGATACTAATAGTAATGATAATTTAATACATAAAAACATATCAGTGTCTATCTGATTGATTTCAACACATTACAATTTGATTAACAATTTCATTGAATTGCGATTCACATTATCATGAATTATTTAGTGCGCAAGCTTTTTTCAATTCAATTGATAACCTATATTATTAATCTGATGAAATCGACGATAAATTTATAGGGTATTCAATGAGATGAATGATAATATTAATATCAGGATGATGATGATAAAGTAAGAAGCGAAAATTGCGTTAATTATATTGAATGTTGAAACAATTTAGTTGAGGCCTTCATTCATTATCAATGGTTTGCATTGAGGTAAGTAAAACAGTAACATGATTTTGATTAAGATGATGAGAGAGGAAAGGATGATGATGGAAAGAGAGAGGAAGAGAAAGAGACAGAATTAAGGTTGGGCATGAAGATAATCATCATAAGCATGGCAGTAGCTTGATGCCTGAGCCTTTAAGCGATCAGCATCATGGTAAGATAAACTTTTCCTTGATGATTATTTCAATGATCCATCGTGGTTTCGTTAATTGTTGCTGATCATTATATTTTCATATTAATAGTTATCATAATTTTATATTGATATTTAGGCCCTAAATTGATTGTATTAGATTTCGGCAATTATCACTATAATAAAGGAAGGTTAATTGTACCAATTAAGATTTTACATCACAATCAACCTGAGCTAATTAACTTTTCAAATTGTCGTTTTTTACTCAATAAGTTTAGTTATTAGTTAATCAGTTTTAATAACTGCAAGGATTGTAAACAAGGATTAGTTTAGGGAAATTGTAAAGATTGTTATTTTATTGGATTAATTAACTTACTTTTTTGTATCAGCCATTGATTTCTTTGTATCCATTACACAGACAAAATATCAACTTGGAATCAAAGAGAAACAATTACTTGAAGTAGAAGTAGAATTGATTACCTGAGGCGATTGTTGAGGTGAAAATGATACAATGATGAGAGGGCGAGAATCGTGTGTTCACTGAAACATTGTAATCGAGACAATAACAAGAATAAAGTTTGTTCATGAAATAGTTTCTTCTTAAGGGGAAGCTAAAGGTTCTAACGAGGGGAAAGATCACCTTTCATGCGCATTTAAAGTTATCCAACTGAATATTCTGCTAAATGTTGACGCAGCTTAGGCCCAGCCTTCGATCGAACTGAGTTTCCTTCAGTCGAGTTTATAGGAGATGGAAAAGAGAAATTTCCATAGGATTTTCTATCATAGCGACTTCATCTTCATAATCATGTTGGGTCGTTTTCTTTAATTTCTAATCAACTGTGGACATTAAGTCCGAATACTTTGTTCACCTGCTTCCCTCGGGGCATTTTCAGCTCTTTTACCTTCTTTGTATCTTCTTCACCTTTAACATCACATAATCATCTCTCTTTTTTTCTTCTTGTTTTTCTCCTTTCACTTTTTTCTTCTTCTTCTTGTTTTTCTCCTAATCTCTTGTCTCTTATTTTCATCATTTAATTAAAACATTGAACTCAAAAAAAAGACACAATAATATTTCTATTGGATATCGATTTGGTTTAGAGTTGATGATTAGTTGACATTTAGTTTAAATAATCAACACACCAGAAGGAGAAATTGTAATAGTTGATCAAGTAAACAAGTTAATTGATATAATAAGTGAATATTTAATCACCAAAGTCGCCAAATGAAACACAAAACGCGTCATTGAATCAATTGAATCATTGGAATGATTTGATGGAATTGATGGAATTGATTTTCTCCAATTGAATGAATGAACTGAACTGAATTGAAATGAATTGCAAATGTAAACTTTAAGCCTCACCCTTAATGATTGGTTATTTGATTAGTTGGAATCATTATCACAATTAACTCATGATAATTTAACCTCTGGGTGCTTGGAAGAGACTCAGTTTATTAATATGATAATCTTATTCGGCTAATTATTTAATCTCAATTTAGTTGCGGTCAAGTTAATCAAGATAATTAACTTGATTAAGTTGGTTTGATTCTCGTTCATTAGTATTTGTAGATTTTAATTAACATTTACTGTTGACATTAAAAACTATTAAGTATTAATAATCTCTTAAAGGTTAATTGACTTATCGACTCACAATTAATGTAAGTTACAATATTAGTTAGCATTTTTTCAGAGCGAAACAATCAACTTACTGTGGTATTAATTCAGCTCAAGATTTATTCTTAATCTGAGCTCGTGCTTCAGAAATACGAGTCTTCCTATTCTTATGTGTTAATTGGATTTTATTCTTAATCACAACAATAATCTACATGGAATCATGAGTTACAACAGTTAATTGAATTTCGATAAAATCTTAGCCCGTATATTTAATAAAATAAATGGTTTGATGTTTACAATCAATCAGTAAATTCAAGGTCTGAACTTCAAACTGGGTCAGTATCTTTAATCATATGAATAAATTCAATTAATTTAAAAGTAAATATTACAGAGACTTTTTCACTTTTTTCGTTTTCTCTGTTATTATCTTTTGACCTCATTTTGATTCAATAAAACTGATTACTTTAAATCATAACTGTAATCGTAATGATAGTCAAGCAAAAGTTTAAAAAGCATAATAATTATTTTTGTTGTTACCTAATATTCAGTGAGTTTAATAATTGTTCATAAGCATTACTCCAATTCGAGCAGCATTAATAGTTTAACCTTTAAACCTTTGAAACAAATAGTCAATTGATTGTATTTTTTATTATTGATTAAATAGATTCTTATCAACGCATTGAGAAATTATGAAGTTGAAGATGAAGATGATGAGGATGAGGATGAGGATGGAGAGAAATGTTATCCAGCTGCAGATCCAACGCCCTTACGATATCCAAACCATAAGCACATTGACTCTATGACCTTGTTAATCCATAGATGTTATTGTTTTATCATCACGATAATCAAAGAATCCATTTTATCACCACTAACATTTAATTGTAATTAAACTTATCCTCAAATAGAGTCAAGGTTACAATTTAAACTAATTTCCTTTCACTTTTATAAGAAGAATGAGAAATGAGAAACAAAATCAAAATAAGACAAAACAAATGAGATGATCGTTTTTTACTTTTTTTACAGTTACAATTGATTTGGTTTGATTGTGTTTTATGAAGTGATAAATGTAATTGTTTTCACAGCTTGATTACAATTCAATGATATCTATCTGGTGATTTATCGGATTTATGAGACTTTCAAGTTCCTTAGGCTCTTTGGTTATGTAAAAGAAAATGAGTAAAAAAAGTGTAACTCACTTTCTTATCTTAATCCAAAGGAGATAAAGATTATCAAATGAAATAATCAATAACCTTTTGTGTGTCACTTGAATTGTCAACTCACTCACTCAATTTACCTCACAAGCTGAATATCATTTAATCAGTATAAACAATCAACAATCAACAATAACAAGATAATTGTGATAACAATACATGTAGTTGATGAAGATGAAGATGAAGATGAAGATGACCAAAGGAAATGGTGAGTGACCTCAGTTAATATCCAACGGTAGGTCAAGTCAAAGGAAAGGTCAACATATTCATCTTTATCATCCTTACCTATGGAATTGATTGTGTATGCAGATAGTAAAAGGTAAGAATAACAAGTAAATAAGCCAAGAATCGGTTTGAATCTTTTTCTTTGTAGTGTTAAAACAAATAAGAATGACCCATGGAAAGATGACCCATAGTGACCAAGAACAATTAAGACAAACAGTTAAGGTGAATAAAAACAACAGGAAATTTGAAAGTTTTTGTCTCGTGTTGTTTACGTTTAGTAAGTTAATCATTGTCGATGAAATTTGATTAATTGTTTGTTTTCGATTTGTTGTAAAATTCATGAGATGATCAGAAAACGACCAAAGATCGGACATTTTAAATTTTGTGATTTTCCAATTGAATCCCAACGGATTCTTGACCTTTTCCCATTTTAATGATTGGTTTTGTCCACTTAAAGTCTTTTATCTTAATGAGTCTGTGGTCTGATTGCTAATCGATTTAGTAACAGAAACATTGTTAATAACAATCTCTGCACGTGCCCGAGAAAATGCATTTGCATGTTTACTAACAGAAGAAGAAAAAATAACGAGAGGAGGAAGATAAAAAAGAGAAAGAGAAAGAGAAAAAGAAAGTAAAATTTGATGATGATAATAATGAAGAAGAAGAAGAAGAAGATGATGATGATGATGATGATGATAACATTGTGAGTGCCCCTAAATGTGCCCTCAGGGCAGTTAATGGTTAAACCATTTCATTCATCATTCAAAAGGTGTACAATGTCAAATGAACATTAGATTGACAATTAACATCGGACAATCAGTTTTATAGTTTAACTTTTTTTTATCAATTTAAGTTACTAATCTTTGGCACAGGTCAAAGGATAAACATTGATAAAGGTAATCTTGACACGCGCTCATTTCGTCAACAATAAATTAGATTCTTAAAATTTGCGATTAAGATTTTAATAATTTTCTTATTTTTATTTGACAATTTAATAGCCAATTATTTCATCAAAATTAGCAAGTTATCGCTTTCGAGTTCATCTGATTTAGTTAAAACACCAATTAACTAAATCGCAAAGTTAATGATCTCCAAACATCAAATAATTCACTTTAATGGGCAAAAGAAAAGATGTTCAATCAAAGTGCTAATTATTCTTCAAACAAATTATGCAAATAACACCAAGTAAATTCTACTTAATGGTTCGATTGTGACCATGTGAAGATATATCGATGTTAATCACGATAAAGTTATTAAAAAGCGATTCAATCAATCATATAACTTGAACTTCATTGAGTATTTAAGGTTCACTTTCATTCTGATCATCAATCGATTAGGATTTACACAGAAATGAAAAGTTGATGTTTAATTTTAAACGATATCAGTTTTATCATTACAATTTAGTTTCGATGATCTTTTATCATGCAACATGAGATTAAATTGTTCACTGATATTTTCTATCTCTACATATTAGATTGTAATCTAAAGTTGATTCAGTTAATCATGATAATCATCATAACGCCCTCGTCATCATTTAGACTTGATCTTACCTCACAAATAAATACCTGAGGCGATAAATCAAATTGATTGTAACTACAAATTGGTTGAGACATTTTGAGGTCGAAAAATGATGAGACAAGATTAATTTTAATTCTTCATGTTTAATTACAGTTTAACAAGTTAATTATTAATACACACTAATTATCGATAATAGGTAAGCCAACAGTAATTAATAAAATTGGATCTCTATCAGAGTGACTCTTAATTTTTAGCGAGTTGATTAGTGTTTAATTAATGGTAATGAAATATTTCTGATATTAACTTTGATTTTATATGAAATCACAGTTAAGTGATTTACAAACGGAAACAATCAAAATAAACTCAACAATTAATGTTACTTGACAAGTAAATGATAAGTTAGTGATTACAATTGATTTAATTTAATTTTCTCTTCCTTTCCAGTCAATTTGAAACCATCACACAAATTGAATGGATCTCAAATCATCATAGGTAAATAAAACAACCAGAGGACGAGATGAAGGTAAAGGAGAAAAGGTGATGAGTAAATGTGATAATGATGAAGATGAGGATGAAGAGGATGAAGAGGATGGAGATGATAGAGATAAAGATGGCTAGAGGTCAAACTATCAGTCAAATTGGTCAGTTAATCGTGAAGAGGAAAATACGTTTATAGTCAGAGGAGTTTAATTATTGATGAAAATCAATTGTGTTTACAACACGAGCAGATGAAAGCACATGGTTGTCATCGTCATTAATATCAATTGTAATAACCTTTAATTTGCTTCTTAATCACAATCAACGAAAATATCATTTGAATCATGATCAATTCCGCTATTAGATTATGGCATTGATACATTTGTGTGTAGAAACCACAGTGATTAAAGTTAACGATTCTTTTATTTCACTTTTGTTACAATTTTTGTTGATTAATTCATTAAACATCAATTAGCGGTAATTAATTGATTGGATATTGGAAGAATGATAACTTCATATTGATTGTTTCAAATAATCGGATGATTGGATTAATTATTATGACAATCAAAAGCTAAATTGATGTTGCTTTTTGTTAACGTACAATAATAATGATAATTTTTAAATTAACTCTTATTTCTTGGGCTTGGCTTGATTTTATTTTAATTTAGTTTAATTTCTTACAGGCAAATTGCCCTCAGGGTTAATCTTTGCTATTTGTCTCTCAAAGGCACATGTGACAGTTGCAACTTGATTCAATAACAATTAGTCTTGATTGATTAAACATTGATTGCTAACTAACTCTTAATTCACCTTCCCATTTTAACTATAACTTATATCGACAATTAATCTGAATAATAACTGATTTAAATTGTTATCATTGAAAGAAACAAACCAAATCTATTTAGATAATTTGATTAATGTTTCTAATATTATTTAATTGTATTTAGCAAGACCCACCACCGATATGCTAATCAACAAACTATTTATTCAAATTATTGATAATTTAGATCAGAATAACATGAAAACCTCTTCAATATTTTGAAATGTTAATTAATGATTGTTCAATATGCGATCGATTGAATTTTAACTGATAATTACAACACTTTTATTGGACAATCATGTAATCATTTCTTGAGGATTCACCTCGCAGGTTAATTGTCAAGGTGATAAATTATTGTCACACAATTTGTACTCTATTTGAATTTAAACTTACAAATATTTTGTTAATTGTTGAGGTTGAGATTTGCTTTTAACTTTCTCGGTGAAATCCAATCTTTTTCTCTACTTGATCATTAACGTTTCTTTCAAAAGTAGTAATTAATTAATTACATTCTAGTCTCTAATTGTTGACTTGATACATTTGGAAAAGATTCATCATTATCATGATTATAATGAAGGTTCGCTTAAATATTTACTTATTAGATTAAGAATCAATTTGACATTTTATCAACTTTAATGATATCGTGTCAGTTTATCAAAAATTGTTCCTCAAACCGATCAACTTTAATTCATTTTAAAGTTAACAATTAAAAGACCATGAAAATCTCACATTCATTAACTGAATCACAATTCAATGCCTTAAGAAATTGCAAATGAAAATTTAGTGGAAAATTTGAGGCAATTGGTTAATTATCTAATTGTTTGTTGATTCGTCTCATCGATTTGATCATTTCGGATTATCGGATAATAAAGTATCGACAACTAAATGCTCATTGTTTACACCCAAAAAAAATTATAATCAGAGGAGTAATTAGAGGCCGATACACTAATCAGCAGGACAAACCCTGAATTATTATGAGATGAAATATTATATGTTACTTTGATATACTCCTTTGCCCACTGATGAGTGGTAATTAGTTGTCAACAAGTAAATAATCAACCGATTTTGTTGATAAAATCTTGAAATAATTAAGATGAAGTCTTGATAAACTCGCTACTAAAGTGCGAACAGTCAAGTGATGATTTAGTTTGATATAAATCTTTGTAAGGTGATATTGAAGCAATGAGGGTGGACCAATGAACACGAAATTGATTAGTTGATTACTAATAAAACAGAGCGAGAATCAGAAAATTAATCAATCGTGTGAAAGTTGTAATTAATAACGAGCCAGAATATTCAAGATCGATTCAAGTTCGCTCAGCAATTGAGCAGCTCAATATTGATAATTTTGTAAATTGAGAGTTAAGATTTGCTAATGCAGAATAAATTGAAATCGCTCTCAAATACAATTGAATTGATTTTAATACAAATTATTGTAAAGCTGAAGGTGTTTGTAAAGTGATAAAGGTTAAATCTGAGGGCATCATTTCCTTGTTTATTAACTTTGTTAAGGACAAGTTTATAAAAGAAAAGGTTAATTTACATCTTCGTCTTTGGTTCTAGTCGACTGGCAGCTCATAGTTTCCTTTCGTCCACCGAACCTGCCCCACTGCTGATTCCGTTGCCATTTCCATTTCCATTCCCACTTGCACCACTACTGCCGCTTCTCTCGGTGCTTATTTTAAGATCCTTTTGAAGTACATAAGCTGCAGCAGGTTCGATCCTTTTATAATAGTTCTCCTTTACATCGATTATTTCGAATCCAAACTTTTTATAGAAATTTATGGCTCCTTCGTTGTTTATCTGGACATGAAGGAAAAGCCCATCAAGATCATTCTTTTCAGCGTAACTCAGCACGTGTTGTAACATCATAGTTCCTAAACACCGAGAGAAAAACAAATGAATCACATTAGAGAGAAAGAGAAAGAAAGAGAAAGAAAGAAAGAAAGAAGCAAACAAAGACAATCATCAATCTAGAGAAAAATCCGAATGAAAAATGAGACAATTTACCGATTCCTTGTCCTCGATACGAAGCTAAACACCCAAGGGTCATAATGTAAACTCTCTTTTGGTCGTTTGTTGTGTCGATCCGACAACAAACACCACCAACAACAATGTCATTGTAAAAAGCGATTTTAGCCAATTCACCAGCTAACAAAACATCTTTGTAAAATTTATCGTTGTAAATCACTGGAAAAACAACTTGGTTTATTAATCTAAGCAATTTTATATTATGTACAGTGATGGTTCCCAATTCCATCCGTCCACGTTTGTAAGCGGGTTTTTCAGGCATAATCAAAATGATTAAATCGATTGAACTTTTTCGGAAATTAAAAAACAACCAAATGTGAGAGATCAGCTGGAGTCAAAATCCAAACCAATGTGGTGTTTGATTTCTGCTTCAACAGCGACATCAGGGGAGCCATCGGTGAATTACAATTCGTCGTTTCCGGCAAATACAAGCGTTCACGGGAACAGGAACAGGGTAAGGAAAAGAAAAGAAAAGAAAACAATAATTAACAAAATTTCTCCCCTGAGGTCTAATACAATTTTTAAATAAAATTTGTGAGCTCAATACTAAGGACTTAAGTCATTTGAAAACCCACCAAAATGGTTGAACTGTCGACTCAGTTTTGTGAGTAACAAAATCAACTGAAGTTATCGTTGGACTATCGTAGTTTTGGTATTAATCAGATCCGTGTAACAAGATGAATAAAAATAACACAAAATTTAATTCTAAATCCATAGCTATTGAATTTATCAGGAGCGATCGGTGTTCATTTTGATTGAAAAACTCATATTCATTAAACTCCATCTTCAAAGAGCATCAATAAGATTGAAATCATTTGATCTAATTGGTCAAAAACAAATTTCTGATGAAAATGAATCATTTTAATTGATAGAAAAATCAACGAATTTTCGTGTGAATCGGACAGTAGAGACTAAACGATCATTTAGATTAATTGATTCCTCTAATCTGGACTTATGAACAGAGAGTGACACTCAATGTGACCAAATGTTCATCAAGTCGAAATGAAAAATGTTGAATTAAATTTTTCTCAAGACTTTGACTACAAAATGATTTCATTTAGAGAATTCAACAACTAGATTAATTCTGAGTAACTAATGAACAATTGAAAATACCTAATGGGATGAAAGGAAGTTGCGTGGATAATGATATATGTTTGACATGATTTATTGATGTTGATTAACAAAACTTGCAAAATATTCAGACAATCAATCTTCTTGTTTCTTGTTGTTATCTGATTTAGAAATGATTGGACCATCTCCTGGATCATCACCACCACTTTCACTTTCACCATCTTCATCTTCCTCATAATCATCATCTCCAGGCACTTCTTCATTCATTTGTTCCAATCTTTCCAGTTTCTTCTGTAATTCTTGATCATCCAGATCAGTGACGACCTTCGGTGCTTGTTTAATTGAAAAGATTCCACCAGCCTTTTTAATTGATTCTTCTATTTCTGTCAGCGCTTTGTCCAGTAAAGCCAGACCAATTTCTCTCTCCATCGTGTGAGTGGTCACCACATAAGACGGAGGGGCAATTAAATTAATTTTGATTGGCATTTCGGCACTTCCACAAGCGATTCCAGCTCTGAGAGCCACTTTCACGGCATCGATTCCCTCGTAGGTACAACAGCCCACATCAATGTCCGCTCACTTTCACCGCTTGAGGAGTCAATTTCCTTTTGATGTGGGTGAGAAGAGCATCTCTGGTCTTCTCGTCAAGATCACATTCATCCAAGACACTTGAATCGTTAACAGCGAGTTTGAAGAAGTCAAAAGCACAACCTTGTTTCTTGTGTTTCTCGTCAAAGTACCAGGCCGTCCTTTCATAGAGATTCTCTAGTTCTCCGTCCGTAGTGTAGCCCAGAATCTCGGCCACATGACGTAAAATACTGTTAACAGCTTTACCTTTGGCATATTTTTCTTCACACCGAACAATGTCTTCGGGCGAGACTCGACGTTTGGACAAATCGATGTACCCCTTATCCTTGTCCACTCGAATCACAACTACACACTCACTTCTTCCAATTCTGATCAGTTTGTTGATGGAACGGATCCTACGCCGAGACAATTCCGACAAAAGGATCATTCCTTCAATGTTTTTATATTCCAAAAGGTCCACATAAGCTCCCATTTCGGCGACTCGCCGAACCATTGCCACGACAACATCTTCCACTTCAGGGAACTTTTGTTTGTAAAATCTACAACTTAAATTCGGCATTTCACTCAAAAACGATTCAATTAATTGACTAATTAGTTATTAATTTAAAACTTATTAACAAACGGAGACAATAATGTCGATTGTTGAAAGGAAATCACATATGTGCGATGAAAGAGCCACCTGGTTTTCTTATTTCTCTTCAGTTTTATGACCGCAATTTTGTTTCTTTTTGAAACAGAAAATTAATTTTGTTTCTAAGAAAATGAATCATTGCAAATGATTCAATTGAATTGAATCTTTCTCACAAACTTTTCCCTCTTCTATTTTTATGAAGACAATCAACTTTCTGTCATCAAAGAAACAACAAGACTACGATGATTGTCAATTTGTCGTGATTGATTCAGTTGTGGATCATTTTGAGTTCTAAGTTACAATTTTCTCGTCATATGGGAACGTGAATTTAATTCCAATGGAATTGATTCCTGTGACTCAAGCGAATGTTAAATCTCTTCGAAGAATAAACCAAGTTGTTTTTCCAGTGATTTACAACGATAAATTTTACAAAGATGTTTTGTTAGCTGGTGAATTGGCTAAAATCGCTTTTTACAATGACATTGTTGTTGGTGGTGTTTGTTGTCGGATCGACACAACAAACGACCAAAAGAGAGTTTACATTATGACCCTTGGGTGTTTAGCTTCGTATCGAGGACAAGGAATCGGTAAATTGTCTCATTTTTCATTCGGATTTTTCTCTAGATTGATGATTGTCTTTGTTTGCTTCTTTCTTTCTTTCTTTCTCTTTCTTTCTCTTTCTCTCTAATGTGATTCATTTGTTTTTCTCTCGGTGTTTAGGAACTATGATGTTACAACACGTGCTGAGTTACGCTGAAAAGAATGATCTTGATGGGCTTTTCCTTCATGTCCAGATAAACAACGAAGGAGCCATAAATTTCTATAAAAAGTTTGGATTCGAAATAATCGATGTAAAGGAGAACTATTATAAAAGGATCGAACCTGCTGCAGCTTATGTACTTCAAAAGGATCTTAAAATAAGCACCGAGAGAAGCGGCAGTAGTGGTGCAAGTGGGAATGGAAATGGAAATGGCAACGGAATCAGCAGTGGGGCAGGTTCGGTGGACGAAAGGAAACTATGAGCTGCCAGTCGACTAGAACCAAAGACGAAGATGTAAATTAACCTTTTCTTTTATAAACTTGTCCTTAACAAAGTTAATAAACAAGGAAATGATGCCCTCAGATTTAACCTTTATCACTTTACAAACACCTTCAGCTTTACAATAATTTGTATTAAAATCAATTCAATTGTATTTGAGAGCGATTTCAATTTATTCTGTATTAGCAAATCTTAACTCTCAATTTACAAAATTATCAATATTGAGTGCAAATGCTCATCTACGTTGGATTGGGGAATTTTTTGATTAAATCAGAATTTTATTTAGAGTACATTTCATATGAAAAAGACTTTCGAATATATGTTTGAAATTAATTCTGAGATCGAATTGATTTTTATGATCTTTAAATGAGATCAACAGTTTAGTCAATGGCTTTCTTATTCGTGAGTTGTTGTAAGAGCATCATGTCACTTTTTTCAGAACTTTCAGCACCTTCATTTGTTTTTTCAGAATTTTCTCCTCTGTCTTGCTCACGATCATCTGTTGTGAGTCGATTGAACTCGATTTCTTCAGATAAGTTATCAACGATTGGTCCGAACTGTAAACAAAAACAATGATTAAAATGCAAATTCAGAAGGAAAAGAATTGAAATGCGATTTTCAATGCATTCGACTTACCCCTTTGTGTGAAGGTGCATAAAGAATCAACAGGACAATTGCATAGTTATTCCACATGGCATAGACGGTTGTGTACATGGCACTGGTACATTGGAGCTCAATGTATGGGTTTTCCTCTTCCCAGTGGAAATTTTCATCGACAAATTGATTCATAATAAAAGCTGAAATAGTTATACCAGCGCAAATCACTGTTGCCCAGAGTAGGAACTTGAATCGGTAAATTATTCCAAGGTAAACTAAACGACGAGTGCTGGACATTGATGGAAGAGAACTTTGTTTGGATGAGAGATTACGTTTTACCATCCAAACTTGATAACAAAGGAAAAAGAAAAAGGTAGTAGCTGAGATGATAGCGGAGATGATAAAGATGACGGCGAGATGAGAGTCCACCTCCCAGATTGTAAAGAAAGGGTTGATCCATTGGATTCCTCGTTCGATAGAATCAAACACGAATAACGCTGTAGAAGCGCTAAGAATTATGGCTAATTGTTTGGCATAATAAGAGAGACAAGATCTTTGAACTCCGTCTAATAGATGTTCTCCAGTGAAAATACACCAGAATGAGAGAAGACCACAATAGAGGACTCCTTGGCGAATATCACTGAGAAAATTCATGAATCCTAAATCGAAAAATAAAGACAAAAATTCAATCGGAGCGTTGAGCTGAGTAATAGCAAGGCCAAGCATGATTATAGTCCGTTCGAGGAGAGTTGTTTTTCTGGACAGTTGCTGAAGACGATTCCAGTACCAAATAAGTGTAAACAAAGTGATTATAAAGAAAACGGTCTTCAATAAAAGCCAAACTTTTGTGAATCCACCATTCTGATGAATAGCAGCCATATTCAGTCCAGTTAATTCAGCATGAACCAATTCTAGATAATATAAAAAGTAAAGTAATAAAGTTTTTGTTTCATATGATTTTTTCGTGAGTCACTTACGAGGAGAAGAGTCGAATACAATATTGATCAGGTAGTAGTCATAAAATAATGATTGTAACTCGAATAAATGAATTAAGTCACATTCATACTTTTGTTCATCTTCAAGCTGGAAGTAATTAAATAGAGATTAAAATTTATTAAGATTCAATAATATTAATAATAAATAACGGAGAATAGAATAAAAAATTTACCTTTTCTGTCAATATTTCACAGTTCAAAGTTCTTTTTAATTTATCCTTCGAAGCGATGATTTTCCAATCATCATCCTGAGCATCTTTAGCCGCTAAAGTGACATTCATTCCAATCTCTCCTTTTATCTTCCGGAGGTCAGAACTGTTGACTGCATATGACAAACTGCGATAATTTATATCAGGTGTGAGAAGAGCAATCAAATTGGACATCCATCTTGAATAATCAAGTCTAAGACCATCTCTAGGCAATGGTATTTGAAAAGCGAAGATGATTGGATTCTTGCCACTAAAAATTAAATTGAATTGTGAGTCAACAAGAACGAGAAAAAATTTAAATCAAAGATGAAGATGGAACTAACCTTATTTGGCCAGTGTCATATCGATGACAATTTTTTGATCTGATTTCATCTCCTTGAATTTGATGAATAGGAATAGCCAGTTTCTTGTGGTCATCAGCTATACATAAAGTAGCCATTACTTGTTCTGTGTTGGCTGGTGCAGGAGCTGAGGAAATGGAGAAAACAAAACAAAAGTAAATAAAATGTTAACATTTTTAATGGACCAAGAAAGTTGGTAAACAAAGAAACTTACCAATAAAAGCTCCAATTAAAAAAGAGACAAATTGGATTATGAAGATGATGAATAAAATTACCACTAATTTGCGGTTTGAAAGGTTCTCCAAAATGGTTCCAGGCATCGTTGTCACGATTAAATAAAGTCAATTAAAAGATGAATCAATTTAGTTGTTTGTCTGTAGAATGTCAAGAGTTTTGATGAAAGAAATGATTTGAATGATGAATTTTATGTTCTCCAAACTCACCGATTGGTCGATTTTCATCGAGAAAACTCATTGGCGCTCAATTCATTTTCTTTGGAACATCAGACCAGTAGACCAACAGATGTCTCTTTCTAATGAACAGATGATCATTTCAACAGAACAATTGAGTTGATTGTCTGTTTCGGTGATCAACAATTAACCCAAGTGCCACTAATTATCTTAATCTTTTTAACCTCTTAGAGAAAAGATCAACATCTTGAACGAAATCAATTGGACTGTGGATTTTATGGTTTGTTTTGAACAGACCTATTGATTTATTTGTGATTTCTAGTTGGAACTCATTAATCGTTTTTCATTGTCGTCGCAACATTTAATTTTAATCTGGTTTGAATTACAAATTCTAAAGAAATGGTGAGTTTTAACTATTTAATTATTGAATTGAATTGATTTTGTTTATTGGATGATTGGAATGAGCTTTGTTTGTGTGAATTTGATGATTTATTGTCTATTTATTTTTATTGATTTTCCAATATAAAGGCTGGCGCTATGGAGAGAGCACAAAAGCTTCCTAAATTAAAGGAGGTCGAAAATGAGAAAATTTATGGTTATGTCCAAGGAGTATCCGGTTGTGTGGTTGTCGCTGAAGCCATGGCTGGAGCTGCTATGTTCGAGTTGGTCCGAGTTGGTCACGACGAATTAGTCGGGGAAATTATTCGACTTGAATCGGACTTGGCAACCATTCAAGTCTATGAAGAAACATGTAAGTTGTATCAATATAAGTAAATATTTAGTCTGAGAATACAAGTAAATTTATTGATTGGTTTTGATTACAATGCGACCACTTAGCTGGTGTAACTGTTGGAGATCCTGTTCTTCGTACTGGAAAACCTTTATCGGTTGAACTCGGACCAGGAATCATGGGCTCCATCTTCGATGGTATTCAACGTCCCTTGAGAGACATTCACGATCTCACCCAAAGTATTTACATTCCAAGAGGTGTCAACACACCGGCGTTAAACCGAGAAATCAAATGGGACTTTTCCTCAGTATGTGAGAATCGGAAGTCACATAACTGGTGGTGATGTTTACGGTTATGTCCATGAAAACACTTTGATCAAACACAAATTGATGCTTCCACCCAAAGCGAAGGGTACAATTACATTCCTGGCAGAACCTGGTTCTTATGATATGAATGTAAGTACATTGTATTTGATTTGTTTCTTGCCATAAATAGAGCGATACTTATTCCTTGCTATTCCTTGCATTCTACCGACAGGATGTCATCTTAGAGACTGAATTCGATGGGAAAAGTCACAATTCACCATGTTACAAACATGGCCAGTTCGTCAAACGAGACCAATCACTGAGAAACTTTCTGCTAATCACCCTCTTCTCACCGGTCAACGAGTACTCGACGCTTTGTTCCCGTGTGTTCAAGGTGGTACAACAGCCATTCCAGGAGCTTTCGGTTGTGGTAAAACTGTCATTTCTCAAGCTCTTTCAAAATATTCCAACAGTGATGTTATTGTTTACGTTGGTTGTGGTGAACGAGGAAACGAAATGGCGGAAGTACTTAGAGATTTTCCTGAACTTACAGTTGAGATCAATGGGGTCACTGAATCTATTATGAGACGTACAACTCTTGTCGCTAACACATCAAACATGCCGGTCGCAGCTCGAGAAGCTTCAATTTACACCGGAATCACATTGTCAGAGTACTTCCGAGATATGGGTTACCATGTTTCCATGATGGCAGATTCAACTTCGCGTTGGGCTGAAGCTTTGAGAGAAATTTCTGGTCGATTGGCTGAAATGCCTGCAGATTCTGGTTATCCAGCTTATCTTAGTGCTCGATTAGCTTCTTTCTATGAGAGAGCAGGACGAACCAAGTGTTTAGGTAACCCGGAACGAGAAGGTAGTGTCACCATTGTCGGTGCTGTATCACCACCCGGTGGTGATTTCTCCGATCCCGTGACATCCGCTACTTTGGGTATTGTCCAAGTTTTCTGGGGATTGGACAAGAAACTTGCACAAAGGAAACATTTCCCTTCCATTAATTGGAGTTTATCTTACAGTAAATACACTCGAGCATTAGATGAATATTATGAAAGAAATTTCCCTGATTTCGTTCCAATTCGAACTAAGGTTTGTCTCTTCTTTTCTTCTTTTATTCCTTTCTTCTTTTCTATCCTCTCTCACCATATTTGATATTGTTAATAATTGTCATTTTTTTCTATTCTTTTGTTTAAAGTGTCAACAAATTCTACAAGAAGAAGAAGATCTTTCAGAAATCGTGCAACTCGTTGGTAAAGCTTCACTTGCCGAAGGAGATAAAGTGACATTAGAAGTTGCTCGTCTAATCAAAGACGATTTTCTACAGCAAAACAGTTATTCTCCTTATGACAGATTCTGTCCTTTCTACAAGACAAGTGGAATGCTTAAGAATATAATTTCATTTTATGATTTGGCCAAACACTCGATTGAGGCCACAGCTCAAAGTGAGAATCGTATTACATGGGCAATGATTCGTGAAGCTCTTGGTAGTACCATGTATGAGTTAAGCTCAATGAAATTCAAGGTATTTTTATTTTATTTTTTCATCCATTAAACCATTAAATCATTAAATTGTTATTTAATTAATCGTTTGTTTTCTCTTCAAAATCATTTAGGATCCTGTTAAAGACGGTGAAACTAAGATTCGTCGTGATTTCGATGATCTCGCAGAGTCCATGCAACAAGCTTTCCGAAGTCTTGAAGATTAAGAATCAACAATAATCAAGTCAACGCAATTATCTATTCCAATAATTACTTGGAAACCTTTTCTTCAAACACAATTCAATAATCATCAACATGCGGAGAACAAAATATGGAAATCAAATATTAGCCTTGTTGTCGTTTGCAGTTTTTTCTCAGTGTGTGCACCTTAAAAAACTATCACGATAAATACGGAATTTTCTATTAGAAAACATATATCGCATTTTCTTCTGAAGTTTTTTATCACTTGTAAATTGAACTGTTCTCAAATCCTTATTGTTCGGTCGACCTGCTCATTTGAAATGTGACATCTCATCTTCGCTCTTCAGATTTCTTATTTTACATAGAAATCTTTTTTGAAATCTATTTTTACATTCCTCTTCAGCATCAATCTTTTCTCATTTGGAATCACATCGATTTCCAAGTCTCGAATTGACTCACTGCTTATCTTTCGTGGACACTCAATTTTGCCGTTTAGTTCGGTACAATAAAAGGATATGCGTCCAGTTATTTGTTGTGGAATCGTACACATATACTAGATGGCGACTTTTGTTGAACCCTGAGACAAAGAAGAAGGATTTGGATTATCATTTCAACTCTTTAATTTAATCTCTCAATAACCTCATTGAATCAGAAAATTCTAACCAAACAACTAGAACTCATTCTTTTTTTTCTGAGAGCTGATGTTTGCATAATCACCCAGTTCATTGTTGATCGTTTTCTTGAAGAGACTGTAAACTCATCATCTCATTCAGAGTATTTAATAGTCTCTGTCACATCATTTCTTTATATGAAAAGGGTTTCGACCAGAGCGATTATCTCAGGTAAACGCTCGACAAGGTCCACAATCTAATGTTTGATCATCAAACTACTTGTTGATTGTGCAGAATCGCGATCAAAAGATTCTGGGAACTCAATTTTTGGTATTCGGGAGAAAGAAGAAGAGTTAACCTCTTTTTCATCTCCCACTAAATCGAATCTAAACTGATTTCTTAATTTTCATGCCAATTGTAATTTTCTGTCAAGCGTGTGAATGTTCAGATCAATGAAAAAAACAATTAAAAGATTAAATAAGCAATAGTAATTAAATTAAGTATTCATTTTCTATTTTATTGACCCGAACTAAGGTTTACCTTGATTTTCATTCGGTGCTTTCTCAATTCTAATTAGCCAATTTAATCAACCAAAACTTACAAATTCATTTCTCATTTTCATTAATTGTGATAATTGAATTGCCTCTCGATGGGCGTTGAGAGTAAATGAGAGATTCTCATTAAGCCTCACCAAGCTCCATTTCTCTTGTCGTTGGCTTCACATTCGGTCATTGAGACACCAAACGAACAACAATCAGATCATTAAATTCGATTAGTGGCCGTACACTAGTGTTCGGACTTCGGATTCAACTAATTGCGGTTCGACTCGAACCAAGAAAAGAAAAGCAAAGAGCGAATGAGAAAAAGTGAATGGAAAGAAAGAGAAACGACAGAAATGAGATTATCTTTTTGTAGCAAAAAGACATTGAGTTTATTGGTATTAATGTGATAAAGATAAACTACTAACAATTAACAATCGTTTCCCGAACAATCATCAGCTTTTCTCTGTCTTTCTTTCTCCTTCTTACTTACCTTTTGCTCTTTCGTTTCTCTCTTTCTATTTCTCTGTCTATTCTCATTTCTCATTTTCTATTCTCATTGAATGAGACTCATTCTCTCTCTCACTTCATCTTTTCTGTCCTCTTTCCCTGAAAGTCATTTCTCTCTGTCTCTCTTTTCTCTTTTCTCTTTAAGAGATTTTAATTGTTAATTGTGATCTGATTAAGGCCAACAAATTAAATTAAATTCATCACAATGGTAAGTTAATCTTGTTCTAAATTTCTTAATAATTACCTGTAAAAAAGTATCACCTGTTTATAGTTTACCTTTAATCATTCACAGTTTTATGTGTCCTTTAAATGACTCATTAGAATCTAGATTCTTACGCCCATTTCATGAATTTCTTGTGATTTCCTTTCAGAATTACTATTTAATTATTGAATTGAATTGATTTTGTTTATTGGATGATTGGAATGAGCTTTGTTTGTGTGAATTTGATGATTTATTGTCTATTTATTTTTATTGATTTTCCAATATAAAGGCTGGCGCTATGGAGAGAGCACAAAAGCTTCCTAAATTAAAGGAGGTCGAAAATGAGAAAATTTATGGTTATGTCCAAGGAGTATCCGGTTGTGTGGTTGTCGCTGAAGCCATGGCTGGAGCTGCTATGTTCGAGTTGGTCCGAGTTGGTCACGACGAATTAGTCGGGGAAATTATTCGACTTGAATCGGACTTGGCAACCATTCAAGTCTATGAAGAAACATGTAAGTTGTATCAATATAAGTAAATATTTAGTCTGAGAATACAAGTAAATTTATTGATTGGTTTTGATTACAATGCGACCACTTAGCTGGTGTAACTGTTGGAGATCCTGTTCTTCGTACTGGAAAACCTTTATCGGTTGAACTCGGACCAGGAATCATGGGCTCCATCTTCGATGGTATTCAACGTCCCTTGAGAGACATTCACGATCTCACCCAAAGTATTTACATTCCAAGAGGTGTCAACACACCGGCGTTAAACCGAGAAATCAAATGGGACTTTTTCCCTCAGTATGTGAGAATCGGAAGTCACATAACTGGTGGTGATGTTTACGGTTATGTCCATGAAAACACTTTGATCAAACACAAATTGATGCTTCCACCCAAAGCGAAGGGTACAATTACATTCCTGGCAGAACCTGGTTCTTATGATATGAATGTAAGTACATTGTATTTGATTTGTTTCTTGCCATAAATAGAGCGATACTTATTCCTTGCTATTCCTTGCATTCTACCGACAGGATGTCATCTTAGAGACTGAATTCGATGGGGAAAAGTCACAATTCACCATGTTACAAACATGGCCAGTTCGTCAAACGAGACCAATCACTGAGAAACTTTCTGCTAATCACCCTCTTCTCACCGGTCAACGAGTACTCGACGCTTTGTTCCCGTGTGTTCAAGGTGGTACAACAGCCATTCCAGGAGCTTTCGGTTGTGGTAAAACTGTCATTTCTCAAGCTCTTTCAAAATATTCCAACAGTGATGTTATTGTTTACGTTGGTTGTGGTGAACGAGGAAACGAAATGGCGGAAGTACTTAGAGATTTTCCTGAACTTACAGTTGAGATCAATGGGGTCACTGAATCTATTATGAGACGTACAACTCTTGTCGCTAACACATCAAACATGCCGGTCGCAGCTCGAGAAGCTTCAATTTACACCGGAATCACATTGTCAGAGTACTTCCGAGATATGGGTTACCATGTTTCCATGATGGCAGATTCAACTTCGCGTTGGGCTGAAGCTTTGAGAGAAATTTCTGGTCGATTGGCTGAAATGCCTGCAGATTCTGGTTATCCAGCTTATCTTAGTGCTCGATTAGCTTCTTTCTATGAGAGAGCAGGACGAACCAAGTGTTTAGGTAACCCGGAACGAGAAGGTAGTGTCACCATTGTCGGTGCTGTATCACCACCCGGTGGTGATTTCTCCGATCCCGTGACATCCGCTACTTTGGGTATTGTCCAAGTTTTCTGGGGATTGGACAAGAAACTTGCACAAAGGAAACATTTCCCTTCCATTAATTGGAGTTTATCTTACAGTAAATACACTCGAGCATTAGATGAATATTATGAAAGAAATTTCCCTGATTTCGTTCCAATTCGAACTAAGGTTTGTCTCTTCTTTTCTTCTTTTCTTCTTTTATTCCTTTCTTCTTTTCTATCCTCTCTCACCATATTTGATATTGTTAATAATTGTCATTTGTTTCTATTCTTTTGTTTAAAGTGTCAACAAATTCTACAAGAAGAAGAAGATCTTTCAGAAATCGTGCAACTCGTTGGTAAAGCTTCACTTGCCGAAGGAGATAAAGTGACATTAGAAGTTGCTCGTCTAATCAAAGACGATTTTCTACAGCAAAACAGTTATTCTCCTTATGACAGATTCTGTCCTTTCTACAAGACAAGTGGAATGCTTAAGAATATAATTTCATTTTATGATTTGGCCAAACACTCGATTGAGGCCACAGCTCAAAGTGAGAATCGTATTACATGGGCAATGATTCGTGAAGCTCTTGGTAGTACCATGTATGAGTTAAGCTCAATGAAATTCAAGGTATTTTTATTTTATTTTTTCATCCATTAAACCATTAAATCATTAAATTGTTATTTAATTAATCGTTTGTTTTCTCTTCAAAATCATTTAGGATCCTGTTAAAGACGGTGAAACTAAGATTCGTCGTGATTTCGATGATCTCGCAGAGTCCATGCAACAAGCTTTCCGAAGTCTTGAAGATTAAGAATCAACAATAATCAAGTCAACGCAATTATCTATTCCAATAATTACTTGGAAACCTTTTCTTCAAACACAATTCAATAATCATCAACATGCGGAGAACAAAATATGGAAATCAAATATTAGCCTTGTTGTCGTTTGCAGTTTTTTCTCAGTGTGTGCACCTTAAAAAACTATTTACGAATTTCATATTTTATGTCATGGATAATTCATTATATATATTTCAATTCCAGAGAATTAATAAGTATTAAAAGAATGCATAAAGTACTTATTATCAAAGCCATAATCAAGTAAATAAAATGTAATTTAAACAGATTGGCAATTTAATCTTCATTCATTTAAGTTTCCATGTTGTCTTCAAATTGGACAATTCTATCAATAGATTAACATGAAATTTACTCTTTGATCGCATAAATTCAAAAGAATCTTGTCTTCCCAAAGATTTTTGATCAATTTTATCAAAACAGTAACGAGAATTAATATTAATTATTGAACGTTAATCGTCATTGAAAATGATTAAGAGCAAAGATCGATATCGATGTCGATACATTGATTTGAAGAGGAAAGTGAACTTATAATAACATTGATGTTTCTTCAGTTGTTAACATTCAATCATTGAATTTCAATGTTCAATCTCAATGTTTGTCTTTTGTAATTAAAACTATTAATCAATTTACTTGTGATTCTTGTTATACTTTTCTAGCTCTTTTTGTATTTATATTTATTACTCTTGGTGTTTGTCAATTGGACTTCTATGTTTCCCTCATCGCCAAAGAAATCGCCAATATTGACGAGGTTGAAATCATCAGGCAGTGAATCGGCTGATCCCGATGGTGGGGAAGATACTGTTGATGCTCAAGATGCTTTGTTTTACTCGATTAACGATCGTCAAGTTGCTAATATTCAACTTGAATTTTTCTACAAACCTCATACGATCACATTGTTGACATTCACATTTATTCCCATAATTTATTTTGCTTTCACTCGTGATACAGAGGAGAGTCTAGCGAACAATGTTTGGGCTGGTGTCAAGTTCATCATTTTTCTTTCACTGGTCATAAGTACTCTCGCCTTCCCTAATGGGCCATTTACTCGACCCCATCCGCTGATCTGGCGAATGGTTTTTGGTCTCAGTGTCCTTTACTTAATGGCTCTAGTTTTCATCTTATTTCAAAATTATGATACGGTAAAGTATATGTTGGAATGGGTTTTCCCTGATCTCGAAGGATTCACTATAGACAGCGAGAGGGTAAGTTCTTATTCTGATTAGCAAATTTTTCAAAATTAAACGAAAATCTCGCTAATAATCTTTCAGGAGTATGGTATCAACTGTTCTGATGTTTCCATCGAAAGAATTTGGAGTCATTTAGATGTTTTCGCATTGGGACACTTTTTTGGGTGGACATTAAAGGCCATGTTGATTCGTCACTATGGAGTTAGTTGGTTAATTAGTGTAACTTGGGAAATCACTGAAATGGCCTTTTCTCATCTACTACCAAATTTCATTGAGTGTTGGTGGGACGCTCTTATTTTGGACGTTCTCATCTGCAATGGGGCTGGTATCTGGCTTGGAATGTATATTTGTAGAAAATTAGAAATGAGAAAGTACCAATGGGAAAGTATAAAGTAAGTTAACCTACAGAAATCTAAATCTAAATCGGAGATTGATGATTAATTCTGCTTGCATGTTAATTTGAGTTGCATTATCTAATTTCCTTTTCTCATCTTTCATTTTTACAGAAACATCACATCAACTAAAGGCAAAATCAAACGAGCTGTCCTTCAATTTACTCCTGAAACCTGGACCAGCATGAAATGGCTCGATCCTTCGTGTACATATGTTAGATATTTAGCTGTCACTCAACTAGTCATTTATTGGCAAATTACAGAGTTGAATACATTTTTTTTGAAGCACATTTTCGAAATACCTCCCGGTCATCCTCTTAGTATTGGCCGTCTTGCGATGATCGCTTTGATTGTAGCCCCGAGTCTTAGACAGTATTATGTTTACGTTGTCGACGCTCGATGCAAACGGGTAGGAAGCCAGTGTTGGGTGTTTGGAGCTATCATGTTCCTAGAACTGATCATCTGTATTAGATTCGGGCTTGACTTATTCGCTCAAACTCAGATCAGAAACATAGTCATCTGGATAATCATACAGGTATGTTAAATCAAATAGAAACATTTAATCGATAGTTTGTTACACTCACTTACCCTGAGATTTTGTCTCTTTCCAGTTTTTCCTTAGTATAGTCTGTGTATCCTTAGGAGTTTGGTGGAGTAAATTAAACACCAAAAATGAAGACCATTCAACTAGAAAAGACAGATGATTAACGGAATAAAGTCAATTCAACTTTGAAAACTTTTGGACTCAATTGGTTCTTTTCGATGTCAACAATCTACTCAGACCATTGTAGATGCGTTACTATTTTTTGCTAATCACTAATCTTGTTTATACCACTGAGTAGTCCATCAATAGGAATTAATAACAATTTCATCTTCGACATAAATGGAATCAAGCCAATGGAAACATATTTATTATTCTCGATGAAACAATAAATTGACGAGGCCATTTTAAAGCAAATAATTACATTGTAATAGATACAGAGTGTGCTTCTAAGAGTTAATACCAATCGAGCTTGTCTCTCAAACAATTACTTCAACCTTGTGATTAGCTGATCAAAACTTTCTAATCAATAAAACACTTTGCTAAGCATCTTCCGATTTTTAACTTTAATCCTCTTTGTAACCATTGGAAATGATTCCACATCACCAGTCATGGATCTTTGGGTTGTAATCACTTTGCTAATTCATTATCGACGATCTTGTTAATGGCAGTCCAAAGATCACGAATTGAAAACTGTCGAGTTTATTTAACATTGATTTTAATCTCGATAATCTGTTTGATACTAACACGATTAAAGATTGTCAATGGCGATACCGTGGGCTGAATTTCAAGGGGTGTGACTTTCTAAGGATTAACAATCAATCAATTGACGATATGGTTTAATCAGAAATGGAGCAAATAATTCACTGAAATTAACTTGATTTCATTTCTTCTTCTTTATTACGATTTATTGATGATGAATCGTTATGAAACAAACCAGGTAATTAAGCAGAGATTAATATTTATGGTTACACAAGTAATTAGTCGAGATAATGAATGAATGTTATCGCGATCTTGTTGGAAACTTTATTTTGCATCTAAATTAAATTCGTTGATTTTCATTGTGAAATTTATTCATTGAACGAGATTTTCAATCGAAATAAAGTTTAATAGAATTAGAATTTATCTCAGTCTTTTCTGTTTGTATTTCTATTCGTCCTCCCGAGTTACTCAACAATTAGCGAAATTATTTCATTGAAACGAATTAAAATTAATTCGATTGCTTTACTAGTGGCGACTTCTGGTTAATTGGTTTAAATTGATTCTCTCAAAGTTAAATCAACAAATAATCAAATTTAATTTCTTTTTTTTTGAACTCTTGTCATTAATGCTTTTAACCGACACAATGAAAGACATTTATTTAAGTGTTTTATTTTTAATCAATTGTCAATTGTTCCAAGTCATCGCTCGACCAACACCAGAGTCTTCAGCCGAATCAACTTTGAATGACCGATCATTAGCTTCCGACGCTGCCACTTATTTACTTGTTCCAGCGGCTGTCGTTTTAGGCACCGAAGGCGCTATTTTAGGAGCAACTGGGACCACGTTCGGTGATAGTATCCAGTCGATTGGCGATGGAATCAAATTCATCGGTGACGAGGTTAAAGATGTGGGTGTTGGTTTCACAAACATCAGTCGTGGTCTGAAAGGAGTGTCGGGAGTAATGTACCAGTGGGGAACCGGCGGATCTCTAGTCCCAGTAATTGGAAGAGATTCTGATCTAACCGACACACTCGAAGTGTTGAGTAAATTTTCACCAGATTTTTCCCGCCAAGTTTTAGATTTTTATTTCCACAATTTAAACCAAAATGACTTAGATTATCATGATGATCCAGGCGATCAAGATTATCCAATTGATTCAACCGATTCAACACCAACCAATTGATTTAATTTCAATCTATAAATCAAATTTTGAATTTTGAATAAAAGATCCTTTAGTTTTTTATCTTTCATTTAATTAGACCCTCAAATTTTTACATGATTATTAAATTACACTATTTACAGTTGATGTGATAACTAGGGTGAGTATGAATCAATCTTCTTGTTTCTTGTTGTTATCTGATTTAGAAATGATTGGACCATCTCCTGGATCATCACCACCACTTTCACTTTCACCATCTTCATCTTCCTCATAATCATCATCTCCAGGCACTTCTTCATTCATTTGTTCCAATCTTTCCAGTTTCTTCTGTAATTCTTGATCATCCAGATCAGTGACGACCTTCGGTGCTTGTTTAATTGAAAAGATTCCACCAGCCTTTTTAATTGATTCTTCTATTTCTGTCAGCGCTTTGTCCAGTAAAGCCAGACCAATTTCTCTCTCCATCGTGTGAGTGGTCACCACATAAGACGGAGGGGCAATTAAATTAATTTTGATTGGCATTTCGGCACTTCCACAAGCGATTCCAGCTCTGAGAGCCACTTTCACGGCATCGATTCCCTCGTAGGTACAACAGCCCACATCAATGTCCGCTCTCACTTTCACCGCTTGAGGAGTCAATTTCCTTTTGATGTGGGTGAGAAGAGCATCTCTGGTCTTCTCGTCAAGATCACATTCATCCAAGACACTTGAATCGTTAACAGCGAGTTTGAAGAAGTCAAAAGCACAACCTTGTTTCTTGTGTTTCTCGTCAAAGTACCAGGCCGTCCTTTCATAGAGATTCTCTAGTTCTCCGTCCGTAGTGTAGCCCAGAATCTCGGCCACATGACGTAAAATACTGTTAACAGCTTTACCTTTGGCATATTTTTCTTCACACCGAACAATGTCTTCGGGCGAGACTCGACGTTTGGACAAATCGATGTACCCCTTATCCTTGTCCACTCGAATCACAACTACACACTCACTTCTTCCAATTCTGATCAGTTTGTTGATGGAACGGATCCTACGCCGAGACAATTCCGACAAAAGGATCATTCCTTCAATGTTTTTATATTCCAAAAGGTCCACATAAGCTCCCATTTCGGCGACTCGCCGAACCATTGCCACGACAACATCTTCCACTTCAGGGAACTTTTGTTTGTAAAATCTACAACTTAAATTCGGCATTTTACTCAAAAACAATTCAATTAGTTTAAATTGATAACTAATTAACAAACGGAAACAAAAATTGTTGAACGGAAATCACATATGTAAGATAAAAGAGCCACCTGGTTTTCTTATTTCTCTTCAGTTTTATCGCCGCGATTTTGTTTCTTTTCAAAAGAGAAAATAAAAAAATGAATCATTTGGAGTCACCAATTTATCATTAGTTTGTTTTCTTCTCAGCCTTTTGACTCAATTTATGTGAATTAAATTGTTCAACAATGAGATTAACTTGCTCTCTGTCTAAGTGGAAAGGAGCCTTTATTGGTTATATTCCGAAGTATCCTGGATCTTTGACCTCAGGGTAAGTGATTGTTGATAATTAGAATTGAAATGATTCGTTTTATTTTCATATCTTTGGCTCTTGTTTTCCTTTTATGTTATTGAAAATTCAACACTAATTTAGTTTATTCTCGATTTAATTTATTCACAGGAAAACGCGATGGGTTCCGCCAGTTCGAACAGGTCATAAAGTTGATTTTTTCTATGAATTATCAGGCACCCAAAGAGCAATGAATGTCTTAGCCAAACCTTACATAACAAAGGTAAGAATTCATTAATTTTCGGCAACTGACTCATTTGATTTTATTGTTTCATTTTTTTATTGGATTTCTTTTGAGAAATCTGATGAAAGAATGATCATTAAGTGAGTCAACTAATTGTGCTTATGTTCCATTGTTTGGTTTACTTCTAATTCAATAACTTAAATTTCTCTCCCATTTAGGACCAAGAAACGGCCTATTTGCAGCATGTCGGCAAAGCGAAACCTGATTATTGGGACGATTTCATGTGGAAAACACATGTAGTGCCACCGAAACACCGATATGCAGCTCATTTCATCGCTAGTTTGGATCGAACTGCTAAATTTGAAGATGAAGATTGAATCATTAAAATTCATTGAACAAATGTAACGTGACTGCATTTATCACGAATTTAGCAAACCAATTAAAAAGCATTTGTAAATAAAAGAGACACCATTCAGTAGAATTGAACTTGTCTGATTAAAATTTTCATCTATTTAATTCTATTATTACAATTTGAGTAGAACCAAAAAGGGAAAAGATGAACAGCCTGAGTGGCAAGACATTCACTCGTCAGAGTGAATGTTTAGTTTCTATGGAGAAGCAGCACTGTTCACCTTTCATTCATTTTCTCTTCTATTTTTACTCTTCATTCACATCACATTTTTCCTTCGACATTTTGTTTCTTTATTATTGTTTTGCAATTTTCTTCTTTCAACTCATCTAATTATCGATTAACTGTCAATCTCAAGCATGGGTGTTAAAATTTACGTGAGCGGAATCTCTGCAAGTAAAGAGGTAATTAACTAATTGTCTTGATCATTCCCATTCTTTCACTTGTACCTTTTTGTTTACCTTTTTTTTCCTATTCTTCGGATTCAAGTTGAATGTGTTTCTAAATTTTGATTTTCATTGATTTTCATTCTTCAATTAATCGTATTCTTATTTGCTACCTTATTTCAGGTCAAGAAACACCAGCAACGGGCACAGTTCATTCTTGACTCGTTTAGAATTGAATATGAGAAAATCGATGTGACCGAACCAGGATTTGAGGAGGAGAAACAACGAATGAAGGAAATTTGTAAGCAGAGAAGTGACCAACCTGCTCTTCCTCCTCAGTTCTTCAACGATGATCAATATTGTGGAGTAAGTAAATTATCCAGATAATCAGAATTGGTTGTGAATTTTTTGAGTTAATTTGAATCGCAACTTTTAATCAATTTTTCTTAGAATGAAGATCTTCGATCAACACTATTTACTTAATTCTTAATTCAGTTGATATCATTTTGTTTATTACTTTTTACTTTATTACGGAACTAGGAAAAAGTTCCCCGAATTAGTCACTTACAATTAATCGTTAATTTTTGTTTCATCCATCTATTGAATTTGATATGTTCATAGTGACTTTATTTGGACAAAATGAGTTTACAGTTTTTTATATCGAATCTGGTTATGCTTTATCTAGAGATTAAATTACTAAATGATAACACTAAGCTCGAAACAAAAGGATTTCCTTTGCTTGTTTCATTCTCTAATTTCCGCAGCTTGCTGAATTGATTACGATTATTTCAATAGACATTAAAAGTCTAATCATGTCAAATTTCTGTTTGTTCAGGATTGGATTGACTTCGAAACTGCCAGTGAATTGGATACTCTGCCAGAGTTTTTAAAAATTAAGATGTCCAGTTCGACAATAGAAAAGTCGAAAGAATCAACTGAAGATGAGGAACAAGTAACGGAAACCAAAGAGGAATAAATTAAATCTATGAAAACAATTGTTCTACCCCAAATTATATCCAAATCATTAAACAAGACACGAGTCAATATGATGAACAATTAAAAGCGAAATTTCAAAATTTGTCAATATGCCTGACCAGCTTTCATTTATGAGGACCAAAGGCCGAGAAACAATTTGAATCTAACCTACACTGTACATCTTTGGTCTTCAGATTTAAGAATAAACTTAAGAAAAATCTATGAAATGAGACAAAACATAAAAAAACTCACTATACAGTAATCACTTATCGTTAACTATGAATATACTTAAAATAAAATGGTGATTATTGATAGCCGCGATTAATAGTTCATTTGAATGTTAACTTTTGTCAAGATAGAGACATAAATAATCGGAAGGAAAAAGGAACAATAAAAAGCTGGAAATTACCAAGTCAGAAATTAAGTAAAAATTTTGCAATTTTGAGTCTTTACTATTCGAACATGAAAGGTATCTCTTAAATTAAGGTAAAAATTTGGCCATTGAAACGATGTCGCTCTTTGTTAGACTTTAACTAATAAAATTGAACAGACATAACACTGACTGTTCAGTAAGCACTAATTTTTATCTACAAATATATTGAAAATAAAATTACGATTCGTGAGAATATTAATTGTTTATTTAGATTTTTGCTATTATGAAGATATAAACATAAATAACTGGCAGGAAATGAAAGCAAAAAATACTCATGAGAAAAATTTAATCAGAAGATTTTGTAGTTCTTTCCATTGATATTCTAGATTTTCCTAAACTTTAGTTTTATTAAGTTTTTTCAAGAATAAATTTAAGTGTACCTAGTTAACTCATTGATTGATTGAAGTTATCCAATGGAAATAAAAGTCTTCAGTATCTCAAGATTGCAGAGAATCGAAAAATTATGAATAGCAGAAACAATGGAGTTTAGTTTTGTCAATAATTTGGTTCGGTTAATCTCGTGTCTCGTTAAATCACTTGAAAGGTCGCAATCAATTTAGTTACTATTCTAATGCTCATTAATCATATGCACATTAAATCATCAATATACTGTAAGTGACGATCAATGATGTTCATTCTAAAGGGTGTTAGATCAATAGGTAAACGATAGTATCTTGATCTCTTGCGAGTAATTATCCAGATGAAATTGTCTCCAATTTTATTACCAAAATCAATAGATAATCTTAAAGTTCATAAAAAGGATCCAAAGTAAAATAATCGTGAAATATTCCACCTAAAACTTTCTTAAATTTCGAGTTAACATGAAACCTTTGAACTATTAAAAGTCTTTCGCGACTTTAGCTGAAATGTAATGTTGATTTTATGCAAACAGATCAAGACGGTTCTCACTATTACCTCTCATTTAAAATCTCGAATTTCTGATACAATCTCTTTTTTAAGTCTATGTAGACATTAATTTCGTCTTATTTTATCAGTTAAATCAAAATTATCTAAGGACAAAAATGTCTTGAGAAACTCAAAAACACTATGACTGACCATCAAAAGAATACTATCAATATTACTTTGTATCGTTTCTTTACTCCTTCGAACAGTATTTGCATTCGTAAGAGAGGATCTTTTTCATAAAAACTAATGAATTTTTTGCCTCCATGATAAGATTTTCAGAATTTTCTTCATTGATGAGCCTTTTTCTTGCTGGAGTTTCGTATTTTTTTGACAAGTACAAAAAGAAGTTCAGACATTTAGAAAATTTCGAACAGGTCTTGTCAAAAAGTTGTTTAAACGTCGAGTGTTTGATGTCATGATTTATACATCGAAAACTCATTCGACTTCGTTGTCACTCTACAATGTGAGATTTTGTTTTTCTTTAATTTAAATTGAATCAAATCAATCGATGACTCAAAGCATGGAAAGAGTTTTTTATTTCCAAGGTAATCGTTACGACCACCACAATGTTAGGAAAGATATTATCTCACCTCAAGATACCAAAAGTCATATCAAGACCTTTGAACGCGATATCTAAGTCTTAAAGGATACCAGTTAACTTTTTTGACATAATATAAACTCATCTAAGTAAATATTGATCGTTTATCTTAATTAGCCATTTGATAGAAAAATTGATATCAAACACCAGGATTGGTAACTATCAAGCCCGTTCGACTCCTCTTATGATCAAGCCAACCAATAATTTTTCTACCCAAATGTTGCATCAATGGTAATAAAATTGGCCAATCAAGCGATCAATGTAAAAATCTGTGAAAATAAATAATCGTTTAATTATTATCACGTATAGCTGATTAATTGATATAAGAGTGAACTTACCAAACAAGTTGAAATCAATGATTCGAAAAGTTTTATTATATTTGAACAGAATAAGAAGTTCAGTTCAATGAATTACTCAGTGAGTAATGAGAACAAATCAATAGAAATGGATTAGTTGTTATTAATAACCATTAAGGGAATGTTATTAAATTAGGAAACTTCGAATGAGAAATTTTTTATATAAGTTATCGCATATTATGTTATCTAAGTGTATTTCCCATTGCAGTTGTAAAATGATTTGAATAATAATAAATTAATACGGATACAAGTTGATTCACGCGCGACATTACGAGGTAAACTGATAGAGTGATGGTTACATTGAATGAAAATGATTGGTAAGAAAATTGAAATTAGATAATATCAACCGACACCTGAATTGATTAAAAATTTGTTACGACTAATAATTGTCACGATTAGCAAATATTTTGATTGATAACCTTCACTAATTGATTTAGATGTACCATGTTAAATATATTGTACTTTGTATCTAAATCAAAAAGATCATTTTCCAATCGTAATGGTTAAATTTCATCAAATATATTTAGTTTTGTTCAAAGCCCTTTCGGGATTATCAGGATCCAAAACTCGTTCCCAATTCTGACCAACAACGAAACCTAAATTTCTCATTTTTTGTTGATTTTTTCTTTCTTCGACATCAGCCCATCGAACCTGAAGATAGAAAAGATTATTAGTTATACTCGAACAGTAAAGGAACAAATAAACTAAAATATGGAATAAAATTAAGAATAAAATTAAGGTACGAAAGTCATTCTGATACTCACTCTCTTCTTGTTGGGCTGATGATCGTCATCATCATCAGGTAATTGTAAGTATTCATCCATGGTTATTTTACGCTTCACTTTGAAACTGTCCAATCGATCTAAGAAGAATAGGTAAGTTCGAATTGAGAGCTGAAATTGCTACGATTTTGATTACTCACCATGATCTACTTTCGACGATTCTTCTAATTGTTCCCAACGACTTTTGCTCGACTGGATTTGTATAAGTTAAATGTTTTGTAAAGGAAAGGGAGTGACAGGAAGTGTCAGTTTTAATAATCTAAAGATTCATCGGTATCAATGAATTTTTCAAATGAATTATTGCAAAGTAATTATATCAGAACCACTGGGATTGTGCCAGTGAATTAAATTCAGAAAAATTTTAAATCAAGAACAAGTTTTTCATTCAGAATACCCTCCGATTTTAGATTCGACTATGAAAGTATAAATTTAAACATTGACATCGATTAGCATTTTACCTTCTCTTTAGCCTCAACTTCATCGCGACTTGGATTTACGCCTAAGGCAAGTTTCTTCTTGATTATATCGTCTTCTTGGGATTCAGGGTTTTGTCGTTTTTCAACCATATTTGACTCGGAAGAAGATGCCAATGCCTTAATAAGAAATAAAAAATTGCAACCAATCAAATCATTAAACTTAATCAGCTGAAAGCTTACCTCTTCTTGTGAAATCTTGTTTAAGAAACTCATAAATTCGAGTTTTATGTAATTTTCTGGAGTTTTATTCCACTTTTCTGATAATTTTTTGATATCAGCCAATGAGCGATTATGAACGTTCATCTTAACGCAACTTTTCGGGTCTTTGTCATTCATTTCACAAATATAGACGGTAAATCCTTTGGAAGATGCATGAGACTGAAATTCGTGAAAATGAGGTACTAAGCAATTTATCGCATCCACAATAATGAACTTGAAATAAGGAGCATCGGCTGTTTTCTTGAAAGCTTTCAAGAGACTTTCTCTATAACTCTCTTCCAAAGATTCCTCATATTCGTAAACAAACTCTTTAGCTTTTATCTGTTTTCCATTCTCATCGGTCACAACAATATCTTTTTCGACCATAAAATAATCATCGATTGAAAGTATTCTCGGCGCAGAGCCACAATGTTCAGCTTCTTTATCTCTGATCAGTTTAGCAAGATGCGTTTTACCTGAGCCAGGTAAACCTCTCAAAATGATAACGATCTTTTTAGGTCTAAAATCACGAGTTGGTGGATAAAGTAGCTCTTCTAAAGATACTAATTTTGATGGGGGTGAAGTATAATACTCTTCGTCTGTATTGGTGAGCTCTTTGACTGGTATCTCGAATCGTTGAGGTCTTTGGATTGGTGGTAAGAGACGAGTAGGTGGATAAACTTGATTGGGTCTTTGAGGCGGAATAGGAGAGCCTGTAAACTGAGATCCTCTAGCCTGAGGTCGAAAACTCGGTCTTTCATTGAAAGACGGTCTTAGTGGTGGCCGATTTGACATCGAACTGAAGTTGAAACCTTGAGCGGCCAGTGAATCATGAGAAGGACCACGATTGAATGGTGGTGGTTGTCGAATCCCTCCTCGTGGACCCTGATAGATGTATGGATGAGATAAATTGCGTATTCCAGGTTGATTCGAGGTTTGAGGTGAAGAAAATCGATTAAACATCTTAGAAGGATCTTCCGAGGTTGAACCAACGATTGAGGGTGACCCATGATCATAGTGGATTGTTTTGGCCACATAAGCAGGTCTTGACCGAGAAATTTGATTGTCATTTTTATGATAACTCTCAGGGTGATGTCTTTCATGATTATCATCTCTAAAATAAGAGAAGTTAAAAATAGATTAGTGGTTGATTGATCACAAATACAAAAAACGCGAAAATATGAAAGTAGAAACTCTTACCTTCGACTGGCACCAAGAGTTTGATTTTTCGAGAAATGGTGAGATCGCTGAGGACTAGAATCAATTTGTTCAATTATAGTCGTAAGACCTTCGGTGCTGATTTTTTCTCTGGTTTGGAATGTCCTTGATTGATGTTGCTGAGCGTTTTGTTGGTGCTTCAAAATGTTGGTGTGATCATTTTCTAGATTTGATGGTTGAGAAGCTTGTTGATCAATTGGTTTAATTGATTTCATTTGATTCATGACTCCAGTCAAATCAAAAGGTTTATTTTGTTTATCATTCACAACTTGTTCTATCAGAATGTCTTCTTCGGAGTCACTATCACTGATCAAATTTGATTTTTTTACTAAATCATTTTGATTTGAACTGTTTTGTGACTCTCTGAACTTCGGATAATCTTGTTGATCGCGTCTTGATGATAATCTATCAAAACTTTCGGGAGCTTTTCTTTCAGTACTGTGAACACTTTCATTTGTTTTTCTTCTCTCAAGAGAATCTTGGTTAGAACAAGTACCTGAATTCTTAGAAAGGTTCAGGACATTTTCATTTGAACAACCAGTATCTAAACGCGTCGGTGTCTCTCCTGTAAGATCAATTGTTGGCAAAGTTTTTTTGGAGTGAGAATCATTATCCAAATCATCATTATCTAAATATTTTCCAAGACCAGGAATCTTTTGACTAGCTCGTTTAACAATATCATCCATGTTATTAGTAGATGAGGATGAATATTGTGATTTGTCGGATGCTGGTGGTTGGGATTTTGGAGGTTTATCTTTTGATTCAACCGACACCGATTGAGTTGACATTGATGATGATGATGTTGATGGTGGAGGCGGTGGTGGAGGAGGAGGTGGTGGTGGCGGCGGTGGAGGAGGTGGTGGTGGTGGAGCAGCAAGCAGATGAGGATACATGACTGGGGCATGTAGACGTGCATTCCAAGCCTGTAAATTAAGCTGCCCTGGAGCACTAATCAATCCAGAATTAGTTTGTGGTAGATTTGAATGAATGGGTTGAGTTGGGTGAATCTGAGACTGAGCCATTTGAGTATTTGCATTCATCAAATGTAAGGGTATAGATCCTGGATAGACATGTTGTGGAGGAACCACTAAACGCAAAGAAATGAGGAAAAAAAACAATTATCACCCATGAGAAATGATTATAAATGGAATCAGAAAGAAATGGAATCCTTATGAAAGAATCAATTTACTTGGTGTGAATCTTGGTTGATATGGCACAGCAGTTGGTAGCCTTTGACCAGTAAAATAATGAGAACTTGGGTCAACCGGACGATTGAAAGATTGGTATTGATTATAAAAGTGAGCAGGTTGTGATATCACCTGAGGATTAGAAGGAGCATAATTTGGTTGCGGTGGTGGTAATTGGTTAACATTTTGGATACTTTGTCTTTTCTGCTCCTTTTGATTCGATGCTTGTGATTTCAACTGAATTAGTGTTAATTTGTAAAGCCTTTGCATCTGATCTTTTTGGGCCAATAGTTTATTTTTCCATTCTTCCCATTGTTGACCATATTCTCGATAAGATTTGGGATCACTATAATTGATATTAGCTTTTCTCCAAGCTTCCAGTTCCCGTTGCCATTCAAGGTATTGAATATCAAATTCTTGTTGCTGATTTTTAAGATCACTCAAAACCTTTTGTTGTGTTGGATTAAGATAATCAACCCAATTCGGATCTTCAAACTCGTCAATCATGTTGGTTGAAGCCATTGGTCCCTGAAACAGAAAAGAGAAATAAATTTATAATCATCGTCTGATTAGTACAATTGCTATCAACTGGTGGCAACAATATACGAAGACCATTATAGATCGTGACATTATCTCTGATGATGTCGAGAAGCTTTTCAAAAGTAATAACTATTGATACTATTTAACCAGGAGACGAATACATTATGAGGCTTTCACTTCACGGAAAAATCTTAAATCTCAGTAGCAACAAAGTGAATGGCCAGATAATATTTGATCACACAGAGCCAATGAAATACTTTACCTTTTTTATACATTTACTGGTCGGTCAGTATCAATAAAATTATCTATCGATGGTGGAAAATAATTGCACCGATAAATATGAATTTATTTGGAATATTAAATTTACTGTTTTCTGCTCAAAGTAAATGATGAAGTAAAAAATTTTTGCTTGATAGCCGATGAAGCGATAAATGTTATGAGAGAGACTCTAGGTATTCACAGCGACAGGAGATGAGTGTCCTCAGTTCACTTAGTTTGTTATAACAATTGTTTTAATTATTAAATTCGATGAAAATGGTTTAAACTGGGAATATAAATCATCAACAAACAAAAAAATGTAACTGACAAGCCGATTGAACAAAAAATCGTTTGATGCAATCGATTGAATGATCGATCAAATGGGTGAAAAATAATCGAGCTACAAATAATCTATAAACTATTTAATCGATCTCATTTTCGATAAAATCTTTAAAAAACTTCAAATTCGAGCCATAAATGCACAATAACTAATACAGTAGATTTAGAATACGAAATTTACTGAGGTTTGAGTTATATTATATTTCAACATGATAATATTTTTAAGTCTCTCTAGTTTAGATCTACCAGTTATAAACTGCACAAAAGTTCGAGTTTTAATAGTAAATATCATGGTAAATGAGAATCAGTATTAATCACGTTGCTTTTGTTTCATTTTCTTTTATTCATCTTTCGTAGATTTTGAATTTGAAATTTACTGAGGTTTCAACTCACCTTAGTTTTCTTGCATTGAATTCAGCTCTCGAAGCTTTGACTAAATCTAAAGATACTATCATCTAGTCATTTGCAAATCATCAATCAAATATGGAAAAGATAAACTTGGAGTTCAATTGGAATCAATCAAAATGCTTAAAAACAGACTAAATCTCAAGACACACATAATTAATTAACTTTAAGTGTACAGATTATGTGGTTTCAACTAATTTTAATCTAATTTGATAGTAAATTTGATTGTGGTTTAACAATTAGATCTAATCGTATGTTTCTCTGTTTTCAAAGATTATTACTAAAAACCACATAAAAGTTTAGTTTCAATGGCGAAAAGAGATTTTAATTCAAGTATTGAAATGTAAAGACAAATTTGGACTCGGAAAAAGTTTCTAATTGGTTTAGCCTTTGATTAAGCTTTCATTTTGTATTTCGAGTTTAATTCAGTCATAACTTTGAACGGAAAATAGTCAAAGATAACTTTGTACTTTAATAAAATTAATTGAATAATATTGAACAAATCGAATCAGTACTATGACTCTATTCATATTGGGACGGGAACGATCAACAGCTTAAGAAATTTCTTCATGAAACAAAAGTAAAATTAATTCAACTGATTATTAATCTTTATTGTTACTTTTCTCATCAAATTAATCTTTGGTTTTAACTTTTCAAATACTTTAATCCATTTCAAAATAATAGCTCTTGATATTAATAGAGAAAACAACATCAAACAATTGATTTATTGTAAGATCAGTCAACGCTTATTGAATTGAATTCTGTTCGATTTTGCCTTCAAAGTTCTCAATTCAATCAAACAAAATGCCTCATATTCGTACATGAAAGGATTTTCTTATCTCGATGTAAAAATTTGACCATCGAATTATTTCGATCTTTGTAAGACATACTGTGTTAGACTCTACCTGCTAACAAATTAGCTCAAGTAAACTACTGGTCAATAATACTAATTTTCGATATTTTGTTAATTAATTTAAATTTCTTCTCAAGTCAATTCCTAACATGAACCAAAATAACAAAATCATATGTTCATGAATCTTTGCTGATTCATTAAGATAAACAGAATAAACTATTAATTCAATTACTTATTGTCAATTAGTATTTCAACTTGACAAAATTTGTCAAGTTTTTAATTTCTCAGCACAATGAAGGGAAAATATCAAACATTTTGTTCATAGAAAAAACATTGTACCTGGTGATTCGTATTGCTCTTTTTTGATTAAAAAAAATACACTGATACCAATTCCAACATATCTTGCCAGTTTCGTAGCCTCAATACTATTAGAAGCCTAAAATGAAAGATTACATTTCCCACGCACCAGTTGTAACCGCAAAAACATCTTATGTCCCAAAACTAATTCATTCGATCTGAAACTTTGTCAATCAACTTATTAATTAAACGATGAATGAGCTAATATGAATGAATATACCTTACCAGCTTTCATACAAGAGAACCAAAGGCCAGAAAACGATTTGATACCCAACTACATCTTTTGTTTATCAAATTCAAAAATAAACTTAAGAACTTGAGAAAAATCTATTAAATAGGAAAAAACTTTTAAACTCACGTTGCAGTTGTAATTAATTGTAACGTACAAAAATATTAAAAAAGACGATTATTGAGAGCTATGATTAATAATTTATTTGGATATTTGCTTTTTTCAGGATACCGATATGAATAACAGGCAATTAAAATCAGAAAATCATAAATGCAAAAAAATAATGGTAAAGTTTTTGCAATTTTGGGTCTTTTCTATTTGTAAATGTAAGTTTTTCTTAAACTTAGGTAAAATAGGCCCATTGAAACTATGTCAATCTTCGTTAGACTTTACCTAATTAAAATATACAGAAAATAATACTTACTAATTTTTGTCTACAAATATATTGAAAAAATGACAATTCGTAAAAATATTGTTTGTTTATTTGAATTTTTGGTATTATAATATATAAAATAAATAAATGATAGGAAATGGAAGCAATAAAATACTCGTGAGAAAAATTTAAGCGGAAGGTATCGTAATATTTTCCATTTATATTCTAGATTCTACGTAACTTTTAACTTCTAACGTTTTATTTAGTTTTTTTCAAAGATAAAATTAGCTAATTGATTGAAGTTATCAAATGAAGAGAAAACACAGAGATAAAATATATTAATAATAAGAAAATTATGTAGAAAGTTCCCATTTTAAGATTTTTCACAAACTCAATTATTTAGTTCGATGTAACTAGAGACGAATTCTTCATAAATCTTTTATTGGTTAGATAAATGTTTCATATATCAAATGCAACCCATAATTATGGTTTTTCTTTCAGAAATAGTTTTACATTCAAAAAATCTCGAGTATAATTGATTTGATTTGTCGAAAGTTTATCATTTATTTGAGAAATTTTAAGAACAGGTAAGAAACGCTTAGATCATAAATGACTTGGTTTTGCCAATAATTTGATTCGGTTAATCTCATTTCTCGTTGCATCACTTAAAAGCTATCAGTTTAGTTAATATTCTAATGCTCATTAATAAATTATCACTATGTGGACATTGCCTTTCGTCATATTTAATTCAATAAAAATTAGCTGAAGACAAAACATTGGATTGACTACGAAAAAATAAAATCGTAAAAATCTTCCTCATTGTATTTCTTGTCACAGTATAAGAGATATTACCATGTTCAAGTTATCCAGCCGTGAAAAATGAGTCTCAATTGATTTTTAAATCCATCAGTGATTGTGACCAATTCATTGGACAATAATTTTTCATGGCTGTATTAATATGTTTTCCCATAATAATATTTTTAAGTCGCACTAGCTTACCTAACCTGATCCTCCAGTTTAAAATTGTACAAAATTTCAAGTTTCAATAGTTAATATCATGGTAAATGAGCATCAATATTAATCACGTGGCTTTTGTTAGATTTTCTTTTATTCATCTTCCGTAGATTGTTCAAAATGCATCTCATCTCAATAAATCACCAATAATTTTCTCCGAACAGAAATTTCTGCTAAAACTTTTGTCATTCCTCGTAAAGGGTGTTTGTTAGATCAATAGGTAAACGATAGTATCTTGATCTCTTGCGAGCAATTATCCAGATGAAATTGTCTCCAATTTTATTACCAAAATCAATAGATAATCTTAAAGTTCATAAAACGGATCCAAAGTAAAATAATCGTGAAATATTCCACCTAAAACTTTCTTAAATCTTGAGTTAACATGAAACCTTTGAACTATTAAAAGTCTTTCGCGACTTTAGCTGAAATGTAACTGTTGTAATCTCTTTTTTAAGTCTATGTAGACATTACTTTCGTCTTATTTTATCAGTTAAATCAAAATTATCTAAGGACAAAAATGTCTTGAGAAAATCAAAAACACTATGACTGACCATCAAAAGACTACTATCAATATTACTTTGTATCGTTTCTTTACTCCTTCGAACAGTATTTGCATTCGTAAGAGAGGATCTTTTTCATAAAAACTAATGAATTTTTTGCGTCCATGATAAGATTTTCATTCATTGATGAGGCTTTTTCTTGCTGGAGTTTTGTATTTTTTTGACAAGTATAAAAACAAGTTGTAAAAATCTTCTTCGTTGTATTTCTTGTCTCTTCTAATACAAGAAATGGTACAAATTCTAAGAGACATTACGAGGTTTGAGTTATATTATATTTCAACATGATAATATTTTTAAGTCTCTCTAGTTTAGATCTACCAGTTATAAACTGCACAAAAGTTCGAGTTTTAATAGTAAATATCATGGTAAATGAGAATCAGTATTAATCACGTTGCTTTTGTTTCATTTTCTTTTATTCATCTTTCGTAGATTTTGAATTTGAAATTTACTGAGGTTTCAACTCACCTTAGTTTTCTTGCATTGAATTCAGCTCTCGAAGCTTTGACTAAATCTAAAGATACTATCATCTAGTCATTTGCAAATCATCAATCAAATATGGAAAAGATAAACTTGGAGTTCAATTGGAATCAATCAAAATGCTTAAAAACAGACTAAATCTCAAGACACACATAATTAATTAACTTTAAGTGTACAGATTATGTGGTTTCAACTAATTTTAATCTAATTTGATAGTAAATTTGATTGTGGTTTAACAATTAGATCTAATCGTATGTTTCTCTGTTTTCAAAGATTATTACTAAAAACCACATAAAAGTTTAGTTTCAATGGCGAAAAAGAGATTTTTAATTCAAGTATTGAAATGTAAAGACAAATTTGGACTCGGAAAAAGTTTCTAATTGGTTTAGCCTTTGATTAATCTTTCATTTTGTATTTCGAGTTTAATTCAGTCATAACTTTGAACGGAAAATAGTCAAAGATAACTTTGTACTTTAATAAAATTAATTGAATAATATTGAACAAATCGAATCAGTACTATGACTCTATTCATATTGGGACGGGAACGATCCCTTGTACCTTGGTGATTCGTATTGCTCTTTTTCGATTAAAAAAATACACTGATACCAATTCCAACATATCTTGCCAGTTTCGTAGCCTCAATACTATTAGAAGCCTAAAATGAAAGATTACATTTCCCACGCACCAGTTGTAACCGCAAAAACATCTTATGTCCCAAAACTAATTCATTCGATCTGAAACTTTGTCAATCAACTTATTAATTAAACGATGAATGAGACAGAAAAGAACATAAATTATATTAAAATTAAATTTAATCAGGATAATAGGGAAAGTAAAGACTAAAAAATTTCCATAGTAAATCTTAACTTCAAAAAAGAAAAGTAAATCCAATGTCATTTTCGTACTTACAGTAAAAAGCATCAATTTCTTATGATATGATTCTCGTGGATTATCAAACCAATTTTCTTTCTTGGGTACAGTTTTTCAAAAAGTTGAATAGATTAACTGCCTTCCGAATGTTCGAGATGAACTTATCTATTATTGTAATTATCTTTTCGAAGTGTTTGTAGATTACCGTTTTCTTAGTTTCGGTTATATTTGCATATCTTATTAATTTCATTCAAACAGATCAAGGCGATTCTCACTGTTACCTCTCATTTAAAATCTCGCTTTTCTGATAAAATTTATTCAATAGAAGATTATTAAAAAAACTTTTACTATAAAATTAATTGATAAAGTTGAAGTTTCACATAATCACTTGTCGTAACAATTTTTAAACATCTTTTTGTTTATCTCGACATGTAGACTAACCTAGTTATGATACATTTATGGCACAATAACTCCTGTGACATTTTGGTAAAACATATAAAACATTATCTTTAAAAACGGGATTGATTTGTTTTTTTCCTCATTATTTCTCATATCACATCTTAACCATGTTTAATTTCAATAACGAATTTCTCACTTTGGCTACTCAATTTTTCTACAAAAGTTATTGAAAACGTCTTTGAAAAGCACCGAAAAATCCAAAGACATTTTCATACTTAGTAAAAAGCATCAATTTCTCTCATGATATAATTCTCGTGGATTATCAATCCAATATTCTTTCTTCGGTAGATTTTTCAAAAATGAATTATTTAGTTCGATGTAACCAGAGACGAAATACAATTTCATAAATCTTTTATTGGCTAGATAAATGTTTCATTAATTAAATACACTCCATAATCATGGTTTTTCATTCAGAAAAATCAGTTGAAATTCCAATAATGATAAGTAAAATAAATTGGATTCATTGGAAATTTATCATGAAAGAACAGGTAAAGAAACGATGAGATCATAAATGAACTTGATTGATATCTTCAGGTCAAATTTACTCAAAAGCTCTACGATGAAGTTATACAATTGAGATAAAAGTCTTCAGTATCTCAAGATTGTAGAGAATCAAAAAATTATGAATAGCAGAAACAAATGGAGTTTAGTTTTGTCAATAATTTGGTTCGGTTAATCTCGTGTCTCGATAAATCACTTGAACGGTCGCAATAAATTTAGTTAGTATTCTAATGCTTATTAATCATATGCACATTAAATCATCAATATACAGTAAGTGACGATCAATGATGTTCATCCAGAAAAAGATAAAGTCATAATTAGTCTTATATTAATAATATGAAGCCGAAACTCTTAACGAGATGATTGTTATTAATTCCATTTCAAAATGCATCTCATCTCAATAAATCACCAATAATTTTCTTCGAACAGAAATTTCTGCTAAAACTTTTGTCATTCCTCGTAAAGGGTGTTTGTTAGATCAATAGGTAAACGATAGTATCTTGATCTCTTGCGAGCAATTATCCAGATGAAATTGTCTCCAATTTTATTACCAAAGTCAATAGATAATCTTAAAGTTCATAAAACGGATCCAAAGTAAAATAATCGCGAAATATTCCACCTAAAACTTTCTTAAATCTCGAGTTAACATGAAACCTTTGAACTATTAAGTGTCGATTGATTTTATGCAAACAGATCAAGACGGTTCTCACTATTACCTCTCATTTAAAATCTCGATTTTCTGATACAATTTATTCAATAGAAGATTATCAAAAAAACCTTTACTATATAAATTGATAAAGTTGAAGTTTCACATAATCACTTTTCATAAGTTTTCTTAGTTTAAAACATCTTTTAGTTTATCTCGACATGTAGACTAACCTACTTATGACGCAGTTATGGCACGATAATTGCTGTGACATTTCGGTAAAATAAAAACTGTAAGAGCTCTTGTAAGTAAAGTAAATTCATTCAAACACGATTTCATAGTACATCTTCACTTCAATAGAAACGGAACTGTGGATATCCTTGTCTGCTAATTTTAATCTAAATTCAATCGATCAGTATAGTTTATAAAGCAAAAGTTTTTTCAATCCTTCCAACATACGAAAAGTTTTATTGTAAGATTAATCTCTGAGGCTATCAGATATCTTTTCTTAGAAAAAGAAATTGCCATCTAGTCATTAATCCGACAACGAAATGTCAAACAAATCAATGATTCTCTATAAGCACGAGATTGAATTTTTTTTCCTCATTATTTCTCATATCACATCTTAACCATGTTTAATTTCAATTAAGGCACAAATTACTATTGAATTTGTCTTCTTTTTTCGTTTGTACAATCATCAGAAAAAATTTTTCGACAATCATCAATTTCCACTTTAGATAAAAAAAATTCCTGGACAATCCGATCGATATATTAGGGCAAGCATTATGTCTAGTGGTTAAAACTTTTTATAAGTGAATCTACTCTCATTAATCACGAACTATTAATAGTATTAATAATAAAATATTCATCAAGTTTCAATGAAAAAGATTCTCACTCTGTAGTCTAGAAAAATTCAATCGATTTCATTTTTGGACGTTTTTTCGAAAAATTCAGTCAATGCATATTCTCTTCCATTGAAAATATTCAAAACTTGGAAAGCTTCGGCTCGACTTAATAGAAATATCATCCAGATTATAATAATGTTGATAATATGAAATTCAAGAAATGAAAGTACTCTAATAATCTCATTCTACCATAAATTAATAAAGCTCAAGTTATTCGATTTCCATTCTAAATTGAAAATAAAAAGCCCACTTTTGATCGCTTGAATTTATCAGCGAGAAGAAACAAAATCAACAAGAATTAATAATAAATATACATAATTTAACATTTTTCTTAATGATGAATTATGAGTTATTGAATGAATGTAAAAGTTTTATCTAATTAATGAGTAAATGAAAATTTATTCGCTTACATGTGAAGATCTGGTGATAATGCTGAATCTGAATATACGTTATTCTTGGATCATTCGAACTCGAATACTATTGTAAAAATTAACTGATCTTAATTCACTCTTTCGTCTAGAGTGCTAATTATAGTTAGAGTATAAGATATTATATTAATAATAATAATTTCTACTATTTTACTTTTAGAAGCAAAGTATTAATTTGATGGAAAATTATATTAAAAGCAAAGCTTGAATGGCTGAAATGAAACTTAATTACAACAAATCGAAAAGAACTTAAAAGTAAATGATGTTTAATCATGAGCCTTGATTTAAGTTGTATTGATAATTATAATTCACTAAGCAGATAACAAATTTGATAAAGATAAATTGACAATTAACTTTTTTGATCTCGCAAACTCAAATGAGTGAGAGAGCTGAAAATAAGACGATTAAGCTATTGTAATGACGATACACTTGAAGGTTCGTTGATTTTGTTCAATCTATTCAGATAAGAAAATTTGTTTGATTGATAAAAACAGTTAATTTACATAAGTTAATAATAATAACGATAAGAAACTTAATCATCTTCCAAATAATTCTAAATTCATATTTTCACCTCGTCTTTTTTCGTTTGGTGGAGCAAACGATCTTAATGTTTTCGGATGATTTTTGGATGAATTTAGCTAATAGAGGAGATGACGGTTGATTCACATAGCAGAATGAGGATTTTCTTTCACATTCAAATCCTTTTTTACATTCAATGACAATGTTATTGAACTTAAGTTGTAAATAAATAGAATTGATAAAGATGAGATTATATTTAAAGACGAAATGACTAGATGATTATTTCTTTTCTGGTTAAAATACAAAGACAAAAATAAAATAATCGACAGTCACATAGATAAAAAGCTCGAATGATAATATGAACGCCATTTAGAGCTTAGTTTCTCCTTAAAGTATATTCTCGTGTCTGTCTATCGTAAGTTGATTTGGAATATTAATATAGTGAAGTTGATTCAATTCACTGATATATTCTTTGAACATAACATTGTATTGATATTCAGGTTAGAATGCAGAATTGATGTTTGTCAAACCAGTTTAACCTCATTATATCAATAATTAAAATTTCTTATTTCTCATTCCATTCTTAGTCTCTTTGTTATATTTGCTCACAATTATATCGACATCGCTAAAAAAATTGAGAACATTAAACTTAACTTAACTTGAATTGAAGAAAATTTAAAACTTTCGTTCTGTACATGCATATCCATCTGGACAATTTACTCGTGATGATCTTATCTTAACACAAAAGCTACAATAACACGGTGAATATTTTTTTCGAGAAATTCTAACTTCTTTTTGTACTTGTGAAAAAAAACAAAAATTTTTTGAAAAAATCGAAAATAGCGGAGAGTTTAAAAAGGATTTTAACGTGAAGAAAAATCGTCACTGTTTTAAGTGAATAAACCGTCATTCTATGTGATTACTGTGATTGAAAGTTCTAGTAAATTGTATCTTCTATCTGGATGCTACATAGTAAACGAAAAGATCCATTAAAAGATTGTCCATCTCTTAAATTATGTTACCCTGTTAACAAATTCTACTATTGATGGAATACATTACATATGATTCTATCCTTTGAACAAGTTATTGTTATCTTCATAATGTGATATCGATTTTGCTGTCATTCGATGTTGCATCTTGAAGATTATCATGATCACAATGGCTAAAATCAATATAATAGTTTTACATATGTTTCTGTCGAATTTCTTCCGATCTAATTTACAAATCAACGAAATTTTGGTGATTTTTCAGTTCTGAACTCAATCTAAGACAGTCCCGCTCTGCCGCTAAAACTTTAGCCAAAAAACATTTACTTTTCTCTTGTCTCTCGTAAGTTTAATTTTTGCTATAGAGTTTACAATTTAGGCTTTAAATTATCAAATGAAGATGATTTATTGTTGAAGGTAAAATTAATGATGTTATACTCGCATCAATTAGGAGCTATTTTGAAATGGATTAAAGTATTTGAAAAGTTAAAACCAAAGATTAATTTGATGAGAAAAGTAACAATAAAGATTAATAATCAGTTGAATTAATTTTACTTTTGTTTCATGAAGAAATTTCTTAAGCTGTTGATCGTTCCCGTCCCAATATGAATAGAGCCATAGTACTGATTCGATTTGTTCAATATTATTCAATTAATTTTATTAAAGTACAAAGTTATCTTTGACTATTTTCCGTTCAAAGTTATGACTGAATTAAACTCGAAATACAAAATGAAAGCTTAATCAAAGGCTAAACCAATTAGAAACTTTTTCCGAGTCCAAATTTGTCTTTACATTTCAATACTTGAATTAAAAATCTCTTTTTCGCCATTGAAACTAAACTTTTATGTGGTTTTTAGTAATAATCTTTGAAAACAGAGAAACATACGATTAGATCTAATTGTTAAACCACAATCAAATTTACTATCAAATTAGATTAAAATTAGTTGAAACCACATAATCTGTACACTTAAAGTTAATTAATTATGTGTGTCTTGAGATTTAGTCTGTTTTTAAGCATTTTGATTGATTCCAATTGAACTCCAAGTTTATCTTTTCCATATTTGATTGATGATTTGCAAATGACTAGATGATAGTATCTTTAGATTTAGTCAAAGCTTCGAGAGCTGAATTCAATGCAAGAAAACTAAGGTGAGTTGAAACCTCAGTAAATTTCAAATTCAAAATCTACGAAAGATGAATAAAAGAAAATGAAACAAAAGCAACGTGATTAATACTGATTCTCATTTACCATGATATTTACTATTAAAACTCGAACTTTTGTGCAGTTTATAACTGGTAGATCTAAACTAGAGAGACTTAAAAATATTATCATGTTGAAATATAATATAACTCAAACCTCGTAATGTCTCTTAGAATTTGTACCATTTCTTGTATTAGAAGAGACAAGAAATACAACGAAGAAGATTTTTACAACTTGTTTTTATACTTGTCAAAAAAATACAAAACTCCAGCAAGAAAAAGCCTCATCAATGAATGAAAATTCTGAAAATCTTATCATGGACGCAAAAAATTCATTAGTTTTTATGAAAAAGATCCTCTCTGACGAATGCAAATACTGTTCGAAGGAGTAAAGAAACGATACAAAGTAATATTGATAGTAGTCTTTTGATGGTCAGTCATAGTGTTTTTGAGTTTCTCAAGACATTTTTGTCCTTAGATAATTTTGATTTAACTGATAAAATAAGACGAAAGTAATGTCTACATAGACTTAAAAAAGAGATTACAACAGTTACATTTCAGCTAAAGTCGCGAAAGACTTTTAATAGTTCAAAGGTTTCATGTTAACTCAAGATTTAAGAAAGTTTTAGGTGGAATATTTCACGATTATTTTACTTTGGATCCGTTTTATGAACTTTAAGATTATCTATTGATTTTGGATATAAAATTGGAGACAATTTCATCTGGATAATTGCTCGCAAGAGATCAAGATACTATCGTTTACCTATTGATCTAACAAACACCCTTTACGAGGAATGACAAAAGTTTTAGCAGAAATTTCTGTTCGAAGAAAATTATTGGTGATTTATTGAGATGAGATGCATTTTGAAATGGAATCAATAACAATCATCTCGTTAAGAGTTTCGGCTTCATATTATTAATATAAGACTAATTATGACTTTATCTTTTTCTGGATGAACATCATTGATCGTCACTTACTGTATATTGATGATTTAATGTGCATATGATTAATAAGCATTAGAATACTAACTAAATTGATTGCGACCTTTCAAATGATTTAACGAGACATGAGATTAACCGAACCAAATTATTGACAAAACTAAACTCCATTGTTTCTGCTATTCATAATTTTTTGATTCTCTACAATCTTGAGATACTGAAGACTTTTATCTCAATTGTATAACTTCATCGTAGAGCTTTTGAGTAAATTTGACTTGAAGATATCAATCAAGTTCATTTATGATCTCATCGTTTCTTTACCTGTTCTTTCAGGATAAATTTCCGATGAATCCAATTTGTTTTACTTATCATTATTGGAATTTCAACTGATTTTTCTGAATGAAAAACCATGATTATGGAGTGTATTTAATTAATGAAACATTTATCTAGCCAATAAAAGATTTATGAAATTTTATTTCGTCTCTGGTTACATCGAACTAAATAATTCATTTTTGAAAAATCTACCGAAGAAAGAATATTGGATTGATAATCCACGAGAATTATATCATGAGAGAAATTGATGCTTTTTACTAAGTATGATGCTGAAGTCTTTTTTCTCCACCAATCAGGAAAAAATGACTCTCCTGTTTGAACCAAGATTCACAAGTTCGTCGATGGATTAGAGCACGATGTTGCTGTGCTTGAGATGATGAGAAGAAATTTTGTCATTCATTCAAATTATTTCATCTCTAATGTCTTCATGTCACATGTTTGTACTGTAGTCTTTAATCTCACTTGGATAACTTCATTGTGGAGCTTTTGAGTAAATTTTACTTTCAGATATTAATAAAGTTTATTTGTGATCTCATCTGATGAGAATAGGTAAAGAAACGGTGAGTCTCATCGTTCATCGTCAGAAATTTCCGATGAATATAATATTATAAATTAATTATACTTTTCATTATTGCTACTGCAAGCAATTAAGTAGCTTCATCCTTGAAAAACTCAACAAAATAAAGTTGAGGAAAATCTAGAATGTGTAAAAAATTACAAAATCTTCCGTTTGAATTTTATTTATAAATATTTTATTGATTCCATTTCCTGCCAGTTATTTATATCTATATCTTTATCTCTATAATGTTTTCACATTAAAATAAACAATTAATGTTCTCACGAAGCGTCATCTTATTGTCAATATATTTGTATATAAAAATTATAGATAGCCAAAAGGAGAAAGCCGTTGCATTATTCTTGGATTATTACTTATTTTTAGACAAATTCGATAAAATTCGTGTCTTTGTTGAAATCAAACACGGTTAAGATTTGATATGAGAAATATTGAGGAAAAAACAAACAATCCCGTGTTTAGTTATGATGGAATATGATGATTAATGAGTAAATTTTGAGAAATATTTGTTGTTATTGATATATTAATTATATAATCATAATATTGATGAAATCTCAGATCTAAACATCATCTCAATTATGAACAATAAAATTCATTATTTTTATCAAATTGAGAAATTTTAAAGCCAAAATAAAAAAAATAATTCAGGTTATAAATAATCATACAGTAAATCAATTATTTCATGTTGTTCTCTTCACTATTTTATTTAAAATGCTAATTTTGAATGAAAAATCGTCCGCTTGATTCTTCTCATGAATATTTTATTTTATTAATTAGTATTCTATATTTACCAGTTATTTATGTAATATTCTTTAAAACAATAATTGCTAAAATAAACATTGTAGCTTTCGCAGATAGTCATTTTATTTATGAGTAACTACAGCATAGTGCAGGTTTTTATTTTTTTCTATTTTATTAATTTAATAGATTTTGATGAAAGCTCATTCACAAATCTGAAGAGTCATAAACATAACTCATAAACAGTCTAATTTGGATTTAGCATCGATTTATACATTATTTATTTCAACATAATTATATAAAATATTGAATAGGTTATTTGGAATGGAACAAATGATCTATCTATAATTTTTAATCCGATTAACAATTAAATCAGTAGAAAATGGCGCTAATTTTATTTGATCAGCATTTTAATTTCTCAATCTGGAGTAAGAAGTGAAGATGAACCGACAATTTTAATATCAGCTAGAGGTTGATCTTTGATTGATAGTCGAACTAAATTGCCATTGATTGACTGCATTCGGTTAATTTTACCAAGAATATGGCAAAGAGTTTCCTTTGGTTGATCACTAAAATTAAGACTTGATTCCAAATAACGTTGAAGTAAATAAATGTAAGCACAGTACTCCAATCTATTGAAAATAATGAACGAAAAGATTAAAGAATTTTTCTTAAAAATAGACTATCATTACCTTATTGCCTCCGGTGACTTGAGATTTGGTAGGTTACAATTGAACAGCATTATAACAATAATGAGTTGGTTGATGATTACATTGTTTCTCCAAATTGGACTAAGAGTTCTCGCAAACTCAAGATAATCCTCGTAAAACGATTTGTCAAATCGCTCTATGTCTTCGAATTTAACTGTCATTTTGGTTCCTTTTATCTATAATTTTCAATAAATTACATGTATTATTATTATGATGAATTTGCTCACAAGTTCGCTCTAAGTTTGATCGAAGTTTGAACTTTCGCAGTTGAATACAAAGATTTGAAGACCTTAATTTTTAATATTAGCTATTCAATTATCAAAATCTACTGTTAATATAAGATATAACTCAATTGTTCATGTTTTTCATGCTCATTCCATAATTTAATGAGAGATAATTTGCCATTGTAAAATTGGCTCACCACAAAGATTAATGAGCTCCTTCACTCTGAATAATCTCTAACAGGTAATAGATGGCGTTCATAATTGCACTAGTTTCTATGGTTAAGTATTAATAATTGCAATCGAAAGATGGAGAAAGAGCAAAAAAGGTAAAAAAGTCAAGTGATTTCGATAAAGCTTATCAGTGATTTGTTATCATGGGATTTCTGGTTGATGATTTTAATCACTTTTGTTTCTTTGTTATCCCGTAATCAAGATAATCATTTGAACAATTGAACTTCACTAGTTTACTTACCGGCCAAAGTAAATTTTCTACATCAAATAAGAAGATGCCTCTCATCGCCAATATATCGGCATAAGTACCTCGAATTAAATTCATTTGATCTTCGACGGGAAGCTCAGCGTATGCGGTTAACTTCTTGGTCATGGAGAGTAAATAACCGACCGAAACATTGTAACAATCATCAATCAAACTTTCTGCAGTAGTAGTTGGACAAGCCAAAGGTTCGTTAAAAACTCCATAGGCCAAGGTAAGTTCTATTAGTCGAGTCTCTTCCATTGAGTTCAGCGCTAATGTTGCCATGTGCTTTTCGTTTCTCATGTTGATTCGAGTGAAATAAGAGTCAATTATATGATGGAAAACATTCAAACTAACTGCTTTAGATGATTCCGATTGTGAAGATGATAATGATGATGAGGTGGATGTAGATGGTAAGGTTGAAGTAGTTGGTTTTACAAAGTTATCAATTTTTTTATCAATCTCTTCAGTTACCCAGTATTTCATTTGTTTACATAGACTTGGTTCAGGTGTTTTCATTTGATTTTGAATTGACGACGATGATGATGATAAAAGTGGTGGTTCTGTTGATTTTTTAATTGGTGCTATTTCTGGTGTGTTGACTGAGAATGGTGATATTGGTTTGGTAGTTGTTGATGATGAGGCTGATGAAGATGAAGATAATGTTACATGTGAACACAATGGTTTTGGTTGTTGCTTCTTGACTAAATTCTGGTAAACTGGCAAACAATCTGGATCATAACTGTTGATAGTCAACGAATTAACTTTCATTGATACATCATTAGCACCTTTGCTGTCTAAAGCACAAACATCTTGACTTGATCGCTCTGGAGATGAAGTAATTGAGAGAGAAGGAGATGACGAAGCTGATGATTTACCTGTAAAAGTGATAACAGATGATCTTTGTAATGGACTTGATTGAGCTGAATTACGTGAGATCGAACTTCTTGTAGGAGTTTCATTTGCCTTCACAAGATGAGCAAAAAAGTTCTGATCAGAAATCTTATGAAAAAATTGAGCCACTGATTGCCTATTATTATTATCAATCGGTTTATCATTTGTATTTATGTTTACTGAAGTTGAAGTAGTTGATTGCCATTGTCTATTGACCCTTGATCCATCTAAACTCTGTCCATTAACATTAGTGCTTGGCCAATTTGAGCTTCGCCTTTCATGATTAGTTCCAGCGTTGGAACTACTATTACTATTTCCACTAATTGAACTTCCTCCGACACTGTTTGTGGCACCACTTCCACCTCCTGTTCCAATCGGTGGGTTTGTTTTGAACCTTTTAGTCGATTGTCCACTTGTACCCATTTCTCGTCGAAGTTTACGTTCTTTTAAAATCGCTCGTCGAATTTTCAACTGCTCTTCAGATTGAATCCATTCTTTTATCATTCCAACAGCAAAACATTTCTCTAGTCTACATTTGCGACAATGTTTGCGAGTTGCGATCGTAATTTCACAGTTATCGTTGAATGGACAAGCCAGCTTCTAGTAGGGAAACAGTTAAAGGATTAAAAGAGTACCGAAGACTAAAAGTGCATTACAAAGGTACTTACATCACGTTCATTTGCCGTTCTCCTGAAAAAGGCCTTACAAGATTCACAGGTTATGGCACCAAAATTATTTCCAAAAGATTTGTCTGAACATACAAGGCACGAAATTGGTTTGTCGGGTCTAGAAGAGGGCACGTACGAACGCAATGAGGCTGTGTCAGGAACCATCATGAAAATGGTTGATGCCAAATGAAAAGATCCAAAGAAGAAAAGTTCAACAAAGAACGAACTTAATCAAGATGATTAAAGTAACCTTGATGAACCCAAGACTGTCAATGGAACAGTTTGACTTTCCGCAGTTTTTGTTGCTGTGTAACAATTAGAAATTAACAAGTCAATTGATATAATAAATGGATGAAGCTATAAAATATTTCTTGTAAAATCCTCGATCAAACTAAACTGATCTAGTGATCTAGGTGAATGTTCAACAATTGAATATAAACACTGATACCATGGATTAAGGTGAGTTCACTAATTACAAGAAATAGCAATAAGTTTAAGTAAATAACTATCACTATAAATATAAACAGGACACTAATTAGTTGAGTGCTCAGTGTATTAAGGACAAAAAAAGTTTATCATCATTGGTTAATTATCTTGATTAAATATGGTGAGAATATCAAATGGTACGCATGTTTCGTTTGTGTAATTAAAACGTATATAATTGTTACTCAACGATACAGGGCGTTCCAATTTCACTATTCTGTTATTAATCATCATCTAATTAATATGGTTAACTTTGTTTCCTTTGTCTTACCTAATCAATTAATTCATCAATCTTCAGCACCTTTGAAACTTTGTATCCTTTTTCCAGATTCATTTGTCCTTTACAATTAATACTAATTGAATTCATTTTGTATTCAAACAAATGATAAAGTTGCATAAAACTTTTCATCACATTACAATTTATATTAATACATTAGTTACATAAACTTTAACCATATGAAACAGTCGATCTCTTTACCAAGATGTTTAATTATTTTCAATTCTAATCAAAGAATCATATTGAATTGCATGCAAGTCAATCTGTCAACAATTGTACTCAAAGTAGTGAAACGAACTGTGAGTACAATTGATTATCTCAATGATAAGTCAACTTTGATCTATTAATATGGGTGATAAATTTGATTAATGAGTTGATAAGCTGATTTTGAATTAACAATTTAACTTGTCTAAACTCTAAATCAAGTGAATCATCTGATGGGATTTCATCAAATTTAACCTAATTACATTCCTGAACTCTATGCTCTCTTGTTGATACTCAGTCAATATCAACTATTAATATAAGTTCAATTGCTAGCACGAAGTGAATTTTGTGATTAGAATTAAACGTTCGGAATTAATTTCTCGCAACTTTCAGGTTTCCCTGTAATTATCGATACAAGAATCAGAAGAAAAAGTTTCTTCAGTTTCTATGTGTCAATCATGTTTCGTTAACTTTTTTCTGTTTTATGGAGCTTATTACCTTTAGATTAATTTCCATGTAGATTGTCTGATTAGATTATAACTATTAATACTGTCAACATTTACTAGAGACACATAGTAACAAAATGAAGAACGGCTGTTTCTTGCTACGATATTTAATTTACTCTTAATCATTATTTACAAGTAGAATTGACGACAATTAGAGATGTATTTCGATATCTGTCAATTCATAGCAACTCATCTTTCGACTTTCCATTCCATCAATGCGAATTATTCGACCTTTGCTGGCCACAGTTGTGCTTCGAAAACTAACATCTAGACCTTTTCTACTAAGAGAAAAACGACTGTAGATATTGAACAACAGAATAGACTTTTTATCATTTATGTGGACATTTGATGATAATTTATATAAAAATAATAATTAAAAGAATTACATTGAATGAAAAGAGAAATTCTATGTGGAAGGTGGATGGAAGTTTCCATAAAATGCTATGAGTGCAAGACATGGAAGTACAGTAACATTCTGAGAGGAAGAGATCGATATTTTTTGGTTACATTCGATGAAAAGTATAATCACAAAGTTAATTTAGTATTAATACATGAATTTATGGATCATTTTAGTTCCATAACAACAGGTTTATTTTCAGCCGTTTTTTTTCGTGAACTTATAGAAATGGGAGAAGTTGGTGTTGTGGTTGTGGTTGTAGTTCCTTTCGAAGAATTTTTCCCAGTGAAACTCTGCTGATTGAAAAGTTTAGAACTTCTTGTGGATAAAGTTGAAATTGGATTTGATGATGATGTTTTCGAGGAAAGAGATGAGATGTATGTTGATGGGAATTTGCCGGAAACCATTCTAATGATCGCTGGTCGAGCTTTACTATTCGTAACGATCTCGAAGAGAAATATGAAAATACCCTACAAAGAGATTGAGTTAATTAATTAATTGACTAGAGTTTACTTTTAAGGATAAGATAATCTCACTTGTGATCCGTTGATTATTATAAATAGATAAGATATCCAATCTGCCCATTCATTGAAATACAGAAAACCAATTATCCAAGTGAGTCCAAGTAAAATTAATAATGAACAAGATCCTTTCAACCAACGACGAACTAGCCCGTTATCTTGGCGATTCTGGTCAGGTCGATTTCCTCTTGCTGCCCAACTCTTTTTCTTTAAATTACTTAATAGCGCGATCTGTATCGATTTTCCATAGATTATCATATTTGACGCTATTATCAAAGCAACTGGGCCAGCAAAGAACCAGATTCGTGATGGATACAAAGGATTAGATATCCAACAACTAAAAATTGATTCAGATAAATGGAAGATTAGAACCAAATGTTTACGAATTGTAATCAGACCAACTTACTAGTAGCTTGTGTCGTCGTAAAAACATTCAATACCAAGAATTGCAACAGTAACACCCAACCAGATTAGTGCTAATCCATAGCCAAGTAAGTAGAGCCATCGACTGCGAAATTCAAAGTTTAGAGGAACCACAACAATCATTTGGTATAAAAGGTAACCCTCAAGTGACATCCATGTAAATGTTGCTGCTAGGAAATAAAAAAGTGTCGCTGAAATGACTCGACACCAGAGCTGAAATAGAAAAAAAGATTTGTAAAACTAAACTTAACGATCAAAATATAAATTACTTCCTCAATGGTTATTGTTAGTATCCAATATAATATCGATCGTTAATGTTACTAATTATATATACGTAAAGAGAAAAGTGTAAAATCAATTATCAGTTTCACACAGTTTCTGATGATGTTGAGTAAACAATCAAGAAAACATAAGTGATTCATTTAATTTCCGAGGAAATGGATTTACACCTTTTGAAATTTACTCATATACAGGACGTAACAACCAAATATCCGGACTTTTGACGCTCTACCATTTCTGAGCTATTTATAAGCTACGATTTTTTTCTTCGCGATTCAACAGAGAAAATGAGAAAGTTTTGTTGTGTCCTGGTTTGGAACTTTTCCATAGAGACGTTACCGAACAGTGGCCTCTCAAAGTCGGAAAAGTGGTACATTTAGATGCAAAACTTTTTTCTGAATTATTAATAGTATTTAGGCCAATTTAATCTTCATCATTAGTCGTTTAATAAGTTTATAATTAAGCCAATTAAGCTACTGAATGAAACAAATAGGCACTGATTTTAGACTAGCTAGTACATTGAGATGAACTTTTTGTCGTAAATACTAATCTGGCGTCGGGAATTAACTAGGACTTGATTTCAAGGCAATCGAAAAAGGCCAAAAAAGAAATATTTTCAGAAAAAAAGTCACAAACCAGGACACAACAAAACTTTCCCATTTTCTCTGTTAAATCGCGAAGAAAAAAATCGTAGCTTATAAATAGCCTAGAAATGGTAAAGCGTCAAAAGTCCGGATATTTGGTTTTACGCCCTGTATAAACAATTAATCTAATTTAAAATACATGAGCATCAATATTTTTGCTGATTATTGAGGAAGCAATTAAACGCAATCAATTTCGTTTGATGAAATTAAAAAATCAATTACTCACAATATTTTCTGTGTGTTCAACACCAAACATTAGGATAAAATCGGTAATCAAAAGACAAATACAAAGATTTGTTGTTATAGTTACTCGCTTATTAGTTATCGGAGTGCTTTTAACCGGAGGTAAAGTGATGAGGAAAAAGATGGTTAAAATTAGCGATATAACGGATGCAGTTAAGAAAACGAGAGTTAGAACAGATTTGACTTGGTCGTCTTCCTGTCGACCAGAGAGGTCCATAAGAATCGCGAAGTTGGTTAAATGTGAACAATGACAAACAGTTTTTCGTCGAGTTGATGCAATCGGATCGTAAACACATCCAGTCGAGTTCCAAACTGTATTAACTTGATCCCAGAAAACGCATTGAACAAGGTCACCTCTGTGTCGCAACATGTTATGGGACAAAGAGACTTGGACATTTAGATTGGCAACTTTTTCTCCGAAACTGAATGAAACCAAATCGGAGACAATGTTGACTTTTTCTTCTGGTGGTTTCATGTAATTTGAAATCTTTTTGATTATTGTTCCAAGGCCTGATGGTCGACCGCATGCTGATGCTGATGTAACAGTGTCGAGGTCAAATCCTGGATAAAAATCAGCCAAATCAATGTTAATTGTTGTTCAATAATTCAACTTCAAGTATTACATTGATTTAGAAAACGATATCGATTTGATAATTTACTATCATAAGACTGATCTCTGATGGTATTTGTGTAAAGTAACAATAATTACCTAAGAAAGAATTGAAGCAATTTTCAACTTTTATTACCAAATGATTGAAATGATTAAACTGAAGGAAAATTACCTCAATAAAATAAAATAAAATAAACTCGGCGTTAATTGTTGTAAACCCAAAGAGGCAAACTAATGTGTTAACATGATAACATTTGTTTATCTTTTAGTGAGGATCAAGGTAATAAAATGATAGTTGATCAATTGCAACGCGAATCTCAAGTTAATCCAATTAACTCACTGTTAAATATAATAAACTAATTTACCAATTGTGATGTCAAACAATTGACTAAGTGTGGGGTGTAAATATTTACCTGATGGAAACTTGATCTGTGCAACTTGTGATGAAGCCGTTTGTTTTGATGGAAAGGCCACTTCTTGGTTAATGTAACTATGGTTCTCGAAGGCAAACACTTCCATTTGAATCGAATCGGCATCAATGGGAATAGATGAATTTTGCTCCAATTCACAAGCTAAATTCAGTCCAAACTGCTCAGTTTGCGAAATGATCTGCGTCGCGTAAACGGGCGTCTTTTCAGTCTCCGTATTTTTCCAACATTGCTCATTCTTCGTCTCCATCAATGCTGACAAAATGGTACAAAGCTGTTGTGTGAATGTCACTCTTTTGGCAGTTGCAACAGTCTTGTTTTTTATTGCATCTAATTCGGAGTCGATTTTAGCACCCAATTTTTCAGTTAGCGCAACAGTTTTCAGAATATGGTCAGAAGTCGACAGGACAAAATTATCTTGTTTAATATCATCCAAAATGGCCTGAGTAAGATCTTGTGAACTTCCTTCATCGTGAGTGATGTTTTCGTTGATTTGGGCAAAAAAATCATCAACGTTTTTAGGTTCGACTTCAGGATTAACATCCGTTTGGTTTTGTTCCGTTTCTTTTGCTACAGTTGTAATTGGGTCTGGAACTTCAGTAATTGGAGATTCGGTTGGTTTTTCAGTAATGGGATCAATTACCGTTGTGGGGATGTCAATTATTCCTCTGGTTAAAGACAAAACAATTAAATGATGCACATATTTAGATTTCAGAAATTTTTTACCAATAATCAACTTACGGTTTGAAACGATATTCACATAAAGCGTGACCTTTGGCTTCAAGATTCCGGTGAACTAATCTGAAGTTTGGAAAATAATCAAAATTCTAGTGACTCTGAATTGACAAGATCAAAGAAGGGCAATTGGACTTACTTGGGTGTGATGGATAATCTATTAACGAGCAAAACTAAAACGTTTCCTTCCTTCGGTTCATCGCTTGATTTGATAATGTCTTTCAGGCAATTCGATTGTAAATCTGTTAAAGGGTTTGATGTACTACCACTTAGCATTTCCATTACAACTTCCGGCAGTGAATCGTTCTTGGTCATTCTGGGTCCAGAAATAATTTGTGTCCAAATCCAATCATGTGAACCAGATTCAGTTTTAGCTTCAATGAATGGCTTTATTACATCAGGAATCTTCTCCCATTCGTTACAAGCTCCAATTGAGATTAGATCGGCCGATCGTAACCCTCCGAGTTTTTGTCGACACCAACGTCGAGCTTCATCAAAACCTTTGATTTCTGGGTCATAAACGTAAATTCGGCCTTTTTTAGGGTCACAAGTAGCAGAACTTCCAGGGAGCGAAGCTTCTTCGCATCTCTCTTGCAAAAGCTCGATTACTTCGTCACTTATGTTATCGTCTGAATTAAAAGCGAAGAAAGAAAATATTTTTAGATTGATTTTTAACTTGTACCATCAAGATTGTTCGTCCCATTATAGAGTAATTAGAAAAATTTTTATTTTCGTTTTCTTTAGGGTTTAAGGAATCGCTTTCACTTACCCTGTAAGGAAATTGGTACCAGAATAGTCAAAACGATCACTAGTGATTTGAATAAGTCCATCACCTGGATTTTAATATGTCTTATTGTAACTACAATGGAAGAACAAAAAGATAATTAAGATTACAGTCAACTTTTAATTAGTCTTACTAATTATCTCTGCCTAAAATATACTCGTTTTTGGAGACATAATAATACTTGAAAGAGAAAAATAGTAAAAATGATAGTTGAGCATTTTAAGGCTTTTTCGTGACAATTTAACATCAAACGAATGCTTATAAAATCTCCATTTATGTAGTTGAAATTAAAAGATAAAATAAATCAGGTAACAATCAAGTGATGATTTAATATAAATGTTACAATTAATCATCTTGAATGAATCAGACGAATTTACTTCTCAACAGTTACAATAAAATTTTATTAATAGTTTCAAGACGAATTGTTTTTCTCAATTGCTGCTTTTTGACACTAAGACTTAACATTAATTGTGTGATTAGATTGCCTATCAATTGATCAATCTATTTATTGGCGTTTCAATCGTCACTTTATCAGTAGAGTAAATCTATTGAAATGACCATTTCTAACTCGAGGTTAATTACCTTCCAATCAAAAGATCAAAACTGTACAACAAAAGTATTTATCGTTGATGATTTTAATTAATCTAATCATTTGTGGTAATTACTGCTGATTGTTGATGATTAAATATATTTGTCTTTTGTTTAAACTGTTGGTGTCAAATTGCAGGAAAATTAATCTAAATTAGCAACTTACCTTAATTTGGAACTAAAATTGTTAACTTTCGAAATGTTTAATCAAAAGGACCTTTGATATTATTATTGTTCAGATAATCACAATAGTTAACACTTAATTTATATAAAAACATAGATTAAGATTATTGATTGAAAAGTTCATCTTGAAGTTAATCAAAGATAAATTGTTTACAATTGAATGATATTGTTATCGTTGTTCAATTGATTTGTCTCATCACCGATCACAAAGACACATGAAGAAGAAGTGAGAGACAAAGTGAAATAGGATTAAAGTTAATTGTTTAGTAGCAGTCGATTACCATTAACAACAAAAAGATAAATAAAATAGTTAATTGTAGTAATCAAATTTGATAAAAAGCTTTTAAATACTGACAATGTTATAATAGAAAATTTGATCAACGAGAATGAGAGTTACTATTTATCTCTATTGTAGTGGTTACATGCGCCAACATTTTGATTCTAATCAATTGATTAATTTCACTGATTTAACTTATCGCCAATTACTCTGTAGATGGCACTAGATATTTATTGCATTTCTATTAATTAAATCAAAGTAACTCCATCTAGATGTTTAATTGATTTCAATTGTCATTTATTTTTCGTCTTACACCCGATAAGGTCTAGTTTGTAAGGATTGATGTCCAATTTTCATGAAATATTATTAATTAAAATTAAATTCTTTATATTAAGAACAGTCAACAATTAATCAGTCCATTCAACTGAAACTTTTGTGTATTTCAAGACTAAAATTTTTAACCATTTTGCTCTATTGCAATAAAATAGAAAATTTACAATTTACCATAGACTTTTACTTACTGGTTGATTTCATCGAACTCCATAAATTCCTTCTTATCAGGACAATTCCGTGAATATGGGAAACAATTAACAAGAATAATTTTGGAGTTTGGAATTTGAATTTGGCGGTTCAGTTGAACAATCGATGTGATCATATGCGACGGTGGCGCCATCTGGATGCACATTAAAACCGTTCAATTTGAAAATATTTGTTGTTTGGTGAAAGCAAATTGTTTTCTTGATTAATTTTGAATTTAATTCATATTTTGTTGAATTAATTTTCGTTTAATTTGTGTATCAAAATGCCACAAAAAAACATATATTACAGTGATAAATATTATGATGATAAGTATGAATACAGGTAAGTGGATTTGTTTTTCTTACAATTTCAAACTCTCATCTCTTTTCTCTTCTTTCTTCCTTCCCTTAACCATTTTGACTTTAAAAGACATGTAACTTTACCCGCTGATGTAGCAAAGCTTGTTCCTAAAACTCATTTGATGTCGGAAGATGAATGGAGAGGAATTGGGATTCAGCAAAGTCAAGGATGGGTCCATTACATGGTACATGAGCCTGAGCCTAACATTATCCTATTTAGAAGGCCAATTAAAGGTCAGCCTCCAAGTCAATTTGATCAATTGAAAGCAGAAATGACTGCTGAGCAATGATTTTTTTTCAAAAAAAGTCAACCGTCAAAATATATTTTAATTACCTCTTGTCATTCCGTCGTTTTCTATTCACTTTTCAAATGAAAAGTAAATGTAAATTTGAAAAAAAAACATTCGCTGTATAAAATGGAAACTGTTGAACACAAACCTTAAGGCTAAATCTCCACTAACTGGTCTCTAACATCATTAAAATATTCCCGCCTTAATCAATGTTTGTTTTGTTTCGCGTTGATGACGCTTAAATTTTACGAGTTGAGACTCAGTTCTAATTTTAAACGATAGTTAAACCATTTTATTAACACATTAAAATTTTGTAAGTGAAATTTTGAAAAGAAATCAACATTAAATACATTCTATTGGATAAAATTATGAGAATAAACAATTTCAATAAATTATAATAAATTAGTTGAAAAATTAACCAAAGTATTAAAAATAGATAACAAATTTTTTGAATTAATTGGAGATTTGGATCAGACTTTAAGTGCTATTTTCACACTAAACTTGTTTCGTTTTTCGAGTTTTTCTGCTTTTCCAAATATTGAGCGATGTCGTTCAGTTTTCCTCTATTTAAGAAAAGTTTCGCTTTGAGTGACCTTAATTTCTTTGGAATTTCCAATTCCCTTAATGATTCAGATACATCACGTCTCCATGGTCCAGGTAATTCCATTGAACGGGCAATCAGTTCAGATTTGAACTTTATTGGTGCTTCGATTGTGTTATTTCCACCAATCTGGACGAGTTTTGATCCCAAAATTTGCAATTTGATTCCATTAACCGAACCAAAAACAGTTAAATTTGGCTTAATTACGAGGTCACCCTTAAAAGCGATAGTTGCGTTTATATTTGCATCGGCATCATTGCGAAGATAAGAAGATACTGGAATTGCGTTGATATAATTAACGACTAGATCATCAATTTCAAGAGAAGTGAAATTTTTCCAACCATAGAATTGGATTATCGGGTTGAGATTATTTAAATCATGGAGTAGATTTGAACGTTTACTAGTCCTCAGATCATCGACTTGAAGACTTCCGTAAATTAATGTAGAGTTGACCTTATTAGGTTTATCTTTAAGGAAAACACTACGAGGGAAGTTGATATCGTTTCCATTGAAATTGACCTCAGGCGAATTAACTAACCCTTTACGGAATATAACTCGACCAGGGAAATAAAAATTGCCTTCGATGTTTTGATCACCTCTACTTTGTAAGTTCATTGAAGATGCTCGCAGAATATCAATACCATTAGTTAGAACATTACGACCTGATAAATGACCACCGATATAAACTGGACCAGAAAATGTCGCATTTCTCAATATCACTTCGGAATCAATTGTCTGATTCTTAGTTCTACTGAGATATGTTTTCTGTAGATAATCAACATGGAAATTATTCAGCAGTCCTTTCAGGTTAATCGGCCCTTTGATGTTAAGTTTATTGAATCTTTTCACTCCTCTGATTAAGTTGGTAGTTAAGCGATTGAATGGTCGACCATTGACATTTCCTGCTTGAATCGGTTGTTCGGCAATAACATTACCAGTGATTGTTAGCGAATAAGGTTTCGTGAAAACATCTTGAATTGGTTTACAAACTGGTCCTTCGATTGTGACATTATTAATTGACGAAACAGTGAGATTATTAACTTTTAATCCATGAGCAAACGAAGCATCTCCAATAAAGTTAATTGCTGATTTCCTAGTGATCATTTCTTGACCGAATTTGATTCCATTAATTGTTGATGATTCGACATTTCCATCTATGATTCTAACATGACGAAATTGCATCGGCCGAGTAATAACTATTGGTTTATCGTTGATTGGAAACTGTCGAGACGTTGATCCAATATTTAACTCGTTGATTCTTCCAGTTACAATTAGATCGTTTTCAATGAATAGATCAGAATCTATACTGATATCAGCGTTTATTTCAGATGGAGTTCGCGTTAAATAATTCTTAGTAAAATCATCTTTCGAGTAGCCAGCGAAACTTGAAGTAAATACTAGATTACCAAAATTCGCTTGAGAGGTGAATCTTTTTCTTCCTTTAATTATTTGGGTTTTATTGGATTTAAGATAAACCACCGAAGATAAAATGTCATCAAGCTTCATTCCTGCCAATTCGATGACATCTATATTGGTGCCCATTGGAATAACGAGCTTTTTCACATGAATGTTTGATGAAATGGTTTGGTAATTTCTCTTGGTGATTGAATTACTGAAAAGTTCATCAAATGAGATCGAATTGATCGCTTTAACACCCTCGATAGAGTCAACTGAACTTGGACCCACCACATTAATCGAGCTGAAAGTCTTGTTTCCTAAAATGATTCCATTCCCATTCAGCAAGACGAGATCTCTCATGTTCATATTGTTGAAAGAGGTCACATTCAAGTTTTTAACGTAAAGGTTACCGTTAATTACTTTGGTCGCTGTAATTATCTGGTCTCTAGAAGATGTTAATGAGTCCCAAAGAGCAGCATTAACTTCGTACCCATTAACATAAGTTAGATTCAACGCTGATGTAATCACTAAATTACTCGAGAGGTGAATATTATCATTGATGAATTGTTCAGTATTTGTGGTGATGAAGTCATCGGGAAATTTGAGACCATTGATTTTGTCACAATGTAGAGACTTTTGAAAATTTGCTCTCGCAATGTTTAAATTAACATTAGGGATCTCAGTTTCATTAACGCGCAAATAGTCGGTCATTAAATTGGTTAATTTGATTCCATTTATTGTTCCATCGACTGTAATGTCTTCTAACTCGATTGGACCCGATAGAACACGATCTTTACCCCCTTGAATCATTCTTTCTGCTTTGCTTTTCAATAATTCGAAACTCAGTGGACCAACATTTCCATGAAGTAGTGACACATTTTTTACTTCAATATCTAAGAAATCCTTGTGACCTGTAATCACTTGCGGGCCTCTTCTCAACAGGAGACCAAGAGATCGGTTGATAATTGGATGATGATTTATGTAACCATCAACCACCATGGATCGTATGTGAACAGGGCCAGCGAAAACTTTGTCACCTCTAATCAAAGTCGGTACATGACGACGAACAATAACTTCTTCCAATTTATTACCATTAATCGTGTCAACCTGAATATTACCATTTATGGTCAATTCTTTAACATTAACAACTGAATGAATGGTTTGTGGATCATCGCGAGTAAGCAAATGACGACTGAGAGCTGTGAGATTGAATCCATTGATTGTGTCACCTTCAACAAAAAGATTGTCAACAGCAACATCATTGAATGTTTTTCTACCGGTGATAATACGATTATCACCAATTTGTACCACATTGGAAAGAAAAGTGTCAATATCTGGTCCAATCTGAGCCAAGTTCCCTTCAACATTAAGATCTTTGATAATAATGTCATGAGAAAATGTAACGGGCGAAGTTATGATTTGAGAATCACTTGTAGTAAGAACAGTCTCTCGACTGATTTTATGTCCATTTACCGTTTTAGAGACATTCAATTGCTTAACTCGCACTGGACCTTCAAAATTGACCTCTCCCACGATTACATGATCTCGATCCCTTGTTACAATATCGGCAGTGTCAATGTTATTGATGATTTCAACATTCAAATTATCAACAACTAAATGGGAAAAATTGAAAGTTTCCGCAAGAGTAACATCCTTATTCAAACGGATAACTTTCGATGACAGTTCTTCAACATTGCGACCATTAAATGTAAATGTGTTGATGGACTTTATATCACAACCAACGTCTCCACAATCGAAATAAGCATGATTGAAGGTTATGTTTCCGGAAACTTGTTGATTCCCATTGGTTTTCATTGCACCTACAAGAAGATCGTTCAACTTGACAACTTCTTGCTCAATAGTATTCAAACTGCTAGCGACTGTTTCAAATTTTCGATTGAATTTCTCTCCATGAGAAAGTCCATCTTCACTCACGACATCAGGGGTTTCAAGAGTTTCCAATATACTCAAAGAGTCAAATGTTAAATCTCCATTCAAATGGATACCGTTATGATCGTCGATGTAAAAGACATCGTTGAGCATTTGCTTTAGAGTTTCAATTTCCACAAGATTCTTCAGCGATTCTCGACATTCAATTAAACTGTCGTTGTACCATTTGAAGAAATCATCACTCGGCTGATAGTTTGGATCTCCACTGAGACCACGTTTTTGACGAGAGAAATTTGGAGAACCATTGAGATTCTGGTTTAAAGCCTCCAAATTTTCTATTGTGATTTCATCCAATAATTTTTCGAATTCTTGAACACTTAAATTCAGTGGAAACTCAGGTATGGTGATTGCAGAATGAGTTGAGTTTTCATGTTGGTCACAAGAAACTAAATTGGAGAGGTTGATGAAAACCAAGAGATGAAACAACTTTGAAATCATTTCCCAAGAACAAGGACAGAAGAGACAGAGAACAATCAAACCCAAGAAAAAGTCACAAAGTAATTAATTGCTTGAGAATAATTAAAACTAATACAAAGAGAAGATTGAAGACCCTTGACCTCAACTTGTTGACTTTTTAACATTGAAATAAACTTTTGATCATCAAACAATTTGTGTCAAAGGAAATTAATTGTTTTTTGGCGCAAATTATAAAACAATAAAATCCAATAAATTAAATGCGATAATCAATTCGTTGCTAACTCATTCATACGTTTCCAAGGAATAATATTAAATCTCTCCAATCTTCTCATTGAGTCTCTGAGCCCAATCAAGTTGCAGTCTAATCACCAACTTGTTGAATCAATTGATCAAATCATTTTCAATAAAGTCTTTGATGAAATAACATCGTCGTTTTGACATCCATTCAATTTTTTTGATTGACTTTATTTAATTGTTTAAAAATTAACTGTGAATGTTGTGAATAATTGTATAATTGAATTTACCAAGTGATTAATCAAAATGCCAATCCAATTGTTTGAATCGGAAACACACGCATCGACCTATGCTCAGGCTCGACCCTCTCCACCTCAGTCGTTAATTGGTTCAATTCTGAGTTTCCTCGAATCAGGATTTCCACCAGATACTAACGGTCTATGGCCACAGGCAGTTGATGTCGGCGCTGGTTCAGGACAAACAACTTTTCTTATGAAAGATCATTTTAAACACATCCTGGGTATCGACATAAGTGCCGCTCAAATTGGTGAAGCCAATAAGCGAAACATTTATCCAAATGTATCATTCAAGGTAATTTGAGAAAAACAATCAAGAGCAATTAATCTGAGTATATTTTACTAATCAGGTCTCTCCAGCTGAAACAATTCCACTCGAGAATGAATCGGTATCACTAGTCACGGCCTCTCAGTGTCTCCACTGGTTCGACCTGGAAAAATTTTACACTGAACTTAATCGGATTCTCGTGCCTGGTGGGGTTTTTGCTACTTTTGGGTACTTGCCCGTACCAATTATTTCAACAGACGATTCTTCGAGTAAAAACAAACTCGCTCAGTTAGTTGAAAAATGTCGCCTTGAGCTGAGCGACTTATGGGAACAGCCTGGAACTGATTTTCTCAATTCGAAATACACTGGCTTGAAGTTACCCTTTAATGATAATCATAAAATCAACACGATAAAGTGTTCAGTCCCATATTCTGGACAAAAGTATTTCGACTACATCACCTCATGGTCAGCATATAATGAGCTGATGGAAAAGAATCCAGAAAAGGCCAAAAAATTCACCGATAATATCGTCAACCAATTGAAAGTTATACTTGAAACTGACGATGTTTTTTCAGCACAATTTCATCATGAGTTTGAATTTTTCCTTCTCATGTCACGAAAACCAGAAAATTAGTTATCTACAATACGGTTCATAAATACTCAAAGTGACAAATCTAAATGAATACTTGAGTAAACAATTAACCTGATTAATGTTTTATTTTAATTATGTAATTGTTGATAATTCAACTGATAAAAACAGTGGTAAAACAATGTAAAACAAATGAATCTGCAATTTCCTGAATGTTTGAGCCTTAATCATTTCATGACAATAATCCCACGAGTTTATAAACAATAACAGAACTTTAATCAATTGAATCAATTTGTAAACTGATAGTATTTTTGATTTATTTTAATGATAATGATTCAATTAATTTCATTTATGTTCATTTAATTGAGTTGAGCAAATTAAAATGGATGAAATTACAAGTTTTAATTTAGTTTTTATCAATTCTAATAGTTGAGACGATGTAGTGATGATGATTCCAATTAAATAATCAGATTAACCTTCAGATTTTTCAGAAGCAACTGATTTCTCCTTCTGATTCTGAGCCCATTCGGGTTTTTCCTGTTAAATTGACGAGACACAATTAAACAACAATCAGTTAATCATCGGATACTACTCTTACCTCTGCCTTTTCCTTGTCGCCCAAAGAGTACTTGTTGACCTGTTTAAGACCAGAACGATAATCCATTTGGGAAACTCGAGCAGTGAACATACGAATCTTTTCCATTCTAATTGTAACAATTAAAATCAACAAGATTAGAACTCGATGAAAATGAAATGAATGATTAACTTACTGTTGAGCAGTTTTGGAGACCTTTTTCAAAGGAGGTTTGATGCTGAAAGAAAAACAGTTAGGTGATTAATGATTAATATTAATTTTTACGATTTTTGTTACTTACAATCGCCCACGAACATCGTTAACCTTAGCAGCAAGTTCTCGGACCTAAAATCAACAAAAATTAGCACTGGTTAATGATTCTGAGGCAATTTAATTTCCATTGATAATTACATCGAAATCTTTCTTATTGACTTCGTATTCGAGATCCCATTTAGCGCTTTCAAGTCTCTTAACCCGTTCATAATACTCTTTGATGATCGCATGGAGTTGAGCTGAACAAGTAACAGAGAAAACAGTTAATCGATTGATTATAAACACGCCAATTATAATGGAGTGCGAAATAGTTGATCCATTGACATATTCTGTATTCTGTGACAATTATCAACTAAAAGCTTTGAATAACATGAAAGTGTTATGATGATTTATTTCCAATCAATTGACAAACCTCAAGATAAACAATCAAGTTTCACATGTCACCAATTTCACTCAGAATCGATAGTCTATCGATAAGCTTTCATTTTCTCATCATCATAATGTTCAGTTTTCCTTCCTTGTTTCAACACACTAATCATCAATGATCAGCACGAAATGATTGAATTAACATTTCTGACTATGGATTTACCATGTTTTTGGCTGAATCATGAATATTCATTTTCAACTTAACCAAACAATTTTAACATGAAGTAAATGAGACATTATCCTAGCAAAATGCATAAAAACAAAGCTATCATGTCTCAACTGAACCAACTCAATGATCATCATGAATCCTTGTGACTTTTAACTTGGCATCAATCATCAGTTTTAAAAGCTCAATCTCTTGCATCACAATTTAAGCCAAAAACTACAAAAGATTTTCCAACAAATATCATATTGTCAAACTTATAATAGACAAATAAAACCCCATGAAAATAAACGATAGATTTTATTATCATCATCGTTTTCTGAGTAATAAAGTGGAAATGTTTGAGTTTATTCCAGACCTGAGGGTAAACCCTTCAAATTGAAAACAACAGAGATGAGTAACTGTTAATCCTTTTGACGTTGATTGTTGACGTTGATTGTCACAACCATAATACTTTACAATCATCAACAACCACGCATAAGTGTAACACTCAAAAGTGTCGAGATGATAATATGTGGCACTGAATGAGATTTTTTTGTCTTTTCGTGATTTTGTTGATAAGGAATAAGACTGATAATGGTTAAGATGGAGATGATAATCTCTAAGAGGCTGGCTAAAGGTATTGAGGTAATTGTAAAATAATGGGATAATCTTATCAATCAGATTATCAATTTGATCTCGGCTAATTATCATTGATAGTTAATAGGTGTTTTCATTTATTACTCCACTTCTGTAACTCGCATCATCGTTCTCACTGTGATCAAGGTGAAACCTTTTATCCAACAAACAATTGACTGTGTGATTTATTTGATTAGTTGACTAGCACGAGAAAAAGTATTAAAAAACTTAGATTGTAACAATTGGAAGATAATAAACAATCAATCTGCTTATCTCTGAGTAAGCACAAGGTATCAAGTTAATTGTTTGTTTATGTTGTTGATTGTGATAAGTATCAATAATCTTGGAACAGGATCATTTATTGATCAGGAATATCAATCTCAAAATGCTAATCTTTGCCAATAAAATGTTCAACTGATTCTTTAAAATCACTTTGACATTATCAGTTCTAGTGAATCTTTGGCTTATGATAGCATAGGAAAAAACACCTTCTCTTGTATTTTTCACAATTAAGACAATGATCGCGATTCTAAAGTTAATTTTACTCTAAAATTTTCAATCAACCAAAAGTTTAATCTATTCTAAGCCTTTGTCAAAATTGGAACAATTAGTAAATTGCTCACCTTCATTGATTCCATCTATTCCTTTGGGCTCACCAGTTCGCTGACGAATGATCTTTCGACGCTCTTCGGCTCTTCTTTCTTGTTCTCGTTTCAATTCTTCGGCAGCTTTTTTTCTCAATAAGTTCTATTGAAAATCAATCAGGGTAAAAATATCAATTATTCGGCTTCCAATTTGATTGTAGGTAAATTAATTTATTACTCAAAAGCTTCATCTTCAAGTTGAATATGTGCTTATGACTGTTGTTAAGCTCGAGTAAAAGTTTACTTGATGTTTAACAAAAATTATTAATCTGTTGGGTGAAATATGAGTCGCATTCATCATAAAGTCGACATGATTGTCAGAAAACATGTTACTCATTTATTATCCTGAAAAAATGAAAAGTTCTGAATGAAACTTACTCGGAGCTTCTTTTTACGAGCTGGTGTCATGAATCCGCGTTTCTTTTTGGCTGCAGCTGCTTGTTCAAGTCGAGCTCGAACTTCAGCTCGGCGTTTAGCTTTATCATCCTGTTAAAATAATAATTAAATATAATCAGATTATCAATATTGAGTAAAATCCATTTGAATCCAACTCATCCAATCAAAACTTTCAATCTAGTTGATTATGAAGGAGAGGGAAAGACTAATAATCATCTAATTGATTCTGATTATTCAAAGAGTATTATAATACAGTAACTGAATTAAACTCTGAAAATCTGATAAAACTTCGATAAATCAATCACAATTTAGATAATTTCAGTAAATGAAAACAGCCAATGAACGTCTCTTAGTGACACTTATCATAATCGATATTAGAATTGGGACTTTTAAAAAAGACAATAAAAGTGAGTATTAGACAAAAAGTTATCATGATTAGATTAACTGATTTATGTCAACGAAATCATTAGATTTACAATCAACAGTTAAAGGATAATTTCTTAATCAATTGATTAAGTATTAGTACTCACCATGATTAGTTGATTCTAAACGGACACAAAATCAAAAAGTTGACGAGATATTAAGTCGATGTTGGAAACAATAAGCAAAATGAAAATATTGTCTATGAAAATTTAGGTACTTTTGAAAATATGATAAAATGGAACCAGAAAAAGTCGAGTGAGCAATTGAAGGAGGAAGAGAGTGGGACAGAATTCAGTGTGTATTTAAAATTAGGCTTAAGGGCGGTGGTAAAATTGCGATAAAAAACATCAGAGGAACCACTGGGATAGATTGTGAGCAGTGGGAAAATAAGGAGCAAGAGAGACACTTTGGTTGTCGAGGGTGGATGAGCTTGAGCTCATCTTGAAGATGATTTGAGCTCAATTTGAGTTTCATGATGAGAATCGAGATGAGGAACAAGTTATTTTTGAGGTTTTTTCTTTTCTGAACTTCCATAGGATGAGAGCAGAAAAATCAGCGAACGAAAAAGAGCTTAACTGAATCTAAATTTCTCGAAATTTTTCAAAAGTTTAATTCGTTTGCAATAGTAATTTAGTTAGTAATTGAGATGAGTTTCACCATGAAAATAATGATAATGACGAAAACCATGTAAATAAATGGCCAAAACTTAGTAGAACTCAATGAGAAAACCAATCTTGGTGTAAAATCTTCTGGAAATGAGACAATTTTCTGGTAATTTGATTCGAAATGATCCAATCTGCCAGTTTCCATAGAAAAGCTATTCTCCGTGAGATTTTTTTATATTTTATTCGAATCAATATTTAATTGAAACTAATTAGATTTCCAATTTTCGTGAATAAGCTTTTTATCAATTAATATAACGATTTAACAGCAACTTTGTTAATCTAATCAATTGATAATCAATTCGATTTTTCGATAATTTAAACCTCTTGTTGCTCTTTCTGGTTCATTAAACATTTTCCTTCATTTTAACCAGAAAATCAACCAGAAAATTCAAGTGCCATCTGTTGGTCGAAAGAATAATCTGTTGGTTGTTACCTTTGATCCATAAGGATAAAGCCGATTCACTCAGGCCATGAGTCCCTTTAAGGATACACACCAGTGGCTTAATTGCACGAATCAATCTAATTGATTATTTGAGGAAAATTCCGAGAGTATTCAAAGCAAGATCTATTCATTCGCAAATTATAATACGGTTAGTTATTAATTGGCTAGAAAATGAAGGTCGACTCACAATCGTTGTTTAGATCAATTGCAAAGATTAATTGAAACAATTAATTAAAAGGCGATAATCGAAATATTTGAGTTGTTTCAAGTTAATTAATTGCTTTGGGGCTCAGTTTGATGAGCTCTTTGATTAATCTTTCGAATGCATGTAAACCAAATTGCAAAAGAATGAAAATCTAAATCAACAATTAACTTCTCTCTAGGGTTAGTCATGTTCACCATGAATATTATTATTATTTCATTTCCATTCATAAAGTTGTCGCTTTAATGATTTTGATAGACAGAAAATGGCGAAAGAGGGACAATTAAAATGAGAGAATAGAAAAGCGTGACAGAAAAGTAGACAGAGAAAAAGAAAGGAAGTGAGGGTGGAAAGAAAGAGAAAAAGAAAGTATTATGATGATGATGATGATGATCTTTATTTAGGACAAGCGCGACATTAGATGAAAGAAAATATTAAAACGTAAACACGAAAGTTGAAAAGAGGAGAAACATTGAAGAGGTCATTTGATTGTGGTGAAATTGTCGCAACATTTTAGCGAGTTAAAGTGTCGTCATGTCATTTCCGTGGAATAATTCAGTCAACATTCATCGACCAATGGAATTATCATCGCAACCGATTGAATCATGTTGATTTTAAGTAAATTGTTTGCAAATTGTTATCTTTTTTCTTGAGAATAAGTTTTTTCACACTTCATTATAAAATCATTAAATTTGTGTTTTTACTTTCGCTTTGATTGTTGATTTTTTTTCATCAGACTAAATTGTTATTGAAGTTAATTAATCCAAAATGGTGAAAGGATTTACTAATTCATTGATACAATGTGTCCTATTCACATTCAACTTTATTTTTCTGGTAATTTAAATCAAATCATTGAAATTTCACTTAAATTAATTTTCATGAAATGATTAATCAATTGTAGTGTTTCGGAGCCATAATCGCAGGCCTTGGTGGTTATTTCCTAATCAAATCAATGGATTTCAAACAAATAATAGACACTCCGGATACCGGAGCCATGATTGTTGTGTTTACTGGAATCGCTGTTTTCGCAATTAGCTTCTTGGGCTGTTTTGGTTCAGTTAAGGAAAACTCATGTTTACTTAAAATGGTAACAATTAATTAGAATAGTTCCTATTCATGATTCACTGATTCGCTTTCTATTTTCATTTCCAGTATTGTTTTTCCGTTGGTATATTAGCAATATTAATCATTGGACCGGTGATTATCTTCATGGTTTACAGTGTTAAGGTAATTGCTTGTTGTTAGTATTTCTTAGCGTTAATATAAAATCTATTTGTTCCAATAGCTTGATGAGATCATGGAGAAACAATTGTTGACTGCATTTACTGAATATCGAATAAATGATCCGAAGAAAAATTCAATTTCGGCTGCGATTGATACTCTTCATCAAACATCGAAATGCTGTGGGTACAATGGTCCCGCTTGGTGGGCCGCTAATCTACCAGAATTTGAAGATAATACTGTCCCTGCTTCTTGTTGTTCCAGTTCGCTTTCGATAAGTATATTGAATCGACCTCAAAATAAGTGTCCAATCGATAAAGTTAAATTTACTCAAGGATGTGAGGGGGAATTGAGAACCATTTTGAAATTGTTCTTCAACACGATGATAACGGTTCTACTTGTGATCGGACTGACACTTTTAATTGCTGCCTCAATAGCTTGTATCTTAGCTCGAGCTGCTAAAGTTCAATAAAAAATTTGTCCAGTTTAAGTTTATCACCAATAATTAAGACCATGAATCCAATCCATTCATTTCTATAATCGTTCATCCATAAAACTTTTCAAAAACTTTTTGAACTTTAGCTTTCCTTTCATCGATTGTGATTACTCAATTTAAATTGATTATTATGGTTTCATGTAATAATAATAATTAGTTAATTAGTGTGTTGATTAGTAAACCGAAAATAAATGACGTGTTCATGTCGTTAAATTATGCAAATCACTTCTTCTTGGATGAAATAATTATATTTTCGGTCTTTAATCTTCAATGAAAAAATGATGACATTATTATAATATCATATTTCAATTGTAATAATCCAATTTGTATCTACTTTGTCTCGATTTTATTTGACAATAAGATACAATTTGGTAGAAACAAATGGATTTGATGTGTATTGCTCATTAGGTTGTTGTTTTTAACTCTTGTAATCAGTAGTTAACGGAAGTTCCTCAATGCAATTGAATCAGCAAAATACCTTTGCTTTTATGACTAATATCTTGAAACATGCTAAAAGTTATTCTAGTTTCAAGAATTGAAGACACAAGAAAATGTAGAGAAACGACTTCCTGATTAAGAGAGCTACCTCTTCCGTGCCCTTGGATCTTTTCCTTGAATGACTAATGCAACTTCTTCAGAGTCTAACGTCTCATATTTGAGTAATGCTTCAGCTAAACGACGATGTTCATCTGCTCTGGATATTAAAATGTTCTTGGCTCTTTCATATGATTCCTACAAGAGAAATGAAGATAATTAAGATTAATGAAAGACAATTATTCCAATAAGATTATGGATGATTAATACCTGTAATATTCTTTTGATCTCGTTATCTATTAATTCAGAGGTCGAGTTAGAAATATCGTTCATCACAACTAACCCATCTCGAGAGTTTTCAAAGAATCGAACCCCAACCTAAATCATAAAGAAAAAATCGATGAATCAGTTTCGATTGGGATATCGACAGAAAAGTCGTGGCCTAACTTACTTTTTCTGACATTCCAAAGTGTTTGACCATATTGGTGGCGATATCAGTGGCATGTTTGAAATCAGATGAGGCACCGGGAGTGACCTTGTCCTCCCCAAAAATGATCTCTTCGGCCACTCGACCTCCCATGAGCACATCAAGATCAGCCATGAACTCTAATTTGGTTTTTGAATATTTTTCTCTCTCAGGCATCAAAGCGGTGTGACCTAAACTAAGTCCTCGAGGCACAATGGTTACTTTATGAAGAGGGTCTGCACCTTTAGTATACAAAGCGACTAGTGTGTGTCCAGCCTCGTGATAAGCTGTGTTTGCATTGGCTTCTTCATCTGGTATTTTGTTTTTACGTTCAGGACCCATAACAACTTTATCTCGAGCTGATTCAAAGTACTCCATAGATACAGATGATTTACCATCGATTGCTGCCCTAAGTGCTGCTTGATTAACCATATTCTCAATATCAGCTCCAGTGAAGCCAATTGTCCTCTTTGCAAGACGGTTTGAGTCAACATTTGGAGCTAACTTGATACGGCTAAGGTAAAGGTCAAATATATTCTCTCGGTCTTTTAAATCAGGCACAGAGACATGAACTTCAACGTCGAAGCGACCAGGCCTCAATAAAGCTCTATCAAGATCTTCTTTTCTATTTGTAGCTCCAAGAACAATAACACCTTCATTCTGACGAAATCCATCCATCTCAGTTAGAAGTTGATTAATAGTCTGATTGGCATACGGATGAAGAACAGAATTTGTTCTCTTGCCACCGACAGAGTCTATTTCATCAATGAATATAACACAAGGTGCTTTCAATTTTGCTGTGGCAAATAAGTCACGAACTCTTCTAGCTCCTTGACCGACAAGTATCTCATCAAACTCCGGACCGGCGGCATGAAAAAATGGAACAGCAGCTTCACCAGCAACTGCACGAGCTAAAAGTGTCTTCCCTGTTCCAGGAGGACCAACTAAAAGTACACCTGAAGGCAATTTTCCTCCTAAAGCTGAAAATTTATCTGGATTCCTAAGGAATTCAACAATTTCTTGAAGTTCTTGTTTAGCTTCCTCGGCTCCGCGAACATCCGAAAAAGTAACATCTATATCTTCAGGACTAACAAGATTGCCACTTCCTATTAGTACTCTACGAAATGGTCGAGCTAAAATAAAACGTAATCAAAAATTATTAAAACGAATAAAACGCTCATCAACTGTAAACTCACCTGATATTTCAATTAAAATCAACAAAGGTAAAGTCATCACCATAGCAAGAAACAGATACTCTTTCAATCGAGTTTTGAAAGGTTTTTTAGTCGATCTAGGTTTTCCTTCTGCGGCGACATAGCCTTCGGCAAAAGCGATCTGAGAAAAAATAACCGGAAATGATAACCAACGGTGATTTTAAGAGTCTCATTTTCTTCAATTAAAGATTACCTGAAGTCGTTGAACCTCATCTGTGGTCAAGTTTTCATCTCTGATTATTTGACGAAATTTTTCATTGGACTGTTCAATACTTGGAATTGTTTCTTTGTTTCTCTTCAAATTAAGAGTTTCATCTAGTAACTTTTTGAGAAGAGATCTTTCTTCCTTCCTGGACAAGCCTCCAATTCCATAGACCTTCCGTTCTCCATCAACTGGTTTATTTCTATCTGCCTTGAACCATCTCTTCTGCTGGAATAAAGCAGACGAGTTGAATATCGAATAAAGGCTGCAATCCTTGAGTCGAAATTGACCTAAACCTCTTTTATCAGCAATGAGAACCAGACAAGATGCATAACGACCCGAAGGAGAAGAGAGTAGCCGAGCACAGTCAGTGACAGGAAGAATTTTAGCTCTAAACACTGGAGAAAATAGAGAAAAGTGAATTAAACTTGGGTTGGAATTGACAAGTTCGCATTTGGATCTTACTTTCACATAAAATGAAGAACAGGCATCAGAATAGAATAGAAGGAGAACCAAAGGACAAAATTCAGAGATTAAATTAGAGATCAACAAATTAATTAACTAATTAAACAAAATTAATATTTAAACTCGATTATCTGGTTACACCATAAGTACCGATAAAAATGTGTTCAACTTAATCATCAGCTGATTGGCTACAAATTCTCATCTTTATTGTGGTAAATTCAAAGAGATCGAGTGACGATCTTTGCAGGAACGAGATGGAGCCACAAGTCCATTTAGAAAAATAATAGCGAAAGACTTTAGTGCGATGAGAATGGCCTCGGTTCGGCCACGATTTAGGTCTGGTTAGATCAAGTTAAGTTCGTTCTAATCTCTGCTCATTGGCTTTGGTTACAAAAATTTCGTCAAATTTTCGTGATCCACATGATCCCTCGTCTTTTTATCTTTTTTCTCATTTTTGACGAATTACATTGAATTAAATTTCTATTTATTGGTTGAGTAGATGTGAGAAATCAAGAGAGTGAAGCAAATGATTGACACAATAAATGATGTCAAAGGCCAAGAACATCATTTCCAATCAAACACAAAGAATTGTCAACATTTTAATTAACGTATTATGATTGTTATGGAGAAAAGCCTTCATCAATCAATGGAAGTCGCTCTTGATTGGGATCAAGTTTTCGCAAGGTTTACATCAACCAATCTGATTCTGCAACTTTTACGAAAAAGGTTGAAAGTCAGAGGAATAAAAAATAACTATTGGTGCTAATTAAATAAGACAATTAGAAAATGAAGAGAAACAATATTCCAAAGGAGATTAACAAAATTGAAATAAACTAATGGATTATAAACTAATCTTTTCAATAAATTGGGATCTGATCAGGTTCACTTAGAATTGATTGATTAAATTTTTCACTTTAACCATAATCAATAAACCATTCTTGGCATGGTTAACTTTCACAATTTACAACAATCAGTTGATGATCGATTCTAAAAATAATTAATCCAATTGTCTCGTCAAATCTTCAAAATCAAGGTCCAACTTTTAACTTGACATTTGAATCGAATCAATAAAATCGGACAAGAGGAAAAGTTTCCTACTACACATTCAACGATAAACTAAGCAATTAAAACAATTAGATAACTGAAAAGAGTTTGAAAATTTAATTTGATTGGTTCCAACAGTTTGATATCTATTGGAATATTTTCAAATTACCTTCAACGAATCAAGAAGCTTATGGTAATCTATTTACAAGGAAAACTTAATTGGCCGAGAACACAGAAAATTCTTGACTAATTGAAATGTACAATTGCTCAACTTGTATTGATGGAAATTAAGTTCAACTATAAATCAACCGACAATTAAACCAACAAAAGGCAAATCTTATTTACGCCAATGAGGCTCAGGTTTCAAAGTTGAGATTTAGAACAGAATTTCAACTTGTCCGCTTGATGTCGCCACTTCTTCTTCTTCTTTTCTTTAGATTGGTTTACATTTTGTCTTTTCCGTCAATGGTTTATTGTTGATTGTCTTAAAAGTTAAGTTGATTGTTACTTTCAGCTTCACAATTAATTGTTTTATAAATAACTTTTAAAATCTTCTCCTTGTTAACTCATCTTAAACTTTAGCTCTGGTTGTTCTTAATTAGGCCAATAAGTCTACTGGATATGTTCTCCACCAATGGAATCATCTTCTCTTTGTTCCTTCTCAATCATCTCAACAACTTGGTCATTTGTAAAAAGGCCGAGGAATCTTCAAAATCTGTTGTTCCAATTAAACCAGTGGTGTTAAACACGACCAAAATAGTTTCGACGGAATTAAATGCTACGAATTATGGAGTCACTAATAGTTCAGAGGCAAATGCCAATGATACCTCAGTAGATGATTTAGACAGTATACCTGAAGAGCCACAGCTTCCATCTAATTTGTCAAGAAAGGTGAGACTATTGCTACACAATAGAGACCATCACTATCATACCTTAATCAATTGTATTTTTGTCTAATATCAATTATTGTTTTTTACCTCCTCTAACGACCCATCTCAAACCAGAATGACACGCATTTATATTATAACTCAACAATACTCAGTGATCCAAATGAAGCCATGAAATACTGGGTTGACATTGACAAAATGCCCAATGTTACCCTTCATCAAATGCTATCCAAATCTCACCGACGTGCTGCACCCGTTAATATGACCTTTGAATTCCCTTTCTATGGGCATCCAATAAAAAATGTTACAATTGCAACTGGTGGTTTTCTTTACCTTGGTAACACTGTACACAGCTGGCTGGCTGCGACACAATACGTTGCACCCTTGATGGCGAACTTTGACACAAGGATAGACGATTCATCGAAAATCAAATATGCCGAGAATGGAACTGCTTTCGTCGTTCAATGGGAGCATGTTGCAATCAAGGAACTTCCTGGTGAATTTTTCACCTTCCAAGTTACTTTGAAGAAAAACGGTGACATTGTATTTGTTTACAAGGACCTTCCACTTTCCCTCAGTCAACTACCGGATACCCATCATCCTGTTAAAGTGGGTCTTTCTGATGCGTATGTAATTGACAAAACAGCTTTCTGTAAGTTCTTTTCCTGTGTTGAATCTCCCCTGAATTCTGTTCATTTATCACTTGACTTTTTCTTTATCCTTTTCCCCTTTCTTTCTCCCCTTTAAATTCATTACTCTGTTGAACAAACAACTTACACTCATGGCATCTAATCACTTACACGTACAACTATTTTCTTTTCCAACAGTCATTCGAAAAAAGACAATCTACGAATATCACCGAGTTGAATTGAAGAAAGAAAATCTCGCCAACAACACAGCCATTTATTTCGCTGCTTTACCAAGTATGTTTTCATCAATCATATTCTGCCCTCTTTTGTGGTCAAGTATTTCACGGAAGAAGACAACTATCATGTCCACTCTTTTATTCTCATTTTCTCTCTTTACATCTCAACTCTCTTTTTCTTTCGCTTGACCTTTTCCCGCTATTAAGGAACAATTTAGTTTTTTTCTTTATTTACGCAACATCGTTACTCACTCAGTTCAGGCAACCTAATTTTCAAGAGTTTTCTCAATCCATCATTTTTTGTAACAACTTATCTTACATTTTTTATCATTTTTCAGCTTGTATCGCATTGAAAGACTGTCCAAGTTGCTTGGCTGGTGTTAAAGGATTCGACTGTAAATGGTGTGAAAGTCTTGGACGATGTTCCGATGGTTTGGACAGAAAGAGACAAGATTGGCTTGGAAAGGGTTGTGATGATGAGTCCAAGAGAAGCAACTGCTCCGCACCCACCAATAGTTCAATTATAATTCCAAGTGCGGCTCCCACTATTTCAGTCTATTCAGGTAATTTAAATTCAATAGTTCAATTGGACTATCATCTTTTTATGAACATTTTACTTGCTTTGTTTGTTTATTTCTTCTTATCATGAAACATCTTGATAATGATTCTGTTGTTTGCGATGAGATATACGGTAGCTCAAACTTATCATGTGCTCCCTTATTTGTTTACTCTTTTGTAGATCTACTTATACTAAAACCCTCTTTCTACTTCCTTTCGTCTCTCTTTATTCCTTCATTTTTTATAATCACGTCTCATGATGAGTAGTTGATGGTGAAAAAGTAAGGAAGGAAGTAGCAGCAAATTGAACCGGGACTGATTGGTTGAGAGTCTCATCTTAAAAAATCAATGCTCAATACTCTTTACGCCCTCAAATATAACTAAGATACACCCTCTCAACTTTCAAGTCTTAAATATCTCATCTTTTGAGCTCTCAAACTGGGCCACTGAGTAGATAAAGCTTATCTAATTGATGACAATACTGGCAATTAAGTTGAACAAGTAGCAGTAGTGAAAAGATTTGGTTAGAAACTTTTTCAGGTCAAGGTGGATGGTTTGTGCAAAGACCATTAACGGAGTAAAAATATGTCCAGGTTAGGGTGCCAAGATCAAAGTGTTATTGTTTCGTTGTTTCATCTTCTTTTCCGATCTCAATCAATCATGTGTTGATGATCACCATGATTAGATTGTGAGTAACAAGATGGTTAAGATTGATTCTTTCATAAGTTATCGCTCTGTTGCATTTGCTTCTATCTCTCCCCAATACTTAAGTTTCCTTAATTAGCTATTTAATCTCATCTTATTCAAATAGTTTTCTGAGATTTGAACTTCATGGATAAACACACTTGTTAAACGCTAATTTACTAATCAGATTTCCAAGTTTCCTTTTCTTACACTTCTCAAGCTTATTTCCCTTCTAAAGTTTTTTACGCAGCACAAAAATATTTGATTATTCTCGTGATCAATGTTGCAAAATGATCTAATAAATTTTCAATCAATTCACCTTTTTGTCTTTTTCTTGTTCTCCTTGATTATCAACTTATTAGGCAAAGTTAAAAAAGCGGAATCACCCTCCGTCAATTCACCTCTCTACCACCAAGGATCAAACGCGAATAGTAAATCAGGAAATGGAAAAGCAAGTTTTGTGGCGGTCATGTTATTTGTGTCTTTAATTTCTGGAGCCGTTTTATGGATACTTTATGCCTACAAGAATCCACAAAGCTCGTCAGGACAATTTTTAATTAAATATCGACCTGCTCAATGGCGTTTCGCTGGAAGTGAAGCTCGTTACACAGCAGCGTCTATTCACATGTAAAATAAGCTCAACATCGAACAATCAACTATATCACATTCAACCAATGCCTTCAATCAAGAAAAGCGTCTGTGCCTATTGATAACTTTTCTATGAGCAGCATCATTTCTCTCTCTCTCTCTCTCTCTCTCTCTCTCTCTCTCTCTCTCTATGCTAAAACTCAAAAGCTCAATCATATCATCATAGTGCTTCCTTTACATTTATTACTCCATGCAACCTTATTGACCGCATCTTTTGTCGTATCGGTGCATTTCGCTTTCTATTAACATTCATCAATTCACATTGTAAATACGACAATTGATTATTTTTGGAAGACTGAAACGACTGAAAACGACGAATTAAACGATTCCACCCAATTCATGCTGATATCTTGTCATGATTGATTAGAAGACTGAAACAACGAAATATTCACGCACATTCACACGAAATCAGAATCTTTCCTTATCCTCTCAGTGCTCTCATATGAATTAAGTAAAAAACTCTGTCTTTTAATCAATTGAAACAAAAGAAAATCAATTTCAGTTATCATTATTTTCTCCTTCCCATCATCGTTTTTATCTCATCTTCTTGATCCGAGACAATTTAACTTGTACAATTAACTTTACCATTCAGTCATTGATTTACCACATTAATTGTATCATCTCCCTTAGTTATACATTAATTTGAACATTTAAATAAAAAGAAAGGTTCATTTACAGTTGAAACAAATTCAACACCAGATCGAGGATAATTTAAGATAATCAACTTTTGTATTAATTACTATTTAATTAACTTGTTAAGTGTAAATCTACAACCGAAAACTTAATCAGTAGCATGGCGGATGAACTTTATCAACGAAAACAATTTGATTAAATGTTAATTATTGTCAATTAAATAATTGTAACACTTTAATAATAATCAGTTGATTTTCACATCGAAGCCTTGACCTTAAATTGTTTATTTGTTCTGATCAATTAGATGAAAAACAGAGAAAAACAATTTAACAATTAATCATTTAAATTGTTGACGCATTTCAATGATACATTTTTCAATTAGTTAATTGTGATGAAACAATGTATCCAAATAGAGGGAAATCTAATTAAATAAAATGAGAGCAATCATTTAATTCATCAACCACAAAACTGAACAACATTTTTATTTCAAGCTAATTGTCACTCTTGTGGACAAATTTACTTTCAATGATTAAATCGAAAGGAAGTCAACTAACAATCAAGGTATAACCTTGATACAAATTAATCAACAATTAAGTTTAAATTTTTCTACTTTCCTATGAATCAATTCAATAAACAATCAAGTCAAAAGCTTCGCTTGCTGAATTGCTGAATATTCAACATGCTTTTTAAAATTTTCTCATTTGTGATTTAAATTAATTGGATTCTAGTATTCAAATTAACTTTGCATATGGTTTGAATAAATATCGACCATCGATCACTGGATACCTGATGAAAGGTCACGACCCGACTCACCCTTACACTTCTCATTATAAGAAGATTAGAAATTGAAAAAGTAATCATTTTTGGATCTCTGAATAAATCAGTTGACTGAATCATTGAATTTACTTGACAAAACGTCATTAATAATAATATTTGAAGGCTCTAATTGAATTTAATTGATGAAAGAAACAATTGATTCTTTGGTCGCCGTCTATTAATAGCTTCAAAAAAACTCCAATCTCCCTGACCAGGGCCGAATGGTCAAACCTTGAGTGATATATTCAAGGTGAAGGTTCGCCTCCCCTTGGCCAATCAATTTGTGATTAGCTCTAATTTAGCAAAGAGATTCTCTCTCCTCTGTGTTTCGCATTTCATTTGTATAACCAAGATACTCGTTCTTTCCCCTTTCTTCAATCAAATTTAACAATTAATAGTTTGCCCAGTTTAATAATTAATCAATTTTGTTTCAGTTTTGATATTTCTCATTAAAATCTTATTTAATTAAGTTTTGATTGCAAGCAATTGTGCTGATGATCAAATTGATGCCGAGGACCAGCCTTGATCCAAGCGATTAACCTTCATGTCAAGGTAAACGGGGCCGTACAGATGAGATGAATTTTTAATTGTTGGTGTAGATTATCAACTAATCTAGTGACAAAATGAGATTGTTGCAATAGACACAATTGGCGTAATCTCAAGAAACCTTGGGCAACAATTTATTTTAAGCCAACAGAGATAATCATCTTCAGGAATGATGAGGATGATAGAGATTGAGATGATTATCATCATTTCCACCAACACAAAAAGGTGAAGACGAAAATTGTAAAGAGTGAATGAGGATCAATAAGTTGAAGTAAATTCTGTTCCGCATGTGATTTCATTTCGAATTCAATTTCTGTTGGAGTAACATCGATAGTAAAACTTTCGATCTGTGTAAGTTTTTCCTAATCCAGTTAAATTAATCTAATTAGAATATTCGACCATTTCTTCAATTACATTGATCATCTAATCATCGAGAAATAATGACAAAAATGGAAATAGGTGAGTTGTAATCAATCGTTTTTCAATCTGGTTGCTTGAGATTCTCGCAACTTCCAGTAGTTTAACTATTTAACAATTACAATTAACTTCTAGTAAGAAACAAATCTAATCAGTTTTTTTTATCAATAATCAATTTAGTCAATGAGCTAATGTTTTCACCTAAACAAGAATCACTAAAAATTCAAGCTCAAGACTAACTAATTGCAAGACCTTATTGATCAATTATATGTTAAATTATTTTAATAATTAGTCTCACAAGCTAATAGATGATTCAATGGATATCATGGTAACTGTTTACAATTTAGATAAATAGGCAATTTGATTCGTTGATAATCAATTTACAATCAAAGTTTTATTCCTTTGGATATAAACAGATATTGCGTCATTGCTCAAATAGACTCAGAGAATAAGCATTTCTGTCAAAACAAATCCAATGTAAGTTTAAACAAGATCTGGGTTAGTGTACAATTTAAGTGTATTTGATTAATATTAGTTGTTAGTTAACCCAAAAAGTTAATCACTTTTTATCAATATTATTGTTCAGAGGAGAAACACAGCAAAATATTTTGAAGGACATGAAATGTTTCTGGTTAATTTTCAGTCTTTTGAAAACAACTTTTTGATCATTCGCCAAATTGATTCATGAGGTTCAGATAGTTACATGGTAAAAGACAAGACTCTCATTGAATGAGCCCAAAAGCCTTATTAACCTTGCCTCCCACCCAAAGACCCTGTGAGTGATTTAACTCGTTCTTTGTCATTACACTCAACCAATAATGGGCCAAGTTTTCAATTAATCATGATGTTAATATTGAACAAAACTCTAACATGTTGAAATATCTCATGGCTGGACAGATAATCTGATTAATAACTTGGAACATGATTTACGCGCAAAAAAGTCAAACAAAACAAAGTCATCATCAGTTATTTCATCACGAACGACAAAAACGATAATATCATCAGGCAATAAGAAGCACGAAGAGATTCGGAAACACCAGAAGAATGAATCTTATTCAGATAAATCGGTTATTTTTCCACCAAATCAAAGGGAGATAATCAACGAAGATACTCCACAATACGATGTGAAAGTAAGTTCAGTTCCGGTCAAAGCAAAGGCCAAAATGTTTGACACGATTGTCTCAAGATCCGAGCCTCGGAACGAAACTCCCAGTCCTGTAGTAGCAATACAATATCCTCAACGAGAGTCTCGATCTTTAACTCGTGACAACACTCGAAGTAATCCAATGGCGATTGCTAAGCTTCGTTATCGATCAACTTCCTCATCCGGACATCGAAGTCCAAGTAATCATTATGATAATAAAGTTAACTATCGAAGATCAGAATCATCCCCAAGAAGACAAGAATTTTTCCGTCACCGAGACTCGAGACATGGCAAGGTAAGAAAAGTAGAAACCTAAATACTTCAATCAAATAATCACAACACTAATTTATTTTCAATCAATTCTTTAGCCTCTTCCTGGAGTAAATCAGTTCATTGGATCATCTTGGCCAAATGGATTGGATCAAGCCGGTAAAAGTAACCACGATAATGATGGAATTCACTATGAACATTATCCTCGACCAGTTTACTCACCTCAACCCTCATCAGTTGGCTGGTCAACACCGGCTTCAAGTCCTGAGCCGCCTCGTGAAATGTCACCAATCAGGAAAATTGTCGTTAAACGACAAGAAGCTCCTCCGACACCAGTACCCGACTACATGAAAAACCTTCGACTCATGGAACTGAATGATCCACCTTATACTCATGTGATCCCACCTAAATTTGGTACATTAACTCGTCGTCGTTATCCAAATATTGCCAAAGATCCCAATCCTCATGGTCCACCTTGTGGTCTATGTTATGATCCAATTGATGAAGATCGTTGTATCGTCCAAGAGGGTGTCCAGTACCATGTTTGGCACTATGCTTGTTCTTATTGCTTAGTGACATTGAAACAGAACGATTTCACTGTGGTCAAGGATAATAAGCCATTTTGCACGAATTGTTACAGGAGAATGTTAATTCCTAATAATTGAATCAATTTTTGGATTGAAAGTGATCCAATTAAGAGGGAAAAGGCTCGATTAATTGCTAAGTAAACAAATTGTCAAATCGCTTCTGTATATTAAAAGATTCAAATCGATTAACCAATAAAAAACTAAATCCTATTATTAATACAAATAAAATTGTTGCTCGTTAGGTTTGGTAATCTGAAAACTGTGTCATGTTTTCAAAACTATTTTGATAATTTATTCATTTCACAGTAAAAAAAACAAGTTTGTTATCGAAATCGTTAAAATCATTTCGATGGATAATATTAATAATTGAATTTATCAATTTTTGAGATGAGTTTTAGCTTTTTCAATGATATCCTTTCTGATTCTTGGATAGTCCGGATAAATTTCAAGAATTGACTGAGCGACATCAATGGCATCAGCATAACGTTTAACTTTCATATAATCATATGCTAATTTGTACCCGACGGAGGCATAATTAGCGCCATAGATTTTCCAGGCCATTTCGTAATTGTAAATCGCTTCTCTGAAACTTTGGCTTTTATCCATAATGAAGCCAAAATATTCATAAGCCTTAACACAAGATCTATTGTATTGTAACACGCGTTTCAATAACTCTTGTGCAGGTTCAAATTTACCTGATTGTATGTAAATATCTGCCAATAAAAGCCAACATCTCTCGAGGTATTCAGCTTCCTGGAGAGATTAAGATAAAATTAAAATCAAGAACAATTCGAGTCTAACTTTCAACAAACCGAATATGACCAATCAGTTTTAGTAACTTTCTTCAAATGAGTCCGAGCCTTTTGCGTTTGTTTGAGAATAATGTAACTACTGGCCACACCAAGCAAAGCACCAGAATGATCTTTCTGTTAGTGATTAGTTTTATTGTAATTAGTAAACACCAAACTCTTGCATTGCAACTTACGTATCTTGAATCATTGAGTATTTTGGCAAATTCGGAAAGAGCAACTTCAGCATCGGTTTTTTGTTTTCGAGCCAATAGAACAAAATTGCACATGAGAAGATAATCAACATCATCTGATGCGATATCACGAATCTCCTGATCAATTAATTGTTAGAAATACATGAATGAGTAAAGATAATCAATTGATTGTCAGCAATTTTTCGCACTTACTCCTAAAAGCTTTTGAGCTGTTTTGATTGCTGCTTCTTGAGCATTCATAGTCTCTAAACTTGTTAGACTCGAATTGACCGATTCGAATGTTTCACCACCGATTGTCCCTCGTTCAGGATTAATAAAGATCTCAATCATATGAAAAGAAGCCATGAGTCCAAACTCTTGATCTGATCGGGATCGATTGAAACACTTGATTGCTTGATTAATATCTCCAGTGTACCTGAGATTAAATGATAAATTAATTTGCTTATCGCCAATGCATCACATGGACTCACCAACAAGCTAATCCTTTACAATAATTAAATCCACTTTCTGATGTAGCTCTTGGCGTTGATTCTGAAACTTTATTGATGTAATTATGAGCGATATCAAGTTTACCAACACGACGAGCAGCTTCAATAAGTCTCGCTAATGCAGGATAATAATCTGAAAATTGAGTGATTCAATCAATTAGTAATTAACACTTGAAAAAATCAATTAAAGTGCCAACAGTTAATACTTTTAATGTTATCCATCAATTGCTGGAAATGTGATAAAGCTCCTTCAAAATCGTTCCTTCTAAACATTAGATCAGCAGTCATCTAATAAGAGAGAAATGATTTGATTGATATTATCAATATTGTTAATTGATTCTCTTAGCATCTAATTACTCACCAAGAGAGAATCTTTATCATTCGGAGCATTTTTCAAAATCAAAGTTGAATATTTTCGAGCCTCTTCGAGATTATCGTTAGCAACATACAGTCGTTCCAATGCTGTGAGAATCTGGAAGAAATGATCAACCGATAAATGGACAATCAACAGTTAATCAATCAGAACGATCCCCAACCTACCAAAATGTTATCCGGATGATAACCAAGAGCTTCTTTGTAGATTTGAACAGCTCTTTTCGAATCACGTAAATGGCTCATAATCAAGTTTGCTAATTGTAAACTAATCCTAAAGTTCATTCAAATTATTATTATTAATATAAAAACTTTAATTGGATGGTCATTATCACTTACTCAATCGCTGCTTTTTTAACCTCTTTCTCTGAATCGGGTCTTTCGGCTGAGATGCGTCTTAACACCCTAAAGATTCATTTTAATTATTTACATCTATATTAGAATTATTAATTAAAATTATATTGATTATTGGTTATTACTTGAGGTACATGTTATGAGATCTTTGTAGCGTTTCAATGCCAATGTCTTTTTTTGATGTTTGTAGTTGAATTTGGGCGAGAAGATTCAACATTTTAGCTTCCCATTCAAGGTTATTCAGATCTGGATCTTATTAGATTAAAATATTGAGTTAATCATTCATAAATCAACAGTCAATACAAACAACTTACTTGAACCAGAATCATCATTTGATGATTCAATTGCATGAGAGATCAAATCTTGAGCTTCCGGGTAACGTTTCATTTTGAATAAAAGTAAAGCCAAATCAAATTTCAGGTCGATATCAGGAGATGATTTAAGAGCAGCTTTATAATAAGTTATCGCCTAGACAGATGATGAGAATATTTAATCAAGTTAATCAACAGCTAATTAAACGACCTTTACCTTTTCAAAGAGATGAGTTTTTATCAAGGCTTGACCAACTCGCCGTGTGAGTAGCCCATTCTTTGGATTCTTTTTCAATGCTTGTTCATATATTTCAACTGCTTTTTCAGGCTAAAGTTATAAGAAAAAATTTCGCAATCTGGTTAATATTACAAATGAGTTTTAGTGACAATTTCTACCTCGAGAATATTCATATAAGCATCACCCAACATTAAATACGATTGAGGATCGTTATATTTATCAAGAATGTCTTTATAGCAACTTATATAGAGACGACGATCGCGGCGATGTTTAAGATACAGTGAGGCCATAATTTGTCTCGAGCAAATAAAATCTCTGCCATAGATTGGTGACACCTCTCGAAGAATTGTCAAAGCTTCTTCCATATTTCCTCTACTTTGTGCCAACGAAGCTTTGATTATCAATACTTTACTCTCTTCTGGAGTTCCAATGCAATTCTTGGACAATCTGTCCAACAGATCAGATGCTGAATTCTAAATCAAATGCATTAGATTCATTGATTACTATCTAAACAGAGATTCAAATCATTGAGAAACTCACATTATCTCCCTTCATGATGTAAATATTGACCATTTCTAATTGGATTGTTACTTTTGAATTCCAATTGAGGCTGAACTTTGCTGTTCGATCGACCTCATTATCAATTAAATTATGTAGGATTTTGAGACATTCATCGAATTCCTTTTGATGTTTTAATATGCTGATTTTAACCATAATGTAGTCCAGTTTATCGCGAATCTGGAATTGAAATATCATCAAATCATTTATTTCCATTCAAATGTCAACATTACCTCAAAATTATGACCGAGAGCTATTTCTAAGGTTTGAGCCGCTTTCTGGTAGTTTTCTTGATAGGCTAATATCTTTGCTTTGAGCAAATGTCCATCGATGAAAGTTGGCTCGTGGTCAACTGACTTGTCAAGGTAACAAAGAGCAGATCTTAAATCACCCATGCAGTAATTAACTCTCGCCATATTGTATAAAGATCCAGTCAATCCTGGACAGTTGGATATTAATACTGTGAGTAATTCCTTTGCCTTGGTTAATGTAACAGGCAACGGTTGACCCTTGACCCCAGGTTCGAAAGGTAAATCACCAAAACAGATTTGAACGACATTCAAACAAAATTGTGGATCCAAACGGAGATAATATTTTAATCCAAGAGAAAAAGACTACGTAAGTGATTAAAAATTGTAAATTTAAGTTAGTTTTGAGTTAATCAAATAATTAAGGTTGATAGTTTACTTTAAGACTGTTCAATCGATCGTCAACAATTTGAGCCAAATACTGATTAGTTTGATCGTGATTTCGGCCCATTGAGCGGTTCCACAGGCAAATGAGGTACATTAGCTCCTAAATATTAATAGAACATAATTATTTCGTCAATTAATCAACTCAATCAATCACTAACATGACTCATTCCAGTTGATTTGTGAAGCTCTTCCATAGCTTCAACTTGATCAGAAGCTTTGACAGGGTCATCGAGAATTGAGCAATGAAGAATTCCCAATGCAGCCGACAAATTGGCCTCATCTGACCGAGTTACAGCCGTGAAGTGTCTCTTAGCATCCACCAATCGATTAATGATCAAACATTGATGACCCAGTTCAAGAATATACTCAATCCGATTCGATTCGAGGAAAGTCGCTTTTTCTACCATTGAATAAGTTTGCTCGATTATCCTTTTCTTGTTAAAAGCCTGAAAGAAAACCAAGTAAAACTTTATCAGTTCGATTGCTGCAAGTTCATGATTGATTGCCAGAGTTTTCGATCAACAACAATTACCAATCTTGCGACAAGTTTACCAGTTTCGTAAAGGAGTGTACCATTTTTCGGCTCCCTGATTTCTAAGGATGAAATAAGATCATCGAATCTTGATGATGCTGAGGCTTCGTTACCTTCCCAAACCAAGTCATAGATTATTAAATAGCGATGCGCTTCGATACAATGTCGATCTAGTGCCAATATCCGACTTGCAGTGTCAATCGCTTGTTCCCAATCCTTCAATGCCACTTGTAATTTCATTTTCTCGATAAAAGCAGGTATAAACGTCGGTTGAAGGACAATCATCTGATTTAGTTGTTCGATTGCTCTCCAATAAGAGCCATTGCGTTCAAGACATTTAGCTTTTCCAAGTATTCCTTCAGGGTCATTGCTAAATCATTGGAAAATGAATAAGAATCAAGGTAATTTTTTGAAGTGGTTTTGACTTACAGTTTGACGCCACTATCAAAAAATTGATTCGCTTGAGCTGTTGATTTATCTCCACCAGATAAAAGTTCTAGCCATCCAAGTAAATTTGATGCTTCTCGCAAATTGTTATTCAATTTCAACATTCGATCACAATATTCACGAGATTTATCAAATCTACCAACGAAAAGTAAATATAGTCCAGCGAAATAAAGAGCAAACTCTTTCGCCTGTTTTCGTTGCTCTCTTAGTCTCACCTCGAGTTTACTGATCTCTTCTCGATCTGTAATTTATATTTAACGAAACATTTAAAAGTATTGAAGCAAATGACTGACTTTAGACTTTACCTGAGGATTTACAAGCCTTATGAGCGTGGATAAGTGCAAGTAAAGAAGCAAGAATCAGATTTTGATCTTCTTGAATATTATCCAGTTCCCGAATCGCTTCTTGATAACGAGCTGAATTGAAGGTGGAAAAATAAAAAAAACACTGGTGAGTAACGCGACTTGACTGTTCTTTACAACAAGTTGAACCAGTACAGTTCAGTAAGATTCCTGCTCGAGGGTCTATTGAATTGGAAGGTTTCTTATCGACAAAATGGATTCTCACAAACAGCGCGAAATTTACTGGAGGAGTTTAGCAAGATAAACATGGAGCTCAATCGAAAAACATTCAACACCAATTAGAGTAGATGAAATTGGCCAATCTCTCGAATAAACTTACCTACTGGTACACAAACAATTCTTCACTTATTCGAATATCAAAGAGTCTAACATTCATTCGCTACTCAGAAATGTTTTACCATTGATCCCGAATCGAAGATAAAACTCACCCTCTAAAAGCAACGAGATTCCATAATAGAGTCTGAATTTGAGATCCGAAGGGAAAACTCTGATTCCTTCCAACGCCGTGTTTGCCATCATCCGATTGAATCCATGAAGACAATAGTAGTGAATTGTACTCTGTCAATTAATCAATTAACTGATGATTACATGATAATACAAACATGAAACAACTTACCCTGATTACAATTTCTTTGTCAGATACCATCTTGTTAATAGAAATCAGCAATCACAATTAAGATATTGAAATGAGAGTGAAACTCACAGTGAAATGTTTATTTTGATCGCAACCATGACAACAATTGAATCAAACACACATTAATTATCATCTCAAATGGTACAATATATTAGATTGGAATCAATTCATTTATTTATAAATTGTCTTGATTGTACAATAAAAAGCAGAAAATATAGCAAATAATAATATTGGAAAAATGATATTTCTTAATATTGTTTCCATTCACACCAAGTTTTCACGAGCAGCCGATTGGTTGATGAAAACATAATCCATCTCAACAGCTCAAATCGAATCGTTAAATTTAAGATTTCAATCAATAATATTAACCCATAGACGATTGTGACTTCAACGGATGAAATGGAAATAAATTAATGTCACTTGAGGTTAAGTTCCAGTGTAAATAATAAAATGAATAATTTGTGTATTCAGTCAACACCAAAAAGACTTGCAACTTTGAGCACGTGGTAACTTTGCAAATATCAGGTTGTTGATTATCCATAATTAACCATTCTTAGTGAGATTATTACAATATTAACTTGGGTATTAATTCGGATCCGTGTATAGAAACACCAGAAAGGACAATCAATTGATTGTTTGCATAAATATAAGCAATTTACGTCAAGAAGATCAAATTCATCAACTCAACAGTCAAAAATCAACTTCTGGGGTAAAAAAGGTCATTTGAAGAAATATAAATGTAAATTTTGGTTCGATTCTGTTCTTGTCGAGCGACTTCAAAGATTCTTAGAATTACTTGCCGAATGAGCGTATTCTAGTTCCACTTCTCGATCAGACGCCATTCCCTCTTCATCGTCGTTGAGAGTTGCACTTCTATCCTTATTATTGTCTTCTTCGTCTTCATCGTCATCTTCTTCCAATAGCTTACGTGCTAATTTAACAGCTTGGAATTCATTGTAGTGCATTTTACGTTTCATTTCGAATTCCTTTCGTTTCTTCATCTCTTCTTCGGACAATTCTTCAGGTTCACTTTCGTTTTCATCTTCATCATCTTCTTTGTCAACAGAAGAGTCGCAAAGTATTTTCGCTTTTCCTTGTTTTATCTTCTCTGATACCATTTGCAGATCGAGATTAGTCGCAGATGAAGAGGCCACTTCTTCATCATCAGAAATCGGTTCGCCATCAACTGTGTCCTTATAATGACTGAACGGAGTCTTGGGTTCCTCAATTTTCATTAGTCCATAATCTTTACCTGGTGGATGTAAAGTTTGGAGGATATTCATCTCATCCCATTTGATTGGTTCAATGCTGGACTAGACGACAAGTAAATTAATTCAACCAGAATTCAAATTGGAAGATAAATGATACGAAAAATTAAATGAGTAAAATTATCTTTAAACCACAAATGAAGGAAATGATTAAGGTTATGGATTAATGAGCAAAGAAAAACAAACCTCGTCTTTGAATGATCAGATTGACCAGAATTTGAGCTCGTTCTCAAGATTCCTTTCGGTGGTTTCTTTTGTAAACTGTCCATAGAAAGAAGATGATCAAACCAATTGAATAAATAATTAAACTCGAAATAAAACAGAGCAGCGACAATCAACAGATAAGAATAAATGTTAACACTTGAAAGAAAAGCAGCGAATGAAAGAGAAGAGCAAATAAGAGAGAAAATGACTCAACGTCAGCTGATTTTCTATTCTCGTGTTTCTTTGTACTTGTCTTTCTATTTTTCTCTTTATTTAATTTCCTCAATTAAACTGTTCATTTTCTCGACCTTTTTCCGAACTAATTGGATCGATCATGAGTCTATTTTCCAGACAAACCTATGATGCGATGCACAAAGTGGCCGTTACTGGATTAATCATATTCACTGGTCTCGCTGCTGTTGACTGTATGTTCACCTTCACCAGTGTGCTTCAAGTGAGGAAACAGCGGATCGCCAAGATTGAAGAAACCAAGCCGGAGGAGATTATTGTTTAGATTTTATGTGTTATTGCGACGATTATTATACCCTAGTGCCCTCGTCCCTCTCCCGTCCTTTCATCCATTTCCCTTTGATAGAGAAATTTGTTTCCCTGTAAATAATTTAATTTGTCCGCCAGTAGAAAAAAATGTTTCAATATTTACCAACATCAATTGTGTTTATCTTTGTGCTTGTTAGCTTTTTTGAGGTGAGTTGTTCTCACTTTATAGATTTTTACTAATCATTTCCAATCTTTATTCATTATATTTCTCTGACTTCAGTAACTTCTCTGGATTCTGTTGACCATCATGTCAGACCCCATTCTATCCGAGTACTGGCAATACAATTTTCCACCTTTTTTCACCATCCAACCAAACCTGGAAACAAGGAAGGCTCAATTAGAAGCTTGGTCATCACTAGTTCTTAATTATTGTAAAAACCACCGAATCCATAAGATTGATTTGAAGAAAGCCTTAACTGAACCGCCTTTTCAAAATGTTTCAATTTCACGAGGCTTAAATATGGATGGATTAATGATAATCTTTGACGACATGAAGGATAAAGGAGTTGCTGATTGGTCAGATAAAAGTAAATCAGTTGTTTTTATCTATTGGAATACACCGGAAGCTTGGGCTAATTTGATCTATCATTGGGTCTACAATTCTGGTTATATCAATTCTGTTTGTACTCTTTATGAGATTGTTTCAGGCGATGAAACGATAAAGGAGCCATTTCACGGCCTTGATTTCGATGTTCTCAAGAAAAGCCTTCAAGTGTTAGAGAAACAAGGTAAAGCCTCCATCATGAGTCTCGATGACAATGGCGGTGTTAAATTCTTAGGATAATTATTCCCTCTCTCTCTTTTACCTTGATACAGTTTATATTTTATAAAATGTCAAACGTTGGTGGTAGAAGTTGATGTAACTTTTAGCAAATTGAGTTTCCATGGAATCATTTCTCTCTACTAAAGCTCATTAAAGTAAATTGTTAAATCAAACAAGTTGCTTTTCGTTTCTTATGAATAAGTAAATTAATGTAACTTTTCATCTCATCATTTTCCTTGGAACAAGAGATTCACCAGCAAATTCTGAGAAAGAATCACTATGGATTCTTTTCAGTCATTCAGATTTCCACTAGGAAAACAGTTTGTCAAGAAGAATAGACAGAATATTAGAGAGAATCGAGCGAGTGGGTGGATGAGACTCGGAGAGAGAGAGAGAGAGAAGACGAAAGGGAGTTGGAGAGATTGTACTCGGTTGAATATTAGAAAAAAGATTCGATATCAATGAGTTTGCCCTGAAAGAATTTCTTCAGCTTTTGATGTTATATTCTTGTGGGTCTGCGTGGAATCTTTTACTCAGCCACTGATATTGTGAGAGGAACCAAAATGGTTAAATTAATTAACAGTTAATATTAACAATTAACTTCCTCACCTTTTGTATAAACTCTTGTGTACATAAACATGTTGATAACATACAAGAAACATTAACAATCTGTTGGAATTAGAGTTGAACCAATTAACCGAAGTCCTGTCACCTCAGTGGATCAGCTAACTCTCTCTCTCTCTCTCTCTCTCTGCTTCTCACTTCTCATCATTTCCCAATGGCTTCCCCAAGTTTAGAATGCTATTCTTCATCTTCTGTGGGTAAAAAGCCAACATATTCCGAATCCGTTAGGCCGTTTTCATCTTCAACCATCGCCCCTAAAGTTTCCTTCAGATCAAATTCAATTGATATCGAAAGACGTGATAAATGTGATAGAAAAGGTAAGAGTCCATTTCTCCTTTAATGTGATCCCTTCTCTCTCTCACTCATTTGCATGATCACAATTCGGTCCCGCCAACTGATAATCCATATTTTCTTGATTGTTTTTCTCTCTCCTTCTATTGTTTAATCATTATTCTCACAACAAACATCTCCTATTCTCCTTTCCTCGTTCAATCAATCGAATACTAAGCCATGAAAAATTGAGAAATTCGACTTGATCATCGAAATTAAGGTCAATTGAGTTTTCTACCGAAGTATCTACACTTTTTCCTTCTCTTTTTATGAATCTTCTTTTCATATTCCTTCATTGGAATCAAATTAAGACTAATAACCAGAATCTTTTGCATTGAGTTTGATATAATTATTTACATTTCAGTGATCATGCCTTGAGTCTCATTTTTGTCTTCTCTCTCTTTCATTTTTCTTTTAGGTTCAGGTTCTCTTCCATCTTCTTTTGATGTGGATAAATTGATGAGAAAATTGGAAGAAGATGACAAAGCACTTCGAGAATTGGAAGAAATGGAACTTGAACGCCTCAATATCAACACAACGAGCAATTTGGCCTCAACTACACCAGCATCTTCTTCATCGGCAGTTGAAATGGACGCTTGTTCATCTCAACCACTGACCACAATCCCGACCTCGCAAGCTACAACCACTTCAACTTCTTCCATTGGGTCAACTACAACTGCCGCTTTATCCTCATCAATGCCGGAACTCAATGATCGCCAATCATATGATCGATTGTCACAATTAAACTCTCGCTCGGGAGGACCTTCCATTTCATCAAAAGAATTAGACAAATTGATGAGGAAATTGGAACAAGATAACAAAATTTTGGCTGAATTGGATCAAAAGGTTAAAAGAATATCGTCAAACAACATGGCTTCATCTTCATCTGCCTTGTTATCCTCATCGTTACCAGTACTGACCTCAAATCTTTCTGGACTCCACTCAACTACCCAGTTTCTTTCAGGTTTGTATTTCAATCTCTGTTTATCCGATAATCAATATAATCGTTTATTCATTTGCATCCCAAGTAGAATCGGATTCATAGAGCTTCTTTTCAAACTCAAGGATCAGAGAGAAAAATGATTTCTTTCAACCACCAAACTTCATCAGAATAGAATTATCAACAAATCATTAACAGCCAAAGACTTTGAGTTCGCATCCACTTTTTAAATAATTCACGCAGTTAATGATAATCAAGTAAAGATAATTTTTGGAATCTAATCAGTTGACCATTTTAAGACTACATCACTTAAACTAGTGGACAAACTTATTATCATAACTCTGATTTAACTTTATCTCTCATTGATTATATTCAACTGCGTGAATGATTTAGAAAGTATTAATTGTTGCCAACTCAAAATCTTTGGCTGTATTAGATGGCTGATTAGCAGACCTTCTATCTAAACCATCTCACTGATTGTACATTTTAATTTTCATTGGTAGATCGAAATCATGTTAATCGTGAGAAAAAGTTAACCTTACCAATAAATTCGATGCTTCCAGGAAGAGAAGATCCGTTCCTCATTTTGCAGCAAATTCGAAAAGAACAAGAACTACGTATGGCCGAAGATATTGTCGATAGTATTGAAATACCAAATCGTGGAAGATGTAAAGTATTCATCGCAAGATACAGTTACGACCCATTTAAACAATCGCCGAATGAAAATCCTGAACAAGAACTTCACTTGGCTGCAGGTGATTTCATTCTAGTTTTCGGTGAAATGGACGACGACGGGTTTTTCATGGGTGAAACACTCGATGGTCGAAGAGGTTTAGTTCCTTCTAATTTTATCGAAAAATTAACCGGCGAAGACTTGTTTGAATTCCAAGCCACCGTTTTATATGAAACCAGAGATGGAGACGAATCTAGTGTTAGTTATCCTCCCGAGTTTTATGATGCCCTTCTCAACGATGCCATGGCTCACACCAACTTTCAACATTTGATTGCACCAGGTAAACGTTTGATTAAATGTTAACTCGATCATTCCATCAACAATCAACTTTTTTCTTTATTTTCACTCTGACAGAGGACTTTCACAGAATGAATGATTATATTGAATTAGCTGAGTCTCAGGACATTGATGAAGAAGATTTATCGGACCCCGAAAGAGCTCAAGCCACTGCTGCACGCGATATGGGTAACTAATCATTTTAATTTTTGAAAATTTCTGTATTGATCTCAATGCATTCGATCCAATCCATTCAGTTCCACCGCCCAGGAGATTGATATTGGAGCGGCAATTCCACAAAAGCATTTTAATCTGTTGGCTGCCCCCCGACTGCCCTCCAACTTTCATCGAGTGTTACCAAATTCTCGTTGATGGTGTTCTAAAAGTCACTGTACCAAGCATCGAACGAACAAAAGCCTTAGTCGAAGGTGTTGATTCCTCAATCGTAAGTTGATTAAACTTGGAACATTTATCTTTCTCGAATATGAGTCTGATGGTTTTTCTATTTTAGCCACATCGAGTTAGCATTCGAGCCATAAATAATTCGGGAAGAGCCTCGAAAGATGCAGCATGTACTGTAATCATTGGCAAAAGTGAGTTCGATCAACTGAAACTAGCGAGTATTTCATTTCCTAATCATTTGATTCAATTTCTTCCAATCAGATGTGCCCTTTGCCCCTTGTAGCGTTAAAGCCACCAACATTACCTCAGAATCAGCTTTGATCAGCTGGTTACCCTGTAATAGTAACTTTTATCATGTAGTTGCAGTGAACTCAGTCGAAGTTAAGACCGTTGGCCCAGGAGTTTACAAGCATTTAATCACTGGTTTGGCAGCTAATACCCTTTATCGTGTTTCTATTCGTGCCAAACCTGGTAAACTTATGTCGTCAGAGGAAAAAAATCCAAAAAAACTCGAAATGTTGACCACTTTTGTCGATTTCCGGACTCTACCAAAAAGTATGTCTTCTTTTCTCAATCGCTTCCATTATGAAATTTTTCAAGTAACATGAAAACTTGGGTCGATGCTTTCAGGTCTTCCAGAGCCCCCAGTGGACATACAAGTAGAGGCTGGACCACAAGACGGAACTCTTCTTATAACTTGGCTTCCAGTAACTTTGGACCAATATGGAACCTCCAATGGATGTCCAGTGACCGGTTATGCTGTTTTCGCTGCTCATAAAAAGTTGACAGAAATTGATAGTCCAACTGGTAAATAGATTTATATTTAATTTGATCAATAGATCAAATCAAATGATAGATTTTTTTGTATTATAAATACTGAATCACAAATCTGTTTCACTTTATCGCTCAGGGGACCATGCACTCCTCGATGTTGGCCAAATTGAGAGTTTCCACAAAAAAGCTGTTACAGTTCGCACAAAATCAGGAGAAAATCTATCCCAAGATTCGATGCCTTGTCAGATACCCGATGACCTGATTAAATTGTCTGCTCATCGAAAGGTATTTACAATGAGACTCGATACAAACCTAATCCTTTTTAGATCCATTGATCACCCATAGTTGAAATTAGTAATCAGTATCATGCGATTTATGTTCAACTCATGATTTGCTATTTTCGCGATTTTTCCATCATGAATGGTTTCAATTCAATTATCAACTTTTACTATTTGATAACAGTTAAAATGGTGAAACGTAATTCCGGCAACCTAAAATTACAATTCGATGAAATGTTCATTTATATTCTATTCTTTCTATTCGATTTTATTTTCTCAATTTTCTTTTTAGACTGAAAGATGTTACGGACAAAATTACCAATCGAATTTGGATATTTATCCATCGACTCCCATCAACCAATTTAGCTTAGTTAATAATCATTTTCTCAAGTCAATTATGGTTCATGATTTTGCTTACAATTAAGATCACGACCGATTCACTGACCAATCTAAAAGATTGTTATGTTTAATTGTATTGAGTTATCAATGTTGAGTTGAATTCGTTCATCTCTTAGTTAGAGAAAAGTTTTTTAATCAACTTAATTTTAAGCAAAACAAAATGGAATCGAATTCAAGTATTTAAAGACTTCGATTACTCATTTCAGAATTACAATCATTGTCTGCATGTATTACAGGCCCAGGGTAGAGTCCATTCTGATTCTGAATCGGAAACTGAGATGAATCAACTAATGAGTAATGTTGCTCGGAGATCCAAAGTTTTCGATCCTTCAACAAATCAGGTAGAAAATCAACAAAATTGCATCGGTCATTTTTTGTGTCACCGTTTGTCTATTTGTCTTTGTGCGAATTGGATCAGTTCGTTTAACTGCTAAAATCTTAGACCCGATCAATAAATCGAGAAATTAAAGGAAAGAAAATAATTCCAAATAAGATTTTAGCACCGGTCGTTCAGATCCTTCAAGTCTCGCGTTTGTTTGATCCTTTGTTGTTCGAAAGTCTTTTGTAGCACATTTCGAATGCGCTATGTCTTGTGTCTGAATGCATGTGGTGTTTCCCGTTGTTCCTTAGAACGTTAATCGTCGTAATTCATTAAATTGTCGTAAAGATGATTCTCACTTTGAGCGATCTTGGTCCATTTTGCTATGGAATATTGAAATAACGGACAAAAGGCGCAACAAGTTGAATCATTTTTCGACTTTACCCAATTCACTTTAATTGGATGTAAGAAACTCATGAAAACTTTCTTGTATTTCCACGACAGGTACATCCAGGCCATCCGAGTTTGAGAGCACCAATGCGAACCCATCCTTCAATGGTAATTAATTATTTTCCAAACACAAAAGTCTACTTATTGTTATAAATATTAATTTTTATTGTTGATCTTATCTGAAGCGACACTATTCAAGCCAACATCACCAACTGCCCCTTCATCATCAGCCATATGCCTCACACCATCAACACCACCCTGGTCATCATTTGCAACATTCATATCACCAGCAACCACATCAACTGCACTCACAGTCGTTACAGCAACATGCTAATCTTGCCAACCGTCATGGCGGTGTAATGTCAATGCAACATCAACAATTTCATCCTCAAAATCAACACCCAATGCAAATGCAACAACAGGGCTTCCAATCGAACTCCGGAACCATGCAAACCAATCCAAACCGAATGACCATTCCATCCATAGGTAAGAAATTTTCTGAGTTTGTGAGAATTTCAGGATTTTCACAATTTCGAATTTGTTAACATTTCAATTCGGGATCTTTTTCCTATTGCATGAACTCAGCGATTACTAAAGATACGCCGAGTGAAAGCGTCAATCCAATCGAAAGCTACTCGGAGGAGGAATTTGAGGCGACAATGAAAGGCAGAGGGGGACGATATGGTGGCCCATCTCCACAGCCTCCTCACAGAAGTCGACAGTACAGTGAATATGAACGATCCCATTTCGGGGCTGGTCGAATTCGTGGACCACGAGATTTAAGATGGTTCATTGCTCTTTACGATTACGATCCACTTACAATGTCACCAAATCCTGATGCTGCTAATGAAGAGTTACCTTTTCGAGAGGGCGATCTCATTAAGGTAAATTAGATTATCTATTAATTGAATCAATAAACATGCGTTGATGAAATTTTTCTAATTAAAATTGCGACTTTTCCTATAAGATCTACGGTGATAAAGATCCTGATGGATTTTTTCGCGGTGAATCAAACGGAAGAATCGGTTACGTGCCTTGTAACATGGTTTCCGAAGTCCAATGTGATCCCGAAACGGGCCAACCTCTTCGAGGAACAAATGACAATGATCCTTGGGGCCATTTACCGGTTAAAAAAATGGTTGCACTCTATGACTATGATCCTCAGGAGCTCTCGCCGAATCCTGATACTGAGGTATAACTAATCACTTCTCGATCTTTACATCGACGATTATATTTCACTTCAACGAATTTTTAATTAGTCTTACAATCAAAAAAACACGAGTATTCTAATTCTATTTCTCAGAGCGTTGACAGAAATGCTGAGCCTAAAGTAAATCTGTCGCATCATTTTCTATTAGTATCATAGCAATTTTAGCCCAAACTCAAAATTCGATTTGTCATCAATCTCAACGAAAAACGAACCATTTCATGTGAAGTAAATGTAAACTTCGCCTTCGAGTCCACTTGAAGCACAACTGAAAATCGCCGAAATTAGAAACTAGAATTCCATCCAATTAAAGAAGCAGCTAAAACAAGATAATTGTATTGATGCTTTTGCCTGTGCTGATTAGTAGTTAGTTAGTAATACATCACATGATTAGAAAATATGAGCTCATTTAGATAGTGACATGACCTTTCATGACCCAATAAAGGGATATGGTTCATTCAGTTATCGAGAGAAAACCGAGAGTCGATTTCGGATGAGCCATAAGCCCTTTGCTATCATCTATTTGATTGATTTGATTCCCATTTATGATTTGATAGAGTACTGGGATAAAGAGCAAGAAGTGTTATTTTTAATTTAATCATTTCGCAATATTTAATTTGAATTTCGTTTGTTGTATCCAACTTCTTGCTCTCTCTCTCTCTTCATGTTTCTTGCCTTTTACATTCTCTTCCTGCTTTCCCTTAGGTGGAGTTAGCTTTTAATGCTGGTGATGTGATTTACGTTTATGGTGAAATGGATGAAGATGGTTTCTTCATGGGAGAGCTTAGTGGTGTCCGCGGTTTAGTCCCGTCGAACTTTTTAACCGAATCTACTGATCGACATGTGAGTTTATCACAATCCATGGAATGATAAGAAAACAATTCACTGTTTAAACTTTAATAATGTTCACAAGTTTGATGCGCTTTCACCTTGAAAGCTAATAATCTGATAATCTTTCAAAGACTTGGAAATGTTACTTTATATTACCTATTGAAACAAACATGGAAAACTATCACAAGCTCATTTTCATGCTTTTATATCATTAATATTTCTAACCAATCACAATTGTGATGCTGATTATTCGTTAAGCAATGACTTGGATAAACTTTACAACCTCAATCAAACTTATTTAGCTAACATCTCTCTCTCTCTCTCTCTCTCTCTCTCTCTCTCTCTCTTTGCATCTTCATCCTCTGCATGAGTGCGATTGATTTGTTCAGACAGCATCTTCTGAACTAAGTGATAGCTGTTATAAAACTGATGCGTTATAATAATACTGAGTTAAAATCTAATTATGCTACAGTTTTTTTTCAGTTTATCAAAAGCAGTAAAATTTACTTAATTTTGTTTACTTTTGTCTTTCTTTAAAAGGGTCAAATGAGAGGACGACAAGGAGTGCAAGGCTATCAACAGCAATATCCACAAGGGCCGGTGAATCAACCTTACGGGTCAGTTCAAAGCTCTAATATTTATGGATCCAATGTGTATCAAGGATCAGGTATGGCCCAAGGTCAAGGAATAAGGCCACAAGGACAATATGTTAACCAAACTATGGGAATGCAACAACAATCTCAATTTGGAATGGTAGGAAATAATCATCGTCCTAACAGTTTGGATCTCGGAATGAATCAACAAAGAATGGGCCAAGTTGGTCAACAACAAATGACGAATCAACAAATGCAGCAACAAACTCAACAAACTTCATCGTTGAATCCATTTTCCAGTTTATTCGCAAGTGGTAAAAAGATTCTTGAAGATGCGACAACACCTCGTGGTGGTCAACCCAATAACTTTAGTGGATTTGGACAACAACAAGTTCAACAGCAAATACCAACGCAACAAAATTATCAGCAACAACAAATGTCCACACAACAGCAACAACCCCAACAACTACAACAACTACAACAACAACAACAACAGCAACAGCAGCAACAGCAGCAACAGATGCAGCAAATGCAACAACAGTCCCAACAACAGTTCAAACAAGGGCCAAGGTTCGGGCCTATGCAGACAAAGCAACCGCAACCACAACAGCAACAGTATGGACAAGGCTATTATGGTGCTCCGACAAATCAAATGGGTCAAATGGGGCAGATTGGCCAAATGAACCAAATGAACCAAATGAGCCAAATGGGTCAAATGAATCAGATGGGCCAAATGGGCCAAATGGGACAAATGCAACAACAAAACCAAGCTCAACAACAGGGACCCACATTATCTGGAGCTCTTGGGGCCGTGAAAAGCATTTTCAAAATATAATCTGATCATTTCAACTTTATTTTTATTTCCGATTGCGAAGAAAATGATCGATTCTCAATCGAGGTTCGATTCATCTTTTTCGTTATTGCGATCTCCAAATGCTGTGAGAGACGAAGCAGCACTTATACTAACATAAGTGTTTTCTTTTTCATAAAACTAAACTTTGGTTTTGTCTTGATATTCTTTATATTATTTGGAATTTGGATAACCAGGAAAACTATAATTATCGTAATTTTTATTTGCTTAAGAGACAAAAACTTGAAAATAATTAAATTAATTTCAAGTATTTTACTAATTATGATTTCAGAAGAAATTAACTTGATATGATAAACAATTGCTCTCTCTCTCCCTCTCTCTATCTTGGTTTTCCAATTAGTTTTGGTCGTGCCTTAGACTCTTTTATTTTATCATTTTTTTCTTTCGCCAGATCAAAATGTTTGTGAGATAAAAGAAAACAACATAAAACCAACATCGAGAAGGAATAAAGTTCTAATACTTTGATGGAAACTTTTCAGAATTTCTGGTTCAGCCTGAAAGTGGAAACACCTTCTTAAACCACCAACAATATCTTATTGTTTCAACAAAATGATTAACACAAATTCACTATTTCTATTGGTTTCAATGGTATAATCATGATCTATTGGTTATAACACATTATTATTATATCACAATTATTATAACAATTGATTATATGCTAATCAGTGGTAATATGGTTGAAACAAATTTTTCTTTTACTACCGTAACTGTTTGATTATTATTATTGTAATCCCAATCAATCCTTAAACTTTCAATCCTAATCCTGATCCTCAAATCGACATCTATCGACGCAAAAAACATTCTATTCACATATTATGATGAATTAGTTACTGGATAATTTATCGAATCTATGCCACCCGACACCAACAGAAATTACTCCGAGCATGAAACAGCCTAAACAATGACCTGAGTGTACCTGAATTGACACATGAATTTTCAAGATTCTTCCGCTGGTGATGCCCAAACTAAAAGATAATTAAATATAAATGATTTCAGTTTGCGCCTTCAAATGGTTCAATTTCCATAATTAATTCAAACTCATTTTAATTGATGAAACTTAGAACTGAATACTGATTTTTACTAGAAACTTATACAGAATTGATATATACTGTAATTTGGATTCTGTGAATTATCAGAAAATAACAGAAGTTCAGAGCAATCAAACTCGGTGCAAATTTCCTGATCCTTTCTCTTTCTTTTATTATGTTCTAATTGACCAATGGACAGGAGAAAAAATTGACTGATTATTTAGAATTAAACAAGACAAGATAATAAATAAATTCAACTTGAGTAAGGAGAGTAAAGACAAAAAATGTCTATTATTTGGTACATGGGAGAGATTCTCATGTCATCATTGTGTCGTAAGTAGAGACAATTATCATCTACTCTAAATTTGGTGGAGAATACTTTTTACTCTCCACATCATTTCAGTTATATTCTAGTTCGTGTTGAGCAAATACTAACTCCTTGTTATCTGAAAGGTTGAATCATGAACAAGTCAGAAATCATGATGATGAGTTAATTCTGGCCTCAAATTGATTCAGTCTCACTACCTTGACTTCAATACAGCCTAAAACTCGTGAATGAGGATAATAAAATCCAATGATTAACAAGCAACTCAATCAGAATGACCTTGGATCAGGTTATTTGTAATTGAAGACCCAGAAATTCAGCGTCTCTCTTGGAGTGAAATATTTCCCCTCCTTTCTCATTATCCTCTTTCCACCCAATTGGTAGACTAAAGAGAAACTCAATTCAATTTGATTATAATAGATTTAGATGATGAGAACATAATAAAATCTATTTATTAAGTGAAATCATAATGAAATTGATGATTACTCAGGTAAATTGTGGAATCATGAAAGATGATTAACCTTGCTCTAGTTCTGATTCAACTTAATAACGGTAACCAACATTAACCAATTTATAGATTGTTACTCATTTAGACTCGAAGGTTAAGTTTACAAGGTTCATATAATATCATCTTTTACCATGTACTCAACAATTTATTTATGGTTCATGCGTGTTGATAGAGAATCACAATTAATCTAAGCCATCATTATTGATTATTTGAATATCTATCATGATGAAATTTACAAGGCTTTTCTTAGGTGTGATTTATTAATAGTTAATGATTAACATGATACATTTCATGTTAAAAGCTTGATTAACGTTAGGTAAAAGGTGACTTCAAGTAAGAAAAATGTCGCATTCAAAATGTTTTTCACATTAAAAGATCTGAGGCTTTCGATTGATAATTTTCATTCATTCAGATTAATTCATGGTAATTGTCTTCCTTATATTAAACTCTGAACAGTTGTAACTTGATTAACTGACAATAATTCATTAAGATATTGAGATAATAACATTTATTTGTAATAAACAACAACTGTAAACATTTGAGATTTGATCTGAAATGTTGAAAGAGATCAATAAAAAAAGGTGTGTCAAATGTTCAACTTGCATCCAATGATATTGTTATAGCAATGAAAAGAAAGAAAGAAAGAGAGAAAGATGAAAAGTAGTGGGTGAGGAGGAAAACGAGCCTATGGGAAATGCTGGAGTTATAATGTTACAGGGAAGGAAAATGATGGTTAGTATGATGATAAAAGGGAAGATGCAATTTATTGAGAGGGAAATTTTCTTGTGATGTTCTCGATCGATAAGTGAAGCCAGGGAACAATGATGATGAGAAGATGATCAACAGCGCATATGAAGAAGAAAATGTCTTCTTCTTTCTTTTCTCTTTCTGTCCCATTCATAAACTCACACTAAACATGTCGAAATGATTTCATTTCTTCTCATATGATTACAATTATCGAATTAATTAATTATTCTGTTGTTATTCAGCCTACAGAGTTTCAGTTATTTACTTGGCTCCGTTAAGATGATTCAGCTCATGTTATCGTTTAATTGTTTGTGTTTTTAATTGAATATTGTTGTTTTCCGTTTAATGTCAATTGTCTCTCTGCTTTGATTGTGTTTTAATCGATGTTTAATCAAAAGATTACAGTTTTTTGTTATCACCTTTATCTTGATTCTTTCATCTTATTATCTAACTGATTGACAAACAACAATTAAGGACTTTGTGATTACCTTGATTAACTATTTCTTTGATTATATTGATTGTCTACCTATCAAATTTGGTCAATTAATCTTTTTTCTTCAAATGAATCCATTTAATTGTTAATTTTTCGCAAAAGTTTAGAATTTGAATGAATTTTGATCAATTGTAAGATTAAACTTGAAAAGGTGATAATTAAACTGATCAAATAGTTCACGATGCATCTTCACTTTGAACGGATTGAAAAGCCTCATTCATATTCCGATTGCAATATACTGAGTTTATCATGGATGGGAAAAGTACCTGCTGGGTTGTTACAGTCACAGGATGAAGACAGTTGGAAATTAAACCGCACTAATTACTACCAAGATGGTTGGATTGCCTTGGGCACAAGTCGTGGTATTGTGGGTGTTACATTTACCACGTGTCGCACTAGTAAACTTCCTGCCCTTGAACTTCCCCCTCGAACCAATTATAACCTTCGTGGTCATCGGTCGGAGGTTACGTTGGTAAAATGGAATGAACCTTATCAAAAGTTGGCCTCATGTGACTCTTCGGGAATTATTTTTGTTTGGATCAAGTATGAAGGACGTTGGTCAGTTGAGCTAATCAATGATCGTAATACTCAAGTTATTGACTTCGCTTGGTCACACGATGGTCGAATGGCTTTGATCTGTTATATTGATGGTTTTGTCCTCATTGGCTCGGTGGCTGGTCAACGTTATTGGTCATCATTACTCAACTTAGAATCTTGTTCAACTACTTGTGGTATTTGGACTCCAGATGATCAGCAGGTCATTTTCGGTACTTCCAATGGAAGCATTCTAGTAATCGATATTAACGGTACAATAGTTGCTCAGCTATCGATTCGTGAGCATCACTCAATCTTATCAATGGCCTGGTCAAGTGAAAAGTTTAAAATGGAAGATATTGAAGAGGAAAACAATACAGTTAATAGAAATACCAACAACTATGCCAACAATGTATTTACAAATGAAAGTGACCAAAGTGATCAAATGATCCAAGGGTCAACCAATGGGCCGTCACCTCGAGTCTACGTGTTGTCGATTTGTTTTGATGACGGAATTTTGTATTTGCTTAAAAACTACGATGACATTTGTCCGATCACAGTTCGAACAAACTTGAACACAATCAAAATGGAATGGTCAAATAAAGGTGATATTCTTGCGGTCGGTGGACACACAATCGAAGAGACAAATCCTAATAATCATGGAAACAGCAAGAACAGTAACTATTTAAATAGCTCGAGTTGTACAAACACTTCTCCCAAATATATTAATATGATTAAATTGTACAGTGAGATTGGATTGATAAGATATCAAGTTAAACTTGATTATACTGGGCATCCAATTAGCGCACTGACCTGGGGTCATAATGATAAACGATTGTTTGTCGGGACTGGACCAGTTCTTCACATCGCTTGGGTGACCAAAAAAATAGCTCCTCTCCATCTTCTCTGTCGTCTTAGCATTTATAAACGATTGACCAATGAAACTGCTGTCGATTCTCTTCCATTGCCTAATTGCTTACAAAATCTTGTGGTCAACCTCTTTGGCCGAACCCTCAGGTGCTATCTTCCAGACAACCTTAATCTAACCAAATTTAATGTTAACCCTCCAGTCAACAACACTCGTCTCTATTGTACTCTGATCCGTCACGATGAAGATTCTATCGGGAGTTCATCATCTTACGTTTTATATCTTGAATATCTCGGTGGTTTGGTCCCTATACTGAAAGGTAAACGTACAAGTAAGATCAGGCCAGAATTTGTCATTTTTCATCCCCAGTCGCAGCTCTCTGGTGAAGGTTTAAAGATTGAAAGTCGATCGAGATTCAAAGGTAATAGTGAAAGTACGAGTGGCTATTATAGCGATTCCGGACTCAATAGTCGAAGTCAAAATAGAAAAGGCCAACTAAACACTCTTTACTGGAACTCGACATCAACACCAGGAACATCTGATAGTGAAAATGAGGACAATAGTTTGACCATTCGAGTTCGACGTAGACGCAGACAACATCGTGGACGTCGAAACCAAGGAAACGAAGAAAATGATATCAATCGACTCACTCGGCCTGGATCAGACCACGTTAAGCCTGAAAGTACTTATGCTGATTCGATGCCTGAAGATGAAAAGTTGACACTGATTACATCTAACATTTGGGGAACTAAATTCAAAATTCTTGGCCTGGTTCCTTGGCTGCCCTCAAATCTTGGATCGGTTGCTTATCGAACAAGTTTACTTCACCTTCAACCGCGACAAATGACACTGAAAATCAAGGAACTTGGTGGGAAAAGAGAAGGGGTAATCGGTGGGTTCGAGGGCTTAGATAGAAACGTAACAAGTTCAGACGACGAAGATGAGAATATGGTTGCAGGGAGCACTTCCTTCGAGAGAGATTGTGCCATTCCAGTTGCTCCAATGACACCGAAAAAAACTCTTAGAAATCATTCGTCTAGATCACATCCAATTTCTAATTACGATCCAATCAGATCAGAAACATTAGATCATAATTATGTTGATTTATTAACGAATCTTTCTGAAGATTTATTAACACTCCATGTCAACGGTAACTCAAATTTTCAACAAATGCCCAGCATGGAATTGGCCCCTGCATCGTCAACTTCATTTGTTCAATCATCAGGATACAATAATAGAGCAACAATCAAATCAATCACAGTCCAACCTCCACCGACATCAAGTTCAATATCAACACAAACGAGTTTCCAATCATTAACCGATATTCTCAATCCTTTGATACTAATGACAAATGAAAAACCAACCGTCCAAATGTTAACAGAAAATAATTTGGAGAACATTCAAAGCGATTCGAAACAAAGTTGCCTCAATGATTTCTGTTCAGTGAGTAAATCATCTACTGATTGTTATCCAGGTCCAAGTACGACTAATTCCAATTCATGGATAGCCTTTGATCGTGATGACACCTTAGAAAACGCTGTACCTACACTACGAACCAAAAAAAGCTCAACGTTCGAAATTAAAAGTCCCCCTCAACTATCATCGCCAACAGCAACATTCCCAATGCCAAGTAACAGTATTGGATTAATATCAACACCTCGAAGCCTTCATTACAATAATAAGTTTACTAACAACAATCGTGATCCACTGACTCGTAACACCTCGAGACCTGATCCCATTGGAGACGGTGGGAAGGCCTTTCCACTGATCTGTGATACAAACCATTCAAATACAAACAATTGTTACAAATTGCCTTTTGTTGAAAGTGGACGAAATGGTGCCATCAACCATATTCACCATCAGCGCTCAGCATCACCGCCTAAGACAATAAGTTCGCCCACAAAATGGTTTTCATCTTCATCTAATCCTCACCAATACAAGAATTCAAATTCTTATTGTGAGCTCGACGATTGTTTAGTTGAAGGAAAACATATTCATACGTCCAACACAGGTCATGACATTAAATTCATCGATGATGCTGAAACCGAAAGTGAAATGAGCCTCGAGATTTTGTCCCCATCGACCGGCTCCTTCGGTCGATCACCATCACTCCTCTTTTACCGCAATCACTCATCAATTGCTCAAACTCAACCAAATTCTTCATCAACAATCCATGGGTCATTCATTAATTCACAACAAGCAAATGATTCCAATTATTCTCATAATAGTAACAATAATATTAGGGAAATTATCGAATTTGCAAATATTCGAAGTGACCCTGAAGGATCGGGTTCATCTCAACGTCGATATATTTTGTCAACAAATAAACGTAGCAGCCTTGAAGATGAAAGTGACGATGAATTAAATGTAAAGTCCAATTGTTTGTCTTTCGACGGTGATCATTGTGTTGATGGAAAAGGATTAACTTTATCTTCATCATTCTGTAAATGTACCACTTTTTGCAAATGCACCGACAATGAAGATGATCATCGCAATCATTTAACTGTTAATGGCAACTCATTGGAATTGAATAATGATCATAGATCTTCACTAATGTCATCCCCTGTTCATGTGAGACGCAGGAAAGTGTTTCTAAACTTTGACTCGGAAGAGCTGCTCAACAGTCTTAATGACTGTAGCACCTTGTTGGCTGAAACATTTTCGACATCTAATCAACTTGGCTCAAGGGGTAACGGTTTGAATGGATCCAGAGGTGGACCAAGAACAGGCCACCGAGGGAGCTTACCACAGGCAGTGGCTCCGAATGAGAGTGAAAGTTTCTACAAAAGTTTTCGAAGTCAATTGTTCAATCGTAGTTTACCAACATCACCCATGTTAAATTCAAGCAAATCTCGGAAATCTCAAGGGAAAAGTATATTTTATAGCCCAACGATGTTCCGAAAAGTTATGAAACAAAAGTAAGTCTGATTAGAACTTTCAAGAAATGGACGGCCAATTTATTGAAATTCGTTTGTATCTTGTCCTTAGATTAAATTATTTCGACTGTAGTTCTGAGGATGATGGCAGCTCTGACGATGAATTTCTCAGTCAAGATTTTCGCAATTTAGGATCATTCCAAAAATCGAGTATCGAAAAGAAGATCAAAGTTAAAAGACGAAGCAGTCGAATTCAACCTGATCAATCGATTAACCAACGACATTCTGGTGGAAGGGAATTTCTATTACACAATAAGGCTCCGCTTTGGAATGAAGTTAGTCAAGTTTATCAACTGGACTTTGGTGGTCGAGTCACTCAAGAATCGGCCAAAAACTTTCAGATTGAACATCAAGGGAAACAGGTAAACTCCATGAGAATAATCAACAATCAAACAAATTATAGCGGAAAAAGAAGACATTTACTGTTAACTAAAGGTGGATGATGTTTTGGTGTATCGAGTAACTTTTTTATTCCTTCTTATAATAGGTAATGCAGTTCGGTCGAATCGACGATAATGCATACACGCTCGATTTCCAATACCCGTTCAGTGCTTTACAAGCATTAGCAGTCGCTTTGGCCAATGTCACGCAGAGATTGAAATAATAACAATAAATTGGCTACAATACTTTGGCTGTTTTCTTAATCATCTTGTGGATCGGAAATTTTGCTTAATTGACTGAGCCAGTTCCATATTCATCACACAACCTAAACAGAACTAATCAGATGCTATTGAATTGGAGTATCGCTCCTTTTAGTTTATATCTAATTGTTTCTTTCGAATCACCATAAAAATGGGAATATTACGATCAGAATACTCTTAATTTGTATACAAGCGAAAAAATTAAAAATTAAATCGAAAAGAAATGTCATCTTAATAAACGTTAAATCAATTGAGTAAATTACAAATTCAAAGTGAAAAGAAAAGCAAGATCGATAGAAATGGTTTACCAATTAAAAATTAAATAGAATCAATAATCGAATATTAATTTAATTGAAAATGATAAACTACGATAATTACGATCAATGGTTATCCGATTCAACAGATTTTCTGAATTTTTGCTGTGCAATTAACATTTTTAACTAAATGATTCGAATACGAGCCAAAATTCCTTCATAAACTCATAAGAAACTATCACATTACCATAAAACGATGGTACCAGTGGTCTCAGTCTATTCCTAAAATGAATCAGCAAATACTCAGTTTGATTCTCATTGAAATAAACTTTTATCTTGATGTTATCATTTTCTAACTGACTTCAGTTAGAAAGTGAATGAAATGATTTGAGATTAAAAATTTTAATTGAACAATTTATTGGTTAATTTAATTTAGTTAATACATAGAAATGCAATTCGAATGGTTTTCGCTTGAGGGTTTTAATTGTGTTTGCTTGTATTCGTGTTTCATGGTTGACTTTTCATCCAATTTTGTGTTTATTTGTTTCTTGTCAATTTATTTTGTATCTAATTTTTAATTGGTTATTTCTAATTTCATAATATAATAGAATGTTAATGATAATAAATTAGAAAACGATATTTTACTTGAAATTAAGATTAATATTTGATTTCAAGAACAAAGCAAAAAGAAACAAGCAATGAAATGGGACACAAACATTTCGGTTTTGATCTTGATCCCATTTACTAATTTCCTTTTTTGCTAATGAAAAAAAATTAATTGATTATTCAGAATCAAACAAGGAAAATACTTTCTCATTTCAACACAGTTTGGATTAGAATTGATTTGATTACAGTTTGCAGTGGTCCATTGATTAAATGGTGATGTTAAATACTCCAAACAGATCATTCATTAACTTTGGTAATTAATGGTGATTAGACTAATGTATTCATCAAGTGACGAAAAGATTTCAACAGGGATGAAAGCATTGAAATCGATGCTCAAGATCCGATGATTTTCAATTGTTGGTGAGAATTAAACAAGAAGAAACAAAGTTCACAAAGAAAAATTGAAACAAATGATAAACCCAAGAAAGAGGAGAAAATTCAATTGACTGTTTTATATAAAGAACACAAATTAAATGTAAGCAAAAAAACAGGGTAACAATTAGACAAGTAAATTAAGTTGAGAATCACATGAAAAGTGTTTAGAGACGAGAGTTTATATTCAGCTTATAGCAGAAACACCGTCTAGAGTTGGTTGGTTGTTTTATTCTTGCACCGCAAGACTTTTGTTTATGTAAAGGTGAGTCGATTTCGTCATTTCCAGAATATATGTTGCTCGGAAAATAGTTAATTGTAGTAAAACAAGAGCATTGTTGGTAAGTTGATTGATCACAATTTCCAAGATGCTGAAGATCCAAAGGAAAAGTTAACCAGACATTTAACCCAAAAAGTTTGTGTTTCCCTCTGGTGACTTTCTGGTCAGTCGAGTTTCCCTTCGCTCCATTGGAATAAAAAGTCACTTGAAGTTCCGCAAGATGGCGACGCAAAGCTTGGAATTAATTTTATCCTCTTGGAAAAAAGGAATTTGATATCAACATTTTTCTTTGATTGTTATCATATTTTCATAATTGCTTTTGAGTTTTTCGCTTACGATTCTGTACAAAATCGGCTGTTTGTCTATTGAAGTTACACAGAAAATTAGTGCATTGGTGCTCCAATTGAATCTTGATTTACAATGAGGAATCAATCTGGGATTTGAAGATAATTTGATTTGATTTGGTTTCCATTATCATTACAATTATGTTTCTCGTTATAATATTGGTTTTAAAATAAATAACATCGAGTTGGGAAATTTTTAACAATAGATAATCAGACGAAAAGAGGGAAACAGGGAAACAAAAAATGACAATAATTTGAATCATTTTCAACAAGAATCCATTGTAATGATATGATTTTAACAATTAGGATAATATAAGATTATCACTTGATATAATACCAATTTCGGAATAGAATTGCCGTTTTTTCGTGAACCAATAACCCATGTCAAAGGAAACATGAGGTTATAACGTAAATTAGCTGAAATGTTGAGTGAAACTTTTTCCACTGTTCATGTTTAATCAAAAGACTTTCATGATTCTCCATCATAATTACAAAATATGGAGCTAGAAACATTTTCATAATTAATTAACTTTCAACTATCAAGTTAATCGTTAATTGTAGCTGATTATCTCTCCTTCTACCCAATGGATGATAATAAACATGAACAAAGTGGCAAAAATCACCAAACATGTACAAAGTTTTTTATACTCGGTTACAAGTTCCCATTAAAAATTCATTTTGTTTGTTTTCTCATGATAACATTTAATGGTTCTTGTTATCATAAACTAAGAACATGGAATCGAAATGAAAAGAAAGCATAGATTAATAATATTGTTCTGAGGATATCAAAGGAACACTCATGATCATCATCATGAAATGTACTCATGAAAGAAAAGAAAAGAAAAGAAAAGGAATAGATGTTTTTTCAATTGGATATTTTTGATTGTGAGTTCAATGAACAAATAAGTTGTTGTTGTTGCTCAATTAAACTCTCGAGTGAATTAATCAAATCAATAGACAATTTCAGTTAGCTTATAATTATGATTTCAATTGATTTGTTGCTGTTACAATCAGTGAATAAATCGTACGACAGTTGCAACCATAAATTATTATGAAAAATTTGAGACAATTAATAAACATTTAGTTGCCATTTTAAAATCAATCATCAGCATTCAAGTATCCAAATCAATGCCAAATAAGTGATATTTTTTCATTTGTTACATTGAAATTGATTGTTACAATTTGAGGGAGACAGAAAATATTAATAATATAATACGATTGGAAATTAAAAAGATTACAATTTAGTGATAGAAACAAAACATTCATTGATCCGGAGAGCCACAATCAATAAAACCCGTACAAATACAGTTCAATAACAATTATGACGATAATGATGATAAGAATAATGATACTAATTATAATCACTTGTCATCTGAATCAAAAAATCAATTAATCACATTTAACCAGCACACAAAGTTTATCATCATATTAAAGTCACAATTGTTATTATTACAAATTACTCTCATTTAATTGATTGTTATCAAAGTCTTTTTCCAGGTAAAAATTAATCTCAATTGTAACAAATGAGAAAAAGACTTCAATTGATTATGACAATTAACAAAGAAGAAAATATCGGTAAATCAATTGAGTGTAGTACAATTAAATCAAATTGCTCAATCACTTTTCAAAACTATTGATTCAGCTTCAGTCAATTTACAATGAAGATAATGATACAAACATGATTGGTAAAATAAGCCTTTAATCAATACAAATTTCCACACAAAAATTAATCAAATTTAAGGAAAACAATTGAGATTGTTGTGAACAATAAACAACAATTCAAATTGTTCCAACAGCATTTCTATACAATTTTATGATTTGTCTATTTCTCACTATTCTTTACCCCAATGTTTGTATCATTGTGATTACCATGTAATAAGTTGACTCAATTGAGCAACATGAATCAGTTACATCATGTTATCCGAAAGATTATTAGATTTTGTTTCCAAGTTCAAACCGGTGATCATTTTCAAGATTTACTCCCCACTTGCCACCTTCATCTTTTTCTTGTTATCATGTTACATTAATATCATCAGAATTATTAACATCATTGATATCTTCATGATGATCATATTATTATTACTATTATGATGAGAATCGCCTTTTGGCGGTTTCAACGCTGTTGGGTGTTTATTAAAATGGTTCATGTTGCTTCATGTTGTGGTGCATTTCATGTTTTAACCATTTTATTGTTATATTGCTGTTTATTGGGTCTCGTCTGTTGAGAAGCTATTTGATAACAGACAGAAGAAACAACTTGTTACAAGCATTTGTTGTTATTGTTTGGTGATAGTTGTTGGGATGATGTTTCCTGAGTTTGGTGGATTTATGGGAAAACAGGGAATTGATAATAAAAAAGAAGGAGTTTCAGGGAGAGTGAGAGATGATATTTTACATCCATCATTCTTCAGTAATGGATAAATTATTAGCTATTTGTTATTAAAGTTTTTTTCTTTTTGCCACCAAATTGTCTTCTTTTGTTTTCCTTCCAAAGGGTTTATCTCAATGGGAGTTTATTTCAAGGGTGGAGGTGGAAAATAATAGAACAGTTTTTTCTCTTGTTTTCTGTACAAGGCAAGTGGAGGTTGGGAGAGGAAAAGGAGAGATGATACACCTTATTATCTTCGTTTAATTGGTTTGAGGTGTTTGGATTAGAGTTGGTGGTCAGTCCTTTTTTGAGCAAAACTTTAAACCGTCTAACGGCCAACGGACATTACAAAAAGATGAGGACATTTTTTCAGAGTAACAAAAAAAGAACTGACCAGTTCTGATCTATTAGATGTTTTAATTCAATTTAACTTTCTTCTTTTACCTTTTTTACCAATTAGATTGGTGAAAAAGTTAAAGTTGTGAAGATTTTTGTCTTTTTTGTGCGATTACAACGAGAAATATTTCGAAGATAATAAGTTGCTTGGAATTAGAAAAAGATTAGATTTAGATCATTGGGTATTTGATGTTTACGCATTTTGGTTGTATGATTTTATCTAAAAATTGATAATCGAACAAGTTGAATTTATACTTAAGACTATGTTTTACTTTATGCGTGATGATTGTTTTTCCGAATCTCAGAAATGATCAGTCTTTTCTCACATTTTGTAACCTGAGAGTTGAATCGTTGAAACTCTGATGGTGTTGATCATGTTGATAGTTATTGTTGCCAACCCGCAACTAGTTTTCACCCTGACGATTGTTAAAATTGTCCATTCTCATGTTTGGACAAAACAAATGTTGATAGTTTTGGATTGAAAGGAAAAGAAAGATAATCAAGGTGGAGTTGTAGGAGGAGATGAGAGAGTGGTCAAGATGCTTTCAACTATTATCTTTGACTGACTGGAATGTGATGAAATAAATAAAAACCATTGAGTGGTCTGGGAAATAATAGAAACGTTAACCAACAAAAATGACCATCAATCATATTCAACGTAATGTTAGGGGACATTTAATGTGACAGTTTTTATCTTCAACATTATAATACTTATTTTTTTCTTTCGTTCAAAAGGGTTAGAACAGGGTGATGATTTTTGGGTGAGGTGGCTGCAGGAATTACCTTTTCTAGCAAAGAGAATGTGTTTTGTTTGTAGAAAGAGACAAATAACAGAATTTCTCATTTTCTAAAATTGAACGTTTCCATGTTTTCTATCTCTCATTCGTCTATATCTATCTCAATATTCTGGTCATTTAGCTGTGATGTTTCAGGTCGAATGGTTTGTGCTTATTGTATGTAATTAAAGAAGCCGAAAGGAAACTTGAATCTCTACCTCTTCATATCCTGGACACTGGTCAATTTCAAAGGTTCACCTCATTTCAATTGCTAAATAGCCTCATTTTTCAAACCGTTTAACAACCTTTCATACAAATTTACAAGGTAAGCATGATAAATAACCATGATGGTGATAATATTATTATTAGAATTCTTAGTTCATGGCAACTTTTTTTCACGGGGATAGAGAGAAGAAAAAGAAAACTTGACATGACCATTGGATAACTTTTTTCTCTGGCTCACTCTGTAAACATTTTCCAACTTCCTTAGCTCTCTTTCTCTCTCATTCTCCCTGCCTTTTCTGTCCAGTCGTTTTACTCCAATATCTTATTTCACATCAATTATGATTACTGTTCACAAATGGCTCATTGGATGTGGAAAGTTGGGTGAGGGTTATTTGTATACTTTTGTGTGTATGTGACTTGTTGATGGATAGAAAATAAAAGTAACAATAATCAGAAATCAAAAGATTGAGAATAAAGGAAAAAAAAAAAAAAGAAAAAAAGAATGGCAACAATTTTTTCTTCCAAAACAATTTCTTCGTCAGTTTTGTTTCTTTTCATTATTATTTCTCATCATCATGAACATTACCCTGAATCATCAGAATCATGATGATATTTATTGCTTCCCAAACTCAAAAACTGTCTCATGATATTTTGAATAAACAATAATATCAACATGAGAGATAATTTTTGTTGGACCAAATAAATGTTTCCATTGCTTTCATTCACAATTCTCTCATAATTTTCAAATTATCTTTCAACCAGAATAATAATTTATGATTAGAAGCAAAGTTGAAATAGATAAATAAAAGAGACAGATAAAAAATTTGGAATCGAGTCTGCGAGCGAATCATATTCATCATAATCATTAGAATTCAATAGAATCTTTGTTTTCTTTTATTTGGATTATGTTTCTTTTCTCTCTCATCATCTTTAGCATCATAAACCATCAACAGTATCATCACCATCATCTTCTCATTTCAATGTGTACCCATGAGATTGCTATTCAATCTCATGTGATATATTTATTTCAGTTATCACTTTGTTTCTCAATTTCATGTTATCATTTGTGAGATGAGAAAAAAAAACTCATCCCAACAAAGGAAAAGAGATGCTTATCTTTCTGAGAAGGTGGAAAATATCATCACGTTCATACGGTGAGAATTATTATCATTGTTACTTGACATAAGCAGAGTAACTGAATAATCTCATTACCATATAAAGAAATTTCTTTAAGAATGAGATCAGCCTGGTGATCCTTTTGTTTACACTAGTAAACAGCATCAAGGTAAAAGTAAAACAGGCAGAAAAGAAATAAAAATAAGTTCTGAATTCAACTTACTTCGATTAGAGGCCATTGAAAAATGCGTAAACAGAATTGAGCATAAGCCGAAGGTGTTGTTGAGAAAAACAATTATGATGTTTTTTGGGTGGTGTATGTATAAACTTGGATTTGCTGTTCGTTTGACGAACTTGAAGCCAAAAAAGTCCAAGAGATTTAAATTGGTTTAGAACCAAAGAACAAAAAGTTTTTGTTGTTTTTTGAAAACAATTCGAGTCAATGGGAGATATATGAGAAGAGGAAATAGACAGAAATAGGAAGTGGGTTTTTTTTATGATTAACAACAAGGAATTGCCATTGAATACCTAAGATTGAGATTTGAACATAAACAAGTTTTTTCCAACATCAACAATTAGTTTTACATTATTTATATTTTCAATATTTAAACAGAACTGATGTTGATGTTGATGATTAAAGATGAGGATGAAATTTGTTTTCGTCTCAATATTGATTGAAGACATTGAGATTAGGGATTAGGGATTTGAAATGACGAAATTATGATAGAGAGGAGAGGAGAGGGATTTCAATGGCATCGTAATGAGAAAGTTTCATTTGACTTGAAATTTTGAGCTTTCAACAATTGAATTGATTAAATTTCAATTTCAATTGTCATATTAACCAAACATTAATCAAGATTAATAAGTTTTTTATATTTGAAGCTCGGAGATTGATTATTTTTAAAAGCACATCCATGAGAAGTTGTTTCATTTAATTGATTGTTATCATGTTAACTGTCATCGGTGGTGATGGTCAATTTTATTGCTACCTCGCTCCATATGCTGGTCAGTAATCAAATAACTTGATCATTTTTTCATCTCGTGATTAGAATGAGTCTGAACATGGTAACATGTTGGTATTTAAGACATAATCTTGCTTATACTTAAATTAAGTCAGGAATTGGTGATGACAATGACAGACCAAATGCAGAGAAAGAAGATTTGATGAAAATCATGTTAATCATGGAGAATTGTGCTTTACCATGATATTGATTGGAGCCTTGAAACCAGAATTTCAATAAGTCTTCAAGAAGGTTCACAATTTCCTTTTCATTTCATGTTGATATTGATGATGGTCAAGTTTAACTCAATGATTATCACTTTTTACTGACTTGATTTTCCATAAAAACAGTTCTTTCTTGTTAATGTTTAGCCTTTGACACTTATCACTTGAATCATAATCATAATCATCAATGCAAAATTGATGATGAAAGAGCAATCGATTGATTTTTGTCTTTCGGATGATTAATTAAATTATCAACAGATCAATTATTTACTTCTATCTTCTCAATTCCAACGAAAGATGATAACGATAATTCTTTATTTTCTCTGAATTATCTTGTACTTATCATCATGATCCATGGATGATATTGATCAATTTTCTCTTCTATCATCTAGAGTCTCAATTTATCACATCACAACGATAGCCGTTAGCAGAAGGGGAGAACTCGAGGTTATTATAAGCAATTTACATGGAAAATATTCTCACATATTCATTTCCATTATCTTGTTGATCCTGATGCTCACCAAATGTCCTCCAGAGTCTCTGATAAAGCAACAAACACAAGTAAAGGATATTAACGCGTTCACTTTTTACTGGATCCATCATCTTCTTTAAGGGTCACTGGTCTCATATCATCTACATTACAATCATGGCCATGATCATACTCATGATTCTGATCAAGTAAATTCCTTGGTGAACTTTCTTCAAGCTTCTTTACCATCCAAATTAGAGAAAATTTTTCTTTCCTCTTCATCAGCATCAAAAGAACCTTTTGCCACCCTTTCCACCTCTTCTCTTCTCTTTCTTTTTCATCTCCTTTTTTATTAACCTTTAACTCATCAATCCAATCATCTTCTTCTTCTTGATTGATTCCAAGGAGACAAAATGCTGGAGATGAAGGAGAAGAAGTAAAAGTAGAAAGCAAGTTAATACAATTTCTTCCGTTTGATTGACTTTCTCCAAGAAGGTTACCTGTTATCACTTGTTATCACTCGGCCAGTAATTTGATGACACTCAATCTCTTGAGATAACAAACCCATGATGAAATCAGAAAACAGGGAATGACCAGAGAGTAGAGATAATTTGAATTTCAACATTTAACTTTCATCTAATCTCTTTAATCAGCTTTACCCTTGGTGACTTTTTCCTTCTTGTTAAAGATAATCCAATATTTATACAAATCTATTTGACAAATGATATTAGTAGATTATCAGCTCAGTGGTTTTTAAATTGATTGAATTAACTAGATAACTTTCCGATTGATTGAAACAATTAATTATTGACCAAAGAAGCAAAGTCAATACAATCAGTTTCTTTTGTGTTTCCGCGATGTTGACGCTGACCATCAATTGATATTAGTAGATATTAATCACTTAATTAGTTGAATGATGAAGACAATCGAATTGATAACATCATGTTAAAATGTTGAAACTCTACCAGAAGCGAATAATGAGAAGAAGCAAAAACTGAATATTTACTGATCAGAGTGGCGATGATTTAACTGAAATAATGTCGAATATTGAAAAACAAACAGTCAATTGTTATAATTCGGTTGAGAGAAACTTATTATCTCGATTGGTTTGGCGAGGGAAAAGATGACTGGTTACCCATTTCAGCTCAACGAAACTTTCTCATTATTATCAAGTCATTTTACAAAAGAAAATTTCAAGAGAAATTAACTCGCAATGAGAATATAATTTAAATGAGGAAATTTGAAACAAGGGAAAATTTGGTTTAGGAGTGGAAACAGAAATAATTACATTTTTTGATGATTTTGTTTACCAATTGTATTGGGAATTCAGAAAAATCATTCGAAACAGTTTGGACGATCCAAGAGTTGATAATATTAACAAAGTTCCGAAAGTATAACGACCAATTTAAATGAGGGGAACAAAAAAGAGACGATTTTTGATAAAATGTTGACTCAAGATGCAGATGAAGTAGATTAAAACACGATGAACAATTCGTTTCTAGTCACGAGAATCAATTTTTCTCATTATTACAATTGCCTTTTCCTCCTTTTGTTAATTTATCTCCAATTACCTAGATTATAATTCACCATGAAGAGGCAGAAGGGGAAATGCTGATGGAAATTATCCCCCTCTTTCCTCTCACAATCTCACCTTGTTTTTGGTCTCTTTCTCGCTCTATCTTTGAACCTTTCATCTTATCGAGTCCATTTTTTGTATTCTCATTCATGTTCATTAACTTCATCAGTGAGAACAATTAAGTTTGATGAGAAAAAGGAAAAGCAGAAAAGGAATTGAAGAGGAGAACATTATTATGATGATGAAGATGAGGATGAGGATGAAGATGATAGAAAGAGATGGAACGAAAAAAAGATAAACTCGAACAAGAAAAGATATTAAAGGATCAACTGAGGACGTTGTTGTAATAGGTTTTTGTGTATGTTTTGTGTTTCAGCTTCTTTCCAATTCGATTAAAGCTTAGTTATACTCGATAATTTAAAGCACGAACTAATTGACCGTTATAGTTATTAGTTATTAGGGTTCCATCTAATTTATGTCCGAAACTTGTTCGTATTTTCTCATAAAAATGTTGAGTGTTGATGAATTCAGAGACTGCGGGTTGATTCATGTGGTGTATCATGTTAACAGTTGTCCCATTTTTATACGGATTGTATGGATTCTGGAGTAATGTTGATTCCTCTAGAAATAGAAACGATAACAAGGTATTATTAGCACGATTGTTCTGAGTGGTTACTTCTAACATCGAGTCTATCAAGATGACAATCAGTTATCTTTATGGACCAACTCGAGTTGTTAAGAAAATTAAATTCAATCATTGAAATCATGTTGATTGTGTTTATCTTTATCTTTCTGTTTCTGCAACTATTGCAAATATCATGTTGATACTTTTAGTGTCTCATGTTATCTTGTTATATTATTTAATTAGAATCTACTAATTTGATTTATTTAATTGATATTCCTGCTTATCCAGGAGAAAATTAATTATTGATTAATAACAAGACAATCAACTGATCGCTAAGCAGCTTTACGAACTTTCTGAACTTTCTTAACATGAAATATCATCGAAGTTGATTCACAAATATGAATTCACTAATGTTTCACCAAATCAAATATTTGGCTGTGAAAGTTTAATTGTTTGGACAAACAAATAGTTTTCAATCAATTTAATTGTGAAAACAATAACATTGAACAAATAACCAATGTTTTGACTGCTAAGCTCAATAAATCATAAAATGAAATGATATGGATTCAATTTTTGATGAATTTACCAAGAAAAGTTCTGATCTGAATATAAACTGATTACTCACATTTTGTATACAATTATTTTAAAACAATCTAAACTAATCACTTATTTGAAACATTATCAATTTGCTTCATCTTTAAGTTGAAAATATCACTTATTGGAGTTGCTGTTAATAGGATCAAATCTATGAGTTGAATCATTTATCATTATCTGAAAAGTGTCATACCAATTTTCACATTTGATTGGCAAATAATTTCCACAGATTATCTTGGCAATTTAAGTGAGAGATTCGGATCCTTCGGTTAAAAAACAATATTTATATAAATTATCACCTAAAGATGAGGTGCAAAGAGGCAAAACTAATGATTAAGATGAAGATAAAAGATGATGGCGATGATAAGAATGATGGAGAAAAGAAAGAAAAAGATTCATGATGACGAAAATGATGATAAAGATGAAATAAGCTTTTGCATGACTTTATCTAAGTTTTCTTGACGTTCACTGTGACAAATGTTTTCTTAAATTGATAAGACATCAAGAAGGAAGAGAGAGAGAGAGAGAAGAGGAAAATGAAGAAGAAGCAGCAATGGAAGCAAAAAGAGAATCGATAAGAACGGGGATGATGATAAGGTAAAAAGGATTAGAGAATTGAGAGACTTGATCGTCAAGGTAAAATTAGCTTACGAAAATCACAGAGTGACAGATACGATAAACAGCCAATAAATTTTATATTTTTCTTTTCTTTTTCACTTTTCCATGACTTATTCCAAGTTATTCTGAGCTCAGTCTTTGTTCGAAACAGTGATGAGACAAAGAGACAAACAACTAGAGCTACACATGTTTCCATTGTCACCTTGAAGTTGTGAATTCTTGGTGAATGTCTAATGATGGTTTTTGCTGTTTCCGCCAATTGTCTCATTCTGATAACTTCATCTTACCTCTCATGTTATTGCGATCATTTGAATCACAATTGCTACAAGAGTTTCTTTTAGTTTTTTACTTGCCAGTTGTGACCGAAAAAACAAAACATGTACAAAGAATCGAGCTGTATCGTTTTCATTGCATGCAACATATTTATTTGTTCAAAATTCACGAGATTCCATTGAATTTCTTATGCCCTTGAAACTCTGACAATTTCCCTTTTTACCTTCAGAATCCAAAATAGCCACAGAAAGCAAAAGTTAATAACTTGATCTCTGTGCGTATCATGAAGTAAACTGAATTTTGTAGTCGAGGAAAAGGAAAATCATAAAAGACTAAATAATAATGTAATATTTCCCTTCTTCATCTCTCTCATCATCTTGCAAGCTCATTCTCACTGTTATGTTATGTTTTGTAGTTACTATTCAGTTGATGTAAGTATTATGTTCATGAATGTTCAGTATTTCCATCTCTCATAGTGAATCAGAAATATCATTGGCATGATCAAATAGCCGTAAGAATACCTCTGATGGCAATAATAATAATCATCATCATGATTAGTCTGTAATAATGGTAATGGTTCAAGTAATAATGATGAAATTTTTACCACGTTAAAGCTGAATAATATTTCTGGTTTTCTCAATAAATTTCATGGAATTTAGTATTGGATTGAATTTCAATTGTTGAATTTGTTTTTTGCACGCTATCCAACTACTATGTACAACATATGCTCACCTGAATAGGCTTTCTCGCCAAAAAACTTAGTTAATCAATGGAAATGAATTAAAATGATTTACTACTAATTTTTTTAAAGTAATTGATATAACTCTGAAGAGTTATGATAACAACTATTAGGTAGCATCATGTAAATGATAATATTATCATCTGGATTATTTTTGCTCTCAGGCAACATTGCATTTTGAAAAGTCGGATATCCTCAGAGGATCTCATGTTTCCGAGGAGAAATTAGGTGTTAACATAAAGGCAGTGGTAATGTCGATGGTGACAATACGATAAGAATCATCATTGAAAATCATGTTCAACATTGATTTAAAGAGACTATTCAAACTATTGTTCAGGGAGCTGAGATATTGATTTTAAAATTGTTGGGGAGGAAAGAACCAAGATGAGTAAACAGAAGACTCGAGATTGTAGATAAAAATCCCATGTAACTGATTGTGGGAAGAAAAACTGTTGTCCTGATAAAAGAGATGATGAAATTCTGAGTGTTGATTCTGAGAAGAGAAATAAATCATGACGAGCTAAATGTTTCGACGATCTATGAACAACTCTTTTTCAATCTTCTTCATCATCTTCTAATTTCATATAAACACTTTTCGATAGCATTTGATAATTACTTGATAGTAGCAGAGTTGACAGCAAACTTGTTTCAATGATTACGATAAATTTCACAACTACTGAGTCTGAGTGACTGCTATTCTAAATAACAGACAAGGTAAAAACGTTCAACTTTTTTCACAATTTCCATGAAAAAGAGAAAATTTCATTTTCCAATTTTCTCTCATAAAGATGTAGGGTCGAACATATTATCAAATTCTAACACAAATTATTATTTCTATGAAATAGTATTGGATCTATATTTTTTTCTCGAATTGATTTCAATGGATTAGTCTGTATGCAAAAGTTTTTGGTTCCAAAAGTATTCTCTGGTGATACTAACCAATAGAATCAGGTCATTATCATCATGTTTATGGCCTTTTCTGTAGCAGACAAGGTCGACAGAAGAAGATATAAGAGAAGAAGAGTGAGGATGGAAGATGAGAAAAAAATAGAAAGACTAAGGTTAATAACCGATTCTCGGGTTACTAGCCTGAGATGACGAAAGATCGATAGAGCTTCAGTGAGATTGAGTGAAAGGAGAAAAGTTTATAAGTGAGAAGATGAAGATGGAGATGAATACCTAAAATAATGTTCAATGGAAATCGTCTCGAGAAAAAGAGAAAGAAATTCTAAACAAATTTCAGACTAGAGTTTATTAAGGGAGAAGGTCTTAGTTTGAAGAGATATGAAGACATGGAATTTCCCGCGCTTTTCAAGTATTCGCTATTAAAAGTATCAAGTTAGATTTTTGCTTCATTGAATCAATCAAATCAAACCGATTACAATTAAATGACCCATCAAACATAATTAGATAACTTCAAGGCCATTGTAAATTTGAGGTAAAATAATCAATGGAAAATCAGAAATGATTCCAAATGAATTAATCTGTCAAATTTGATGTTGATCGTGATTTAAATGGTTTTTCGTGTTGATTCATGATTATTACATAATCGTCAAATATTTCTATCTCTCAGGCTACCCCACCCTCTTCTCTCACTCCTCCTACTCTACCATCATGTTGTTTTCATCTTCTTCTCTTGATCATCATCACCATCACCAACATCTCTTACTATTAATACATTTATCTTTATCTACTCATCCTCTTTTCCACCATCACCCTGTCACTTGACACTCCAGGTCTTTGACATTCTTTAAAAAGATTTCTCGATTTCTTTTCTCTTCGTCTCTCTTTCAGTCGATCATCATTTTATCTTCATTTTCTCAATTGTTTCTATTGCAACAAGTGGATTCTTGTTTTCTATTTGGAAAGAGAATCAATCTGTTTGATTGATTCTCATCAAAGCAAATTAAAGATCATTCGTTTTCCATCAATTCTCTAGAGAACCACAATCAGGAAGAAGAAGACGAAAAAAGATGATAATGTGATGATGAAAATGAACATGTCAAGGTAGACAACAAGTAACAAAGAACATGTTCATTTAGACCTGATATATTTTGATTCACTTATTGACAGAATCTGATTACTATCATGAAATCTCAACTGACGCTTCCTAATCAATGATATTATATTGAGCTTCATTGATACAATAACAATTTAACTCAACATCATCTTTCTAGTCAATAGTGGTAGTAAATGACCACTGCTAATCTAAAAGTTCAGACAGATTATTCAAATTAACCTTGGATAATTTGACTTCTGGTTAAAAAGGTAAATCAATAAAGGTTCAGGTCAACAACAAAAATTTCTATTGGATGACAGTAAAATGACCTGTCCAAGTATAAACTATTCCCAATTGTGATCAACAGCAATAATGTTGAGAGAATGGGTAGAAAACAATTGAGATCATCATCATCATCTTCCTCTTTATCCATTGACATGGAAAAGAAATGTGGTCAGATACGATTTCTTTGGGCCTCGTTAAATTTAACGAGAAACTGTAAAACCTTTTGTCTTTTTCTCTTGTCAAGGTAAATGTTGATACTTAGACCTCTTGATGAAACTGACAAGAAACATCCAACAGATCTAAGGTTCAATGGGTTCGACTATTTTTCCCATTGAATTTTAAGGTTAACCCAATACCAGCCAGTTATTTCGAGGGAGTGGGAAACTATTCTGTCAATATAATTGGTGAATTGTCTTCGAGGTGGGTTCAGTAGGATGATCATCAAAAATTGTACAAGTCAAAATCTCACTAAATTGTAGCAATTTGCGAGCAGAAGCTGAAAGAGGCAAAGTTTTCTCGAGACTTTACAATAATTCATGTTACTATTTTATTATTGTATTTTGTTGTTACCTTGATTCAGTTTTCAATTGGATTCGTTGAAATTTGCATGAGAATTTACGTGTTCATTTTATATTCTATGCAAATTACAGTAAATTATTATCGATCGTAGATAAATGAGGCAACTTTTTCTCTCGGTGATTTCAATTCCCAATTTGAATCAATTTTTCACTCTTAATAATAGTTTTGTTTCAATGTTTTATTATTTAATTTACGTTTAGTTATTTGGAAATTTTTACCTTCAATTAGTTTACCATTACTTTTATTCATCAGACGATGATTATGGTGATAATAAAGGAGAAAAGGTGAGATTGGAATTGAGAATGTGGATAATGATCATAAGAGTGAGCATTTTATTTTCTTGAGAAAAAAATTCATTCAAATTGAATAGAAACTCAATTGAACATGGACAAAGAAGATAACAAAACATAAGATAAAATTGATTGAGAGATAAAATAAGCATAGAAAGTTATTCTCAGCTGATTATTTACCTTCTCTTCTATGGCTATTATCGTGTAATGTTCATATCATGCAACAGGCAACATCCTTTTTCATAAGTAAAATTCATGATTCGTCTTTTATGTAATTTTTGTACTGATAACTTCACTGATCATATTATCATTAATACTTAAGGTCATTTATTGTCCGTAAAGTTTGCATATAATTTAGAGAGCAAGAAAATATGGCTGGATGACATTGAGACACAACCTGACAAATCCATCTATTGATTTATCAATCAAGTAGAACATCATCAATGAAACAATTGTCAATGATCGTTATCATTTGTATTACTAATAGTTTAATGTCACAGAGTCAACGATAATTCATGTTTATGAATTTGTTTGAATGTCAAACATTAGATAGTGAGTATGATTTTATTGACTCTTAGTTTGATTTAATATCTTAACAACATCAAATAGTATTTCTCTCTAATTACATCGATTGAATCAAAAGATGCCTTCTACTTTTAGACATTGAATCTCGATTCAATTAAATGCAAATGAATAAATATCTGAAATTCAAGATGAAAGGTGAATAGAAAAGTTGAGAATTTCTGATCAGTTACCTCAATCCTTTTCAATTTTTCACGATGAAAAGTTCAGCAATCAAAAGCTGAATACAATCAAATGAAAATCTTTATTCGAGCAACTTTAATTTACTGGTTATTAATATTAGATTAAAACCATTATTGAACATCATCACTCAAGCAACTAGCCAAATTTTTGACACTTTCAATCCAGTTGAGATAAAAAAACTATCAACTTCCATAACACAAAAGTTCATTTAAAATGCGATCAAAATTCATGATAACATGGAGAATCAGGATCAGCATCAAAGATTAAAAAAACGCCAACATAATAACAAATCATCAATATCACATCAGGTAAATCAGAGCGAGTTCAGGTATGTCAGGTGAGTTGAATGTTTCAAAAGGTAAACTAAATAAATGAATGTTACAAAAATGAAACGATAGATGGATCAAAATTGCAAACGAATGCTCAGACTATTCTAATAAATATCGAGACAGATTTTCCATTTAAATTGTAACCTGATTGTCAACATCAATTTGATTTCCGCTGTTGACATAATTAAGAGAAGTTGAAACTTTTTATAATGAAATTTGCTTCCAAACCAAAAATAAGCAAGAGCAAAAACTGTTTTTGATGATAATCATGCAAGGAAATTTCCCCCTGAAAATATTCACAAGTTATTTCATGGTATAAAGTATTTACTTGAATGTATATTTATCCCAAATTCATATTGAGGCATGAATTCACTATTGATAAAAATTTATGTACAAGTGAATTTGTCTACAATCTGTTTATTCAGTGAATCCAGTTTTTCACCTTATTCATTTGTATTCAGTGTGAAGCTATCATGAAGTTTTCAATAGATACTCAGGCCTGAAACTGTGAGTTCTTGTTTTACTACCAATTGAATAAGTTAGGCTCAGTTTATCTGCATGGAAGTTGATTTTGTTTCATTGTTCAATATAATGAATTTCGTGTTAATGTTTCATGATTTCCAGTTAATTAGGTCGCAGTTTTTTCTCATCGCGACAATCAGTGGACAACTCAACACTATGATTTATTTAATTTAATTTTTGAGCTAATGATTAACAGTGACTGTTAATTTTTTCAATCAAATGTCAAATTTTCTAAATCACGATTGACTTCCTGAATTCATTGTTTACATATTAAGCTGTTTACACTTAAATATTTATTAATAAGTTTTTTTTTATTTATCACACAACTAATGAGCGTGACCCAAGATTAGATTGTGCTTAATTATTACGTCAATTAAATTTAGGAAGTCTAAGTAATCAATAATTTACTAAGTTGAGTAAAAACCTAGGTGGCTATTATGCTGTATCGCTAATTAACATTGATAAAAATAAAGAAGCTGAAAAACTTTGTTAGAAGAAAACAAATGTAAGGATTCAAGAAAGTTCTGGTTTATGATTAATTTCATTTCCTACCATCAACAGTGAGTTGTAGTTGTATAAATTTGCACTTTTCAGTCGTGAATATGAAAAAAATTTTCTTCTAAAAGTCTGAAGATGAGAGAGAGAAACTGTAAGAAAACTGAAAGTTCTACACCATGAATCAGTTTTTGCTGCATTTACACGAAGCAATAACTGTTGCCATTCATTTTGCCTGAATTGATTCAATTTTCTGAACTTTTTCAAAAATGGATGATAGAGAGACAAAAACACAGGTACAGGGAAGAAGGGAACTAGAAAAAGTGTTCCAAGTGTTATTTTCACTGAATTTGTCTCAATAACAAGTAGCTTCTAAGTGGGTCAATCATGTAATAATAAACAATAAAGATCAATAATCATGATACTAACTAGATGATTGCGACAACAACCTCAGAAGCAAGTATAGTTAAAGTTGTGTCTCGACTCAGCAAGGAATCACAAAACTTTTCATGATAACACCTTAGACATCGTACATGGAGAAATTTGAAAAATTGAATTTCCAGAAATGAAAGATAACAAATATAAATAAAAAAGTCTAGAGTTAGTTGTAAATATAACACATATTAACATGGATATTGTATTTAGGAGAGAGAGAGAGAGAGAGAGAGAGAACGGAAATTCAAAAAGAATATTTTTCATGCATGAAATGAACAAGAAAAAAAATTATCATGATACTTCATGTTTCATTCTTTATCATCTCACATCTCATAGGAACTCTCATCAATCTAGCAAATTCAGTTGTTATTAAACGAATACCCTCTACATCTCTCACTGAATATAAAGTTAACTATTTCTCTCTTTTTTGTCTCTTTATTACTTTTTATAATCATTATTAGTATTAAATATTATCACATGGGGAGGTAAATGTTGCTGTTTTTCACACAGGTTAAACCAGTTGAATACTCACCAGGGAATCATGAAATTAACTTGAACTTAGCTTGAATTATCATTGAAAAAACGGCTGAGCACAACAAATTGCTCACCAATTTCACGGTAAATTTGATTCTCATCTTATCCAAGTTAAATGGACGTGCTATTAGCTACATACTGTATTAGGCTGTTCACCATGTGATTAAATGATATATTCAACTAATAATACTGTAGTAGCCGAGAGATGGCAAAATTCCTGTGTCCAGTTAATGGTCAAAATGCTTGACCAACTAATAATGAGAAAAATAACTTATCAGTGAAGAGAGAGAGAGAGAGAGAGAGAGAGAGAGAGAGAGAGAGAGAGACTAAAACATAACAATTCATTTTGCAAGGTCAGTTGAAACTTCAATTCTATTTAACGGTTTAATTTATTGCTATTAAAAAAGTTCATTGTATTCAGAGACTGGAGATGAAATAATAAACAATTAGATTATCTAAGCTTTGAGTCATCAATTACCAAGCAAAAATGTTCATTGTTGGCATCCTGGTGGAATCAGAATCGTTTTGTATCATTAATATGTATCAGTTGTTGCAAACAAAAATATTTCTTTGTGTTTAAATTTTTTCATTTCCATTGATAAAATACTATTAATTTATCATGAAATTACATCTCATTGAGTGAGAAACAATTCTAATTTGTTCATCTTTCTACTTTTTCTTCCTTTTTCCTCTTTTAATATTATTGTGACTGAAAAATTTATTTTCCACGATAATTGTAATCACTAACTCTGATTCAGTTTTTAAATTTGAGTTGCTGAAATCTTGTCAAAAATACAGCCAAAGACTTTAAGTTTGCAACCACTTTTTAAATCATTCACACAGTTAATGGTAATCAAGTAAAGATAACTTTTGATATCTAATCATTTGACCACTTTAAGACTACATCACTCAAATTAGTGGACAAACTTATTATCATAACTCTGGTTTAACTTTATCTCTCATTGATTATATTCAACTGCGTGAATTATTTAAAAATTAGTTGCAAACTCAAAGTCTTCGGCTGTATATTAGCGTGTGTAATCAATGACTAACACTAAATTAAAATAATGATTATTACGGTGGTGATGTGTCTTGTGTCTTGTGGATGTGAGAGTGAGTGGGGAGTGGAGGTGGGTTCGAGTTAAAGACTTGGCTTTAAGCCGTCATTATGTATCAATGTTAATCGATATCCCTATCATTGTTAACAAACAATACTCACTGAGCATAATTAGTATTAATCCTTCATTAATCTTGAACATTTCTCAATAATCAATACAGTAGTTATTCTGAGAAAAAGAAACTGTTACCTGAGCAAGTTCATTGCATAATGAAAAGAAACGTTTCAGAGCTTTGAATCTTCAGGTAACAAATTTAATAACTCAACTTTGCAAAAGCTGGATAACGATTGAAAATGAGGATAATCCTTTCGGTGTACTACCTTTGATATAAACTAACAGAGATTTGATAAAAAGCATCACTCAGCTTATATCATCATATGCTATTATATGATTGAAGTGGGTGTTGTATTATTTTACCGTCATGAAATGTTCAACAGCTATTCAACTCATTAGCACGAACTCGGTAATATCTCAATTGAATTCAAGGTGTACCCTCATGGTATAGTTTTTGATTATCATTAAGGTTCGAATTGTTTATGTTTATTGCTCTTTAATCCTAATCATCGAACTGCATTCAGCATATTGAAACATTTATGTAATCAACTTGATAATAGGTTAATTTGATTAACGTTAACTGTGAATAAAATGACTGAAAAGTTCAGGGAATGTTCCAGTTACTCGTTGTTATTGTAAAATGTATCAATACGAAGAGACAGAACTTTGATTATCTAAAATCTTTTTTCATAACAAAATGGATTCATCATGAATATTTCATCTCATCATCATTTAGATAACATTTTACATGATGCAAAGACTCTGATTACATTCTTATAAGTGTATTATCATTTTTACCATATTATTGATTGATGAGATAGATTTAAAATATCACAAGATGAATTAAATTTGAATCCTACTTATTGAGTAACTAGATAAGTGGGTGGTGGATGAATTATTATTAATAATATCAAACCTACTCAGAGATTTTATGAGAACTTTTCTGACAAAATGTGGATTATTTTTAGTTTTATTTTGACCGAAAATCTGTGCATATGTTGCAACTTTATCTATCTCATTAAATGTCGAATTATCATGAAAATTTCAGTTCTCTCAAGAAGAGAAATCTTTTTTTGCCTTCGCTTATCCAAATGGACTTTATAATGATTATATAAAGTCCATGTTATCATTTTTTTCTTGGAGCTTGGAATTTCCATCAGAATATTGAAAGAAAAGAAAACTGTTGAATCTTAAGAACTCTTTCCAAAAATTCATCCAGAACTGTTCACTAGAGAAAAAAATTGAAAGTTCGACCTCAATAAGAGGATGTTTGTGTTAGCGTGTTATACATAAGATGAGACTAATTTCTCTCTCTCTCTCTCTCTCTCTCTCTCTCTCTCTCTCTCTCTCTATCTTTTTTTTCTTTGCAATCATCATTATCATCGTCATAAACATGAGGAAAATGTATGAAGAAATAAAGATGAGGTTTGAAAAAGAGATGAAGAAAAAATCATTCAAAATGTATTCAAATTCGGAGAACCAATCAATAGCTTCTCAAAATTCATTCGCCTAGTTGATTTCCTACTATTGGAATGAAAATTTCAATGACCATGTAACTCAGCATCATCATGTTATTCTGAATTATCATTACATCTCATTTCTTACATGTTAACCTTATCTAACCTCTTCTTTTGAGTAAACAGTAAATTGATAAATCATTTTGTTCACAAGAAAATGAATGTGAAAAACGATCAACATCATGTTGATGGTGAAACAAGATGCAAGAGTAATTTTTAAATTTTATTCTTTACTTTTGATTTTTATTTGAATTAAATGATATACAACAACAGTACCATTATAATCATGAAAATAGGAACTTGAACAAAATTAAGAATGAGGAAACAAGAGTAAAAGTTTGTCCATGAAAATTGTTGCAAATTCAACTAGTTGATAGGTTTTTGTGGTTTCAATCCTTTGAATACAAATCATTCAACTCATCATGAACTTCATGATTATCATCATCTTTATCTTTGTAATGTTATAGGTCGTCTGAAATAATTTTATCAAACTTTTATAGGTTTCTAACTTTTACCTGAGTTGTTGTTATTTTTTATATTCAGTCTGTTCAACATCATCATCACCGAGAATTACAATCAAGTCCAAACAAAGTTAATAAATTATGAGCTCTTGATTGTTGCAATTTAATTTACTGTTAAATATTTTGATTAACAAATAAACAAACTATCAATCAACTTTCATTACCATTAATCATTATAATCATTCAATTCCTCGTAGTATAAGTGTTTGGGTACAAGGGAGAGAAGCGAGAAAAAAGTTCGAGTTCAAACAAAGTAATACAAGAAATGGTAGCGATAATATTCATCTATCAAAGTTTATACAATTAGTTTAATTGTCTATGATTAAGTTAATCATTCTGTTAACCCTTTTGAATTAAATCAGAGGGGACGAGGGAGAGTTTGAATGGCAAATAATCAAGAAAACTAAAGCAACAATCAATTAATCAACACTCATCACTTTGTCAATCCGTTGAAACGGATAAATAGTTTTTGACAAGTTTTATCAATAGATGTTAATTTAATTCACATGTAAAAGGTGATTACAAGTTAGTAGAATAATTAATTTCAACAATTAGACTAAATAATCATTATTTTCGTGGGACAAATTGTATGCAATTAATATTACGTTTGAATTGTACAATTTGAAATGCAAATTAAATTGATCACTTAAGTTTGAATCATATTGCAACTTTATTCATTACTGTTTAATTTTAGTCGGATAACCTGAGGTCAACTCAATTGTAATTAATTATATTATTAACTTAAAATCGTGTCAAATCATTAATTGCAACCATCATCAAGTGTTAACAAATGAAACAATTTGACAATTGAATTGAATCTTGTTGAAACATTAACCATTTTTTAAATATACATGAATAAGCAATTGAATCAAAAACTAAAGTTTAACTAGTTAGTTAACTGTCAGTAAAGTTATCAAACAAAGTGTCAAAATTAATTGTGATTAAATTAGTGTGATAGCTACAGAGGAAAATAAAGAGAGAGTGATTAATCAAATTGTTTTATAATAATAAATTAGAATCAAGAAATGATACGAGTAATGAAACTTGTATCCAACATAATATCAATGTAAATTTGCTATCTTGTTATTAAGTGTTCACCATGAAAAGGGGAAAATCTAATTCAAGAAGAAGGCAGAAAAAAGTTCTTACGATATTGATACTAAAGAGTGAATATAAACATGATCAAGGATGAAGGATGGTGATGCGGAGGAGATAAAATCGTCAACTTATCATCATGTCCTGAGGAGGAGAATAAAAATTCAAGACTGAGTGTCGATGATAAAGATGATAAATGATATTGATCAGATGCGAAAGTGAAGGATAAAGATAAGGATTCATGGAGGATATTGATAAATAAGATGATGATGATAAGGATTATAAAAAACGAGACAAGATATTATCTTAATAAAAATAGATAGTAAACTGACCAATACAGATTAATTTAATACACAAAATAAATTTGCTCAATTAGACTGATTCTGGATGAAGACAATGGCAAATAACGTTATTATCCTGGATAAGCTCACATGTTATCGTTATCCTTAATAACTATCATCATCCTCATCATCATTACCGTTATTATTTCCCTTACATACTATGTATTTATTATCATCATCATCCAAGATCTAATGCAATGGAAAACGAGTTGTCCAATGAAGATATTGTTGGATAGATTAAATATTATTTCCATTTAAATGTTAGATTATTTTCTCAGAATCTTTTCTTTTAATTTTGTTCCAATTTTCGATTGTTTTATTACGCGATTGGACAGAGAAAAAATTTTTTGCATAAATAATCAGTTTAAAAAGACAAATAATGAATCGAGTGAGATTTATCATTTCTCTTATTCCAATTAAGCTTAAGACTTTATGTCCATACTAATATACATAAAATATCATCCTGGAGAATGATTAACCTCAAATTAACTATTAGTATTTCTCAAGGTTTTATTATCACTCAAGTAATTGGACTAATCAATGTTGACAATTCGTTAAAATTGTTAACAACCATGATCAGAATGGATCATCTTCAAGGAAAGATTGATGATGATTATTGTAAATGCACCAATGAAAGCAAGACCTGGTTAATAAATGGTAACCAATGTTCCAACTTATATTCGATGAGCAATAAAGATTAACGGTAAAAATTTTCCGTAAATTGAGAAACAGTGAAAACAATCAACGAATGATTTCAAAACGAGCAAAACTAAGGACAGAATAAAAAACTCGAGGTAACTTACCTAATTTGAGTTTCGCTAAACATTGTTCAATGTTACCTTTATTATCTCGTACGAAAGCCATAACCAGGAAGGTAAACAGTTTCTCGTTGCCCACAGTGTTAAGTATATTCTGGAATTGACTTGAGGTTTGTATTAATTTATCAAATGATATTTCTTGTTCTTTGTGATTCGAATTACTGTTATTACTGCTGGCGGTGGTGGTGTTATTGGTATTGTTGTGAGTCGTGGTGGTATTTGTATTGATGGTGGTGCTGTGGTGGGTGTTGTTGCTTTCATTGTTACTGTTGTTTTTGCTCAACTTTGACTTAGGTTCAAATTCACTGGTTGATTCTGCGAGCGAGATCCAAAGAGAGAAATAATTTGTTAATCAAGTTAATTCATGTCAATTAAATTGTGAATTTCCAAACAATGTGATTAATTGGCTAACATAAATCATATCAATTGAATAATAACAATTTCCACATATAATGTTGTGATTGACGAAAAGCCCCTTCAAACCATTTACCCATTTGATTAACTAATCAAACGAACTAACTGTTTCTATTGCATTGAATATAATTAGCTTGGTTAAAAATTACCATGATTACATAAGCTGAAATATTAATTACATGGCTGAAATAAAGTGTAACAATTATCATTGCCAGTTAATACAAATTAATTTTACTCAGAGTATTAAATGATAAACTTATCAACGATGAACCTTTAATTATCATTAAAGAGGTGGGAAAAGGATTCGTGATGATGAAAAAGTTAACCATTATCATTTCATAAATCACCATATTCTCTGTTGATTATCAATTGGTAAAAAAGTTAATTAATCAAGTTAACAGACGAAATAAAATATACCCACAAGGTGAATTATCTTGATTGTCAATATTTTCAAGTTAATTCATCATAATCAATAAACAAAATACAAAAAGCGAGACATAAATATATTTATTTGTATTTGTGTATAAATGTAATATTAAATTCATCATAACTGAATATTCAGAGTCGGTGAATACTCATGAAAACCCTGTAGAAAAGGGATAAAACTCAATTGTTATGGTTTGTTGTTGGTTCAATGGTTCAGTGGGTATTGATTGATTACAGAACCAAATCAACTAATGACAACATATTACAATCAATTCGAGGTATAACATTTTTACTTGCGAATCCTCAGTGAATCTTTTGATTATCATCAATGATTATGATTAAAACTACTTGAGGTAAGTTTGGGTTGATTTTATTGAGCAAAGACAAATGATAATTCCCATGAATCTAATGAATATATTTATAAAATGCTACACACAATGATGAATATAAATTTATCATTTATACACATTTTTTGTTCATTGTTACCATGAATTAACGGGAATCTCTTTGAATCAATTGCGATGAGAGAGAATCAAAAACTTTTAACCAATTATCTCAATTATTATATTATATTGTTCCAATGTAATCAATCAAATTATAGCATAGATGTAACAATTATTCATTAATTGTATCAGTAATCATTGTAACATCATTAACTTTCTCAGTCAATTCTGGTTTTATATCATGAACCTCTCATGATAGTTCTCAGTTAAATGTATAATTATTTTGGTAAATTATGAAAATAAAAATTTTCCTAATTTGCTATTCGATCTCGAAGTTGTTCATATTCAGGTGAGTTTCTGGGATTGATCAAAAATCTCGATTGTATCTTGGAAAGAACCTTTTAATCAATTATCGCATATTAGTGAGAATTGATATTTAAATCAAGGAATAAAAAAGAAGCGATTTATCTCGCACAATAATTATTATTAATTGTTCTGCTATTACTTAATCGCAGAATTCTTTAACCTTTCTTCTCAAGATGGAAACTTTTTCAATCTTATAATTGATCATATTGACGACCTGTTGAGCTAAATGGTAAACACAATAAACCCATGAAAAACATGGTCTCTGAAAAATGAAAATGATTTGAATTGTAAATCGTTGCTACTATGCTATTAATCTAATTAAATTGTTGTAATACAAATTAAATCAATTTAATAGAGTTTTCTCGACTTTGGCAGTCAACAAGCATAACAAATTCATGTTAACAACTTTGTAAGATTAAGATTAAGAGTTGAAAGTCTTTTATACATAAATTATACTGAATATTCATCATGATCAGCAGTTAATTCTGTTATAATATGACACATAAAACAGGTAAATAGATGATTAAAATCGAAGTTTAAACAAAAGGTTAATCTTTCAATGTGTCTAAACAAGCATAAGAAATCAAATTAAAGTATTAAGCTATTAAAGAATAATCATAATAAAATACATTGAATTAAATAACGATTCTAAATCATGAAGAAAATTGTATTAATATTGAATGAATATATTCAAATTCTTGTATTATTAGTATGGAGGGGGAAGTTTCAAGATTTTATAACTTTGGCAACATTTTAACACCCTGAGGAGGAATAAAGTATTTCGCACAATATTTATGCTTTTTTCAGGATAATTCAATAATGAAAATTTACAACTTATGCCTATAAGCAAATACTAACGAAAAATGATAATATCATCACCTTTATTTCATATGGTGCTTGAAATTCATTGCGGTGACTTTCAAACTTCTCATCATTCTATCATTAATAGTGAAAGAAAATCTCACAAGAATGTTGACATTTTTCTCTATGATTTATATTTCTCATATCATTCTCTTCACCATTATCACTTAAAGTAGATTCTCCGCATTCTAATGATACTTTTAAACTAACCAATCAATTTACTGTAACAAATGTTGCCCGAAATAACAAATACATAGTAAAGATACAGTTTGTAATCATAATAATAACAATGATAATAATTTGGTGATATTGAGAAATGAGTTTCAATGAGGTTTAACCATTCTAGCGTATCAATAGCATTGAGAATATTTTTCGACTTTTTGTTCGAGAAATACTCGATTCTTGAAGACTGAGTAAACACTGTAATATGACCGAATCATAATTCCCATCGAATTGCTTATTTTCATTATCTTGATAATGATAAGTGATCATAATTATCATCATAGATATGCCGTTATACGGAGAGATTATTATCATTTGTCAGAATCTTTCATTCAGAGTGAGAAACATTTTTTCCTTCTGAAAAAGTTCCAATTCAGGATGGGGTTTGGTTAGATAACTAGTTTAAAATGGAGAAAAGTTGTAGGGAACTAAAGATTCAACTGAATTTCAAATCAACTAATCAACTAATCAATTTGAGAAATCAGGGATGAGATTAAGCACCTTATCATATCACGAGAGCTTAAAATCAAAAGATTAACAAATCCGCTAGTGAAAATGGTTTAAAACTGAAGACTTTTCATTAGTATTAACAGTGAAGAGTTCGAACTTTATGTTTTTGTATGGCAGCACATGTGAAGTCTAGATATATTTGTTTCTGACCCGATAAGAAGTTTTTAAAAAAATGGGGAACGAAGTGAAAACCTCAGGTCATGTCTTATCAGCAACAATTAGTTTTCTGACTATGAAATTTTATTTCCATCAATGACTTTTCATATAGTACAGAAAATCCGAATTTTTATAAAATGAACATGAAAACTGCTCTGGTTATAGTTCAGTGTTATTTAAATTAATGGACCCACGTTAGTCCAGAGTGTTAAGAGTGATCCGAAGCTTATTTTTGAGACTATCATCGTATGGGTTAACATCATAGATCAAGTACTTTTTCATTTGATCAACAGTTTTAACGTAATGAGAGAGTGACCTTTGATCTTCTTTATACCAAAAGATGTCCTAATAAGTCGAAGCAACTTCGAACTCAATTTTCTCTCAAACGACTGATAAGAAAAAAATACATAAAATTATATTCAGACTTCAGATTTGTGGCCCGACAAATACATGAAGTCTCAACACTTGACTAGAAAGTCAAATGTTTTTGCTGATTGTCCTTACTTTACCGGTACATGAATTAATAGAAATTGAATTTGAATACAATGAACGTTATGTTAATTAACTATTTAAAGAGTTATAATTATATTGAAAAGACGATGTCTCGAATATCAATTTTGGTTTTATCACTGAAATTTAATCAGCATAAAAAGTTAATTCCTTTATTTGTTTGTGAAATTAAATTAACTCTAATCATTGTAACGACCATACAATTATATTGATATTTTACGGTTAAATGATATTAAGACAAATAGATCAACTTATTTAATGGATTCTTAATTATCTTTTTTATTTAGTTGGTTTAATTACAATTCTAGGAAACATTCAATCGGTAAAAATCATCATAAATACATGTTCAACTAACTTGTAATTATATTTTCCTCTTCTAAGTCAACTAATCACTTTTTGGTTACATTGTTGAGCTTAATTGTTATTTGATTAATCAGTAAACATAGAGACAGACAGAAAAGACAGAGAAAAAGATACAAAACAGAAAGAGTTAACAATAAACGCTAATCAATGTTAACCTAATGAATATCAATGAAAATCGTGTTGATTTAATTTCTGATCTCAATTGAAATAAAAACCAGACACAAATCCATAAAGTTAATTAACTGAATGAGATCACATTTAATTTCAACTGGGCTCCAATCGAGTTCCAACTAATTCAATCAAGAAGAAGCAAAAGTTTTCAAAGATTGAGAAAACTTTTATATCTCTGCGTTTCCATTGATACACTAATAGGTTACAAAAGATAAATAAAACCAATGTAATAATAATGAGAGAAAATGAAAAGTATCTGATATAGCAAATTGCAAGCGAAAAATATTATATAATATTTAGTTTGTTGGGTGGGAAAGGAAAAGTGTTTTCTGTTAACAGAGGATTCTATTGAGTTTGGAGAAATAGTTGAGTTCGAATCCATCAAAGTAAATAGTTACTATTACAAGATAATGAAGATTGGTTAAGACTTAAGGTTTGTTATATAAACAATCAATTGGAAGATTGAACAACAATAATACCCATGGAAAAGGAAAGTGAAAATAGAGATGATATTAAGACGATAAAGGATAAGGTGAAATGATGAACAAGAGATTGATAATCTTATGGCGACAGAAAAAGTTGAGTTGACAGAGGTTCCATTTTCGAAGATGTTAAAGCTGAATCCCAATGTTACCTGTTTCGGCTAATTAACTCATATTTTCACTTCTAATCAATTTTATACAATCATTGTGCCTGCTTTTAGACTATTGGTTTTGTTTTGCTCAAGTTTATTACTACTAGTGAAAGGTAACAAATATTCTCATCAGCTTCAAAAGTTCTGATTCTTTCTGTCTATTCCTTGTCAATTTGAAAGTTCTCTTTTCCCTTTGCTGTTTGTATTTAATTTCATCACCATGATGAAGAATAACAAATATTGTTGAAAGAGAAGATAATGTATTCAAACATGATGTTGGCACAAAAAAAAATGAATTTTATCTTCTATCAGAACTGTCAAAATGATTTCAATTGATCAAATCAAATCAAATTGGTGAATAGTTGCATGAATGGAAACAGTTAACTTGCTGTTAACTTTGCATCAAATAAACCATTCAAATCATTTATTAGATTAATAAGTTGATATAAATCATGATATCATGGAGCCGAGAAGGAATAACTTTCAGAACAGATAATCCTTAACCTTTAATCTTGAGTGGAAACATTTGAAAGACATTATCAGTTATATTATCTGCTATTTACTATCTTCACGTCTGAAAAATAATTCAAATTGTCATATGAATATCATTATGATGATTAGATATACAATCAAGTTTATTAAGAGTTATAATCATCAATGTAATTGTTTATTGATTTTTCAATAAACTAAAATAAACAATAGAAACATAAACTACCAACAATTGAAATGATTGTTTAGGGTCTGTTTTTTACATTGACGATTTACTTTTAATTGTGACAGTCACAAATTTGCAGGACTGAACTCTTTATGGTAAATTTACTTCTATTTCCGTTGCTATTTACCTATTATCTTTTTTCTACACGGATTCAATGTAACTTTTTTTTCTTTTCTTTGACTTTGTCTTTAATTTGAAACTATTTTCTTTTCGTTGTAACAATTTTTGCTCACTTTGCTAAGTGAATCCATGGGCGCACAATAAGTCAGTCAGGAAAAAAATGATGCAATAAAAGTATTACTATTAATATCCAGTTGAAAATATTATTATATAAGACTGACGATGGTCAAGCTGAGTTTCTCCCTGAATCTGTCAAGAATTGACCAGAATTGAATCCTTATCGTTTGGGGTTGGGAAAAGATATTAGTAAAGACATTGGGTAAGAAAGAAGAAGGAGAAAGAGAGTCAACTGAGTTATGATCAAAACATGAACTGAAAAGTAAGACACGCTGAGGGTAACAGGGGATGAAGAAGAGAGTGGGAAACTGAAACTTAACAAAGAAGCAACAAGATCGAGAGAGAGAGAGAGAGAGAGAGAGAGAGAGAGAGAGATGAGCCAAAAAACGAAAAAGAATAAAAAGTTTCAAGTGAAAAAAGAATAAGAATGAAGATAAAGAAGCCAAATGATTATGGAGCCTATATTATTATGGAATAGACTATAAATCGATGAAAAAGAGTAGACACAAATGATGAGAATGATGATGAGGATGATAGAGAGAAAAAGAAAGAGAAGCAACAAGAACAAAAAAGCAACATGGAAACAACGGCAACTGTATTTGATTGATTAATATCTTGGTGGAGATGAACTTAAGACAGAAGGCTGAGGATAAACGTAAATGGAGACGAATGCAGAGAGAGAGAGAGAGAGAGAGAGAGAGAGAGTCATGAATGAGAACAAGGAAGTCAGTGAAGAGGAAGAAGAAAAAATAGAAAATACAAAAAGTAAAAGTGACTAAGAAAGAAGAAAGAAAGAGAATAAAAGAAAATAACTTTGAAGGACATTTTAAATAACACTAATGTTCATGGGAAATATCATTTCCATGAATCAATATATTAAAAGGAGATCTACTCTTCGTCTCTTCCATTCCCACCTTCCAATGATATGAATTAAACAATCAAGATGATGAAAAGAGAGGTTTATAATAATAGTAATAAAAATGGATAATAATTATCTAGGAAAAGTAATAAAGTGTTAATAGGGATGAGGAGGAAAAAATTACACATTAAATGTAATTAAGATGATTAGTTGTTAAGAAGTTGTTGATTGTTAAGTCAAGGGAGTTAAATGTTATTATATTTATCATCATCCAATAATATAATAAGTTTCAAAGTTTCTTATAACAATGCATAATTAATTTCAAAGATACTTTAATGAGGTAATCATTACGATAAAACTTTTGATTGCGAAATGATAATTGATTGTTAGTTTAGGGCGGAAAGTGAAGGTAATGACACTCGAAATTTTAATTCCATTTTTAAGTTTCTTCAGTTTTTTCGACTTTCATCTTACGATGATGATGAAGACTATTTCGTCGGATTGATAGCCAAGATAACGACTGAACTGAAAAGAATACAGTTAATGAAACCTTGATATTTATTGTTGAATTGATAATGAAACTTATTAAAACAAAACTTTCGATCTATTTTTCTACGATCTCTCTCAAAAATAATATCGAAAATCATCTCTCCCAATTTCCTGGTGAACTTGTCTACTCGCCTGATTTCCTTGTGGTTTTCTCCTTCTAAATAAGCTAAACTGAACTTACTCATCAGTATTTTTACTCATGGTTAATCATGATTTCTCTTCATTATCATCAAATATTATACTCATACGACAGCGATGGACACATTGTTTGTATTTATAGAAGAGTCATAGCGAGTTTATCATAAAATCTATACTTAGGAATAAGTTTTAGATTTCACTTTCTTAAATTATTGACCTTTAACATTAAACTATCAATTGATGATGTTAATGATTCATAACTGAAACGGACAGAAATGAAGTTGTAAATTAATACACATTCATACAGAAAATGTTTCCTATCAAATTTCAATTATATCATTACCATTATTATCATTATTATAATTGTTTGGGTCCTTTCATCATGATCATTATCAAAGTATTTGTAATATACTAATACTACTATTAGTAATTTCAGTCAAGTTATTAGCGTATGAATACGTGAGAATCGCATTTGACTTTTATCATTATCCAATGAAAGTTATTATCTTTACTCTGCATCATCATTATCGAAAACGTTTACATTATGAAATATGATAGGGTTTTGACCTGGAAATCACCGCTACACATTTACAAGACTTTTCAACATCTCTCTTTCTATTCTAAATCGATGCGTGAACTATTGTTCTTCACTTGGTACTCTAGATGGAGGAGATGAACGTTGCAAATGAATTAAATGATTGAGAATCTTGGAAGGAAGTTTTTCGATGGATGGAATAAATCAAACTCTCGAAGTAGATTAATTGAAGAAATGAGATTGACTTGGAATCGGAAATTGTTTCAACCTAAAGTATAAGACTGCCTTGTAATTATTTTGGAAGAAAAAGTTCAGATGATCAAAAGTAATCTTTTATTCGTTGTTCAACAAATATATTGATCAATATGAAAAATTGGAGTACAAAAGTTTCTGAGTCTTTTAGAAAGTAGAAAGTACGAAATCTACATGAGAGAAGTGGACGCAGGGAAGGAAGGATAAGTGATGATTTTACGCACTCAAGGTCATTTTTTTCCGTGAGAATTACTAAGTAACTGACAAATACCAAGTCATAACACGTTAAGGTAACTTATCACCCAATTTTCAGTAATTTATCTTAAATAACAGATTAGCTAGCGAATCCATTCAAAGGTAAATAACATAACAAGTATCATCAGGCTTCAGAGAATCAATGGCTTCCCAACAGCGTAACGATTCATATTTAGATATTAACATCGAAAAATTTAATTAGCAGAAAGAAAGTCAACAAGATTAAGAATTATCGAGAACCATAAACTCGAAGAAAAGATTAAACTGTCAACATGAACCACAACAGGACTGTTTCATTTGGCCATTAACTACCTCACGATGCTGAATCTACTGATAACGATAATTTTCATACGAAATCTCTGAATCTCTGTGGAAAAGTTTTGCTCATTTAATGAATTGATATTGAAGCGAATAAAAAATTTCATGGAGACATTGGACGAATTGACTTTCAAATAAACATAATTTCTCTTCCTTTTCTAGTTTATTTTATTATTAAATGAATTAAGATGGAAAAATGCCAATCGATTGTCATGACAACTAGAATGGATGAAAATTCAGTGAAAAACATGCTGGTTCGTAGGCTTATATTTAAAATAATATAAAGTTTATATAACATATTCACTTATGAGCACATGAACACACATTCACATTGAATCGAGTTTCATTTTCGTGTTATGTTTCCACTCATCAAATCAATTCATTGATTCAATAAATTTCTCTCTCTCTTTTCTTTCTTTCATTCTTTCTTCAACCCAATTTCAGTTTCGTCTTCCACTCTCTTACTGATCAGATAATGCAATTCATTTGGGAGTTTTCAATCAATGTTTTATTAGAAAGGACGAGGGATAAGTTCAATTGAATCAAAATTTGTTCATCATAATCATAATCTTCGTGAAATACACTCATGTCTCTTAAACTGTCACAAGTGAGTGAGAAAAACTTTGACAATGAATAAATTGATGTATTTGCGTTACAACGATATCGCCACAATCGTTAGACATCAAATGAAAATGTACATTGAGAATAGAGTTAATTTCCGGTTCCAAAATGTAGTAACTACTCAATTTTATCACTAAACTAAAAAGTAAGAAAGCCAGGAAGAAGATAGCATAGTGATGATCAGTTTTGCTTATGTAATGAAATAACTTGATCTTATCTTCATCTTCATCTACATTTCATTTTTACTTTCATCACATTGATTAACTTAAGTTCGTTTGCTGAAATAAGTGTGATAAATCCGCGTGATAATCTCATCAGAATATCAGATTATTTCCCATTCAACTATTATCATGATCATTAACAATTTAATCGAAACTATAATTCTAAAAGTTTGTTACTCATCAGAAAATAAAGCAATTTACAGATTGTTGATCGAAACAATCTTATTTGTGATTTAAACTGTAAGATACTAAAGTTTCTGCTAAGTTTATCTCTTTTGGGATAAAAAATTTGGTAAGTCTTCAAATTTACTGAGACTAATCAAAATTTTAATTGTCCATGGACCTTGGACATAATTATAAACAATGATTCAGTAGAGGTCTGCGCAAGTTAATTTATGTTCAACAGCTGATGGGTTTTCACTAGTCCACTAGCCCGATTAACTAGTCAAGTTCACTTCTGGCTAATCGACGACGAAAATTTCTCCTTATGATCATCATATCTTTGTAGTGTTTCAGGATCTTATTCAATGTTTGCATTAAAATCATGAATCGTAATAATTTTATGATCACGAATAATAGAATTTTTTGGTGATAATTTTGTTGTTTTCTAGGTTTGTGTCAAACCAATGATACAAAATATTGATAAACGCCGAGCTTGTACAATAGTGGCTTTATGGAAAAAATGGATGAGTAATAATCTTCGAATAAGTGTAAGCCATTAAAATCCGTGAAATGAAAAGAAACACAATTGTTTAACTGTTATTTCAATAAGTCAACTTTCTATTTCTAACAATCAACATGATAATTGTGACATTAAATTACTAAGTTGCTCATTCAATGTTTATCTTTAACAAACTAATTGAAACATTAATCCATTTCAATATTACCTGCAGATTAACTTGATCAAGTGTTCAGGTAGTTTCAGATTACTCAACAAATTTTCTCTTATTCTGATTTACTGATATATTTTCATGCGTGTAGGTGATAATAAGATGATACGTAATATCGATATGATTCAAGATAATGATCACAATAGTAATTTCGATTTGTTTGGATTATCTACAGACAATCACTAATGATTTTTATTATGAATCATTTAGCAACAAAAATTTTGTACCAAACAATCAACTTACAGTTACAATTAGATAAAATATGAAATAACAGAATCAAAGCTTTGCTCAATCAGCCCATTGCAGTCGTGTAATTACGTAGACTAATCTATACACCTGGTTAAGATTAGGAATTTTTCAGTAGATAAAAGACTCAAACTCCAAGGATTCTATGAAAGATGTTGGTACCGAAAAGTTCAGCTTGAAATCCTAAAAAGGGAAATAGTGAAAACGCAATCTGAACGCTCGTCCCTGAGAAGTCCTCCTCTTAAAATTCTGAGACTTATATAAACTCAGAGACGTTTTAGCAAAAGCTTAAGCGTTAAGTATTAATATAAAAGAAGGGAAATTGGTCAGAATGCATCTCAAATAGATTACATTAAAAGACGGCCGTTGGTCACTAAACAGTGAGATTTTCATCATTACCAATCATAAGAAAAATAATGAAATATTGACTTTGTAAACGGAGCTTTCTTGTCCAATAATCAAAACTAAGCGTTAAAACTTTTCCGTCTGCAAAAGTTTTAATTTTTAGATTTTTATAACTTTTTGCTTAATCAAATTGTAAAAAATAATATCCTTCTCACAAACTTAATCAATAGTTGCCAGTTAAAACTAAATCATTATTCTTCCTTTCCTTTAATTGTCAATGTAAGTCTATCAATAGCTGATTACGATGCAAGAGAGTGAAAGTAATCAATTTGGTGAAATTTTTTTGTGGTGGAGGAAAAATGCTTGTGTAGATTTTGCATTTTTCTGAGTAATTTTGGCAGACTATCAACTCATTCATCATGATACATTTCACCAGAATAAGAATCAGGGTGAAGAGATTGTTGACTTGATTAATTAGAGAAATTCAAGTCAAGAATCAAATTTCTATCATAACATTTACTTAAAAATTCAAAGAGTACATTTGAAATGAGTAGCGAAGAGCAGTATTAGTAACTTGGGAGAAGAAAAAAATTTCGTCCCAACGAAAAGCGTGTAAAGGAAACAGTAAAAACTTAGGTGTCAAACTCCATTTCAATAAACAGTCAAACAGAAGTTGAAACATCTCTGATTAGAGAAACAACAGAAAAGTGATCAATTGAAGATACAGTGGATATTATGAATTTCTTTTCTTCCTATCACCTTCATCATCATTAATAATATTATTATCACGATAAAAAAACGATTCCCTGATTATAGGTAAATGTACATCAAGCCTATAAGATACAAAACATTTTTATTGGTCTGGAAACGTTTCAAGATTGAATAATATTAAAATACATTGAGATAGACACTCACACAGAATCCAGACACAATGTTTATCATGTGATCAGTTGAATTATTATTATCTTATTGTGTTGTTTTATCATTATTTTTGAATAACATTCATATTAATGAATAAATGAATTTAATTCAAATGATAAATATCAACCGGATGAAATTTCCCCGTTCTCTTTACCTGAACTCGATTAAATGATAAATTAAAAGATTAATAAACGCAGACAAATTCAAAGTCCACACTTATTATCAAGTCTTATTTTTATTACAATTATTAATTGAGCATTAGATAAGTGGGGGAGAGTTTCAAGTGGAAATGATAATTATTGAAATGACCGGAAATTATTAATATTTTTCATGATTGATTCAAGGCGAGAAAACAGAAAACCAGAGAAAAGAAATCAGTTTTTTCACCATGAACTAAATTAACTGTTAACTCGACCATCTTATTTCCTATTTCCTATTCGTCAATTGGAGGTTTGGTCAACCTCTTTATATTCTGGTCATTTTTATGGTCAACTTTCAACTATTCATATCTTCATCATGATAATAATAATGATTCAATTGAATAAACTGTTTCACCATCTAATTATGGTGATTAGCATTAAATGTCTTCCTTGTCAAGAAGATACGTTTTTTATGTTTCATTGAACATCGAGAAAATTTCACCAATGTAATCATGGGTCTACACCCTGATATTTTACATTGAATTCACGATGAAATTGATTAACACAGTAATGAGAAAATTAGAGAGAGAGAGAGAGAGAGAGAGAGAGAGAGAGAGAGATTAGTTAAATATATAATTCAACCCACATAAAAAAATACACATGATAAATTATAACAAACATTTTACGTCTTGTTTAAAAGATGAGGATGAAAAGTGTAGCATTTGTTATTGATACTTAAATTCATTGAAACTATTGATGCATTTCAAAAGATTCAGTTGAAATCATCATCAGCAACAGTGTGAATGTTAATTTACTCAAACATTTTAACTAATGAGGGTCCATTTGATGAGTCACTTATCATGATTATCTTCATCATCTTTGGTATATAAAACCACGTAACTCAATCTTTCTGGATGTTGTTATGCTGTCATGTGAAAAACTCATGGGAATTCATGTTGTATTATTGTTCACTTTGATCAGTGTTCAGAGATAATTTTATCCCTCAACTCAGGACGATCATCATGAGTATAACTGAATGAGTTATAAATGAAGTAGTAAAGTGACTTGTAAAGATACAAATGACCATAGGAAATATTAGCAATCAGATTTTGTGGAGTAACTTGTTCACCTGACCAAGTAAATTAACTGTAAAAAGACAAATAATTTTATACTTCAATCCACATAAATCTATAGCTAAATAGGTATGAGCATAAATTTAGTTTACTTCAATTCTTATCAATCTAATGTAAATCTCAGGGGACAAGTAGCTCACAATTGTAGACGACGATAAACCAGACAACTAAATTAAGAGTAAAGTTCATGATCTTCATCATCTTCATTATCATGGTGATGCTCATGACAATCATCATCATCTATGATTCCGTATACGGAGTTGGTGGTGATGTTTCCAGGAGTCTGACCTTAATAACAAGTTTGATTAAGATAATTAAAAATTCATATCGTAAATACATTTAATCAACTTAGATGAAAGCGACTACAATTGAAAAATCGAGCAATTGAAAGATCTCAATGATGAGCTGGATACTTGTAACTTGTGAAACCTAAACTACCTTTCGAGTCCTGAATTGACTAGGACACATCAATATTGACAAATAAATGGTTAAAAAAAGGTATTGTTAAGAACTAAGTTGCCTCAGGATAGAAAAGGTTGGCTTTCAATTGGTAAATAGTTAAATGTGGCTTCAATCAAAATGATTTATTTCTCTTCATGCAAAATAAAGTTTCAACTGGAAATATATCATGCAAATACTATTAGTTGAAATGTTATCGATGCTTATAAATCAAATAAAATAAATGTAGCAACAATTAAGCTACTCGAAGGTAAAAAGAGCTACTATTGATTGATTAACAGCGAGATGATTAACTGTTATTGCTACAATTTGTTCAAATTGTCTTCATTCACCATCAAAGGGAAATATAAAAACAATAAAATTCAAATAAAGTTTAATCTTGAACCAAATTAAGTGATTATTTTGTTTCATTTCTAATTAATCAATTCTGGTTTGAATCGTGACCAGATTATACACAAAGTCAACTATCCATTCATATCTATTAATATACAAAAACCAATTTACCAACAAGAGTTGGGCAATTAATCTACATAAATGTATTAATTGTTGAGTGTAGTTGTATTGACCAAAACTTTCATCATTAACACACATACATTTTCACTATAATCCTAATCTACTGCACAATTGATTTGATGAACAATTTTTCTACAGTCCGTTCAATTTAAACCCAAAACATGTAAAACTGGACACAAGAAAGAGACTCAAATGACCAGTCACCTTATTCTGTCATGTTACAAGGTAACAATTTATCTCACTTGTAATCATTCAGCTTGAGATCAGACCACAATTATAATTTATTAATGAACATACAAATTGTTGTACTTAACTTACAACAATCATCGTTGAAATTGATTAATTAATCAGCTATTCTAACTGTATTTGATCACGAATTTGTTTGATTATCAATCCGATTGTTTTTAACTACTAATATAAAACTAAAATTTTTTTTGTCAGTTTAATTGATTACCTAATATGTGATAATCTCAATTTCCAATCAAAGAATAAGAAAATGTTTCAAACGGTTACCAATCAACTTTTTCCTCAATATTTCCCTCATGGAAACTCATGTTTAATGAACCAGTAAAGCTGCCAAAGTAGCAAAAGTTTTCTGAAAAGTTCTAACCATTTTTTTCTTCTTTCCTCAATCGACTGAATCATAAGTTCTATTCTCAAATAATAAGCTGAGAAATTCACAGATTGACACATTAAGAGGGATAAAGAGGTAGGCGAAAGATGAAGATAATGATGATAAAGATAAATAACTGTACTAGACACTGTGTTTATACTTTGATGATTCTTATAAATCCTCCAATAATAATATCAAATGATGCAAACATGATAAATCTTTTCACACCTTTTGACATATTACTTTTTTTCTGGTGAACCCAATTTTTCATTGTTACCATGTTGATAGTAACCATGACTCTCATCTTGATAACATTGGTGATATTTGTTTACTTCAGGGGGATAAATCTACAACTATTATCGTTATCAACTTACACGGATTAAACTTTGTTTAAAAACTTAGTGATAATTTCTGATTTTTATCCGTTTCTTTTAACAGATCAATTTGAGATTATCTCATTCACCATGAGCATTTTCAGTTGTCCTATTTCCTATTTTACATAATGAATGTTCATTCTGAGAAAAGTCAACGTGATCGAAATCTAAAATTGAATACATTTGTAAATTTTCATCGAACTGAGATTATCTTTGGGTTGGGTCTATCGCTATTCTTGATTTACTTTGATTAATTTATTGGTTTATCAACTAATCTTCAATGATTTACAACTGAACCAATGATGGTTCATAATAATATGATAATAGACAATAATATTATGTATGTGATAAAACAACAAAATCAGTTTTATCATCAAGTCCAGCATCAACATTGAGTTTATCTCATTCTGTATTTCTCCTCTTCATCTTCCTTATCCATCATCATCTTTTTACTTGGTACTATTGGAGTGAATTAATGTCTAGCTCTTGAGATTTGAAGGTGAAGCTATTCTGATAATCAGAATTAGATATATCAATGATAATGAGAAAACGGAGGATGCTGATTACGATCAACTGGAAATTTTGTGATTACAGGGATAAGATGTTTCCAACCGGGTGTATGGGTTAGAGCAAAAGAGTGTAAACTCAATTCTAATTCAATACAAGATTAAATTCAATATGAGATTTAGAATCAACAGCTTAATAGGAAAGATTCATGGTGATAATAATTAGAAATCAAGATGACAACTCGTTAACAGTCAGACTATGAATCAAAAGGAAGAATAAAAAATAAATGAATTCACTGAGACTCTGATAATGATTCTTACTGATTTTCATCAACAATTTGAATCAAGGATAAAGATTCAATCCATTCAATAGAAACATAAACATTGTTATCTTGATTTAATCATGACCCAAAGGTGATCGAAAGTACATCATTTTAATCATCATTCGACTTAATAAGAAAAATATCTCTTTGACTTGATCGTATTAAAATGAAAGAAAAAGGATCTTTGCCTGCGGATATTTAAAGCTGAATTAAATTCACATTTCTGTATGAAAAAGACAGAGTTCAGTCTCAATAATTTTCGAAGACAGCGATAAAGTGGACAACCGCATAGATCGGCAATCAAGTTAATCGCTTGTAACTGTATATACAAAGTCGGTCGATAATCGGTAAACTCGAAATTTAATTATAAAGGCTGAGTAAGTTGTGTACAAATTGAATTTAGTAAACATAAATAAAGTTTCGACTTAGTTTGAATTGCTATGAATGATTAATATTAAGAAGCAAAATCAAATGATTGACATCAATTTATGAATCTACAAAGGCTTAAAAGATTAACAATTGGCAACAGTTTAACAAACGTCGATTACCAAATACTTTGAGATGCGCTGAAATTGAACTGTTTCAGCTCAAGAAGTTATTAATAACAGCTAAAGTAACGTTATTATTAAAAAGTACAATCAGATTCATATTGATACAAAGTTCGTCAAGCTGAGTATCAACATCGAGCATTTTAACATTAAATAAGTAATTATGAGATTAATGTTGAATAAAATATGTATTAATAAGTTACATTATTTTTAAGAAAAGGTGAAATGAAAATTCAAGCTTGCTACTTAAACAGTAGTCGTATGATGATAATTCAGACAATATATCAAGATAATGAAACCAAACACAAAACGATGGTTAAGTTAACTTTGGTTTTCGTTAATTAACTTGATGATAACTTTAATTCTGGGCTGTTAATTAAGCCTTAAAGAGGTACAAGTAACAATCAAGCTTAAACAAAAAGTACAGTTGATTCCCAGTTGATTGTGTTGGGAATCAACTGGAATAAATTGGGAATGAAAATTTATATTACATATGAAAAAATAAGATAATATAAACATTGGATACGATGATATGGTGATGATAATAAAAGATAATTATAATAAATCCTCTTGATAATAAACAATCAAAAGGAGAAAATGATTAAATTGAAACTGAGTCAATATTTAATTAAATAATCTCATTTCAACAATGTTAATTAGTTAATTGTTGACGATAAGAGGAACCAGATAAAAAGTTTCTCTAAAAATGCAAACTTTTTAACTCTCTCCAATCATTAGTTAATGATCACTTTTTCCTATTCAAATCAACACTAATTGTTACATTGAATGAAATCCAAACTTAATAACGATAATCAAAATAATCTTGATTATCGCCATCATCATGAAGATGATCATGTTTGCGACTGTTTAGAATTAGCTAAAGCTATTTGATTGTTTTTTTTCTATTTCTTAGTCTGCCGTATTTCTCACTGTTAATCAATAATTCATTTGGGAATCGACGAAAACTCATACCGAATATTAATTTAACATGGGATATCCTTGGTTATTTTCTTTAAGAAAAAGTTCAATTCTCAGAGTTTTACTTTTTAAAGGGCAAAAGTTGATCTATTCAAAGCAATGGCTCGAATTGAAACTTTCAGAGTAACATGATAATGATTAGCAACACGAATCAATTTAATTGTTCATATTAGCAGAATGTATTTTTCACCTGAATTGATTGTTTCTTTTTCTTCAATGCTTTGGGAATTTTTTTATTCTTTTTCTCTTTAGTTTTTCTCTCTCGTTAATAACTAATACAATTTTCTGATAGATTATTTAAGGGGAAACAGTGCAACTTGAATTTCGCGTTTACATGATTAATGTAATTTGATTTATCTCTCTAATTAATCCTAACCAATAAGTGAACCTTTTAATCTAAATTCACTTTTTTCTCAAGCCAAATGATTGTTCATCGTTAATCATTTATTTAGATTAGAGTGAATTAGTTTCTCACTAAATTGTTTACAAATTAAATAACTAGCTCACTGATTGTGATAAACAGTATCTTTTATATACAAAAATGTAGATACAAAAAATATTTAACATCAATGACAAACGTTGATATTAATCATGATAATAATATGAATATGAAACCTAATCAACTATTATTATGATCACTTCCTCATTTAATCAATAAACTTGATAACAATATAAATATTTCAATGGGAAAATAACAAAGTTATCAAACCGTAGATCTAATTTTAAATACTGGCAATGAATCTAATTATTGATATAATTATTAATTGTAACAGTTTTAATCAAACCCCATTTGAAATAGTCGAGCGATTGATCATTTCAGAGAAATATTTATGAGGTAAGATCGACAAAGGAAATTTAGATTCAAAAGGAAATAACTACCAACACTTGAAGGGTTAAGATTATCATGTGGAAAAATTTAGAACATTTTATCAACTAATGTTCTAATCTGTGAATCGACTGGCACTCAAAATCCACGGTACTAGTTGACCGATGGAAAATTTGCAAGAAAAGGTGGACTCACCTTTGTAGAAAGGCCGCTTAATCGGAGCTGTTGGAATCGTTGGCATTCGTCCGTTTTTCAGATCATCTTCTTGCTGTCTCCTTCGAGCGACCTGTTTAGCCATGACCTTTTGCCTCTCCTCCGTTATCAAGCAATCAGCACAGACACAATCTTTAAACTTGCAAAACCTCTTATGACCTGTGGTCAAGAAAACATTCAATTAATAACAATTTTTCAGCATAATCCCAATGAGTTGGTTAGAATAGGAATCAATGGAAACACTCAGTTCATGTTCATCTTGAAACAAAACCATGAAAAATTGAGTGCGTCTCAAATATATTATCACATGATGATAATGAATAATGTTAATGAATTGATGCCATTGATTAGTCCAAGTATCGATTAAGATTCTGTTTCAAGTAAACATGAACAGTGTCTCTCATTTATGAAACATGTAACTGAGGTTGTCATGTTCGGATGTTGATCTTTGTGATAATTTTATACCTTTAAGATCTGATTGAACATTATGGTTACGACATCGAGCACATTGAGGTTTCCTGGTTCTTTGATCAACATTATTAAGTGTCGACGAGTCAACATCAACTTTATCATTAACAATTGAAACTGGTGAACTGTCACCACTCCCACAGGAACCACAATCTTTAATTGAATCATGTCCTGAATTACCTTCAACAGACAGATTGAGTCTGCCACAGACACTTTTATCAACCATTGATTCAACATTGAAAAGATGACGTTGATGTGGATGTTGAAGTAAATGGTGATGAGACTCCAAATTATCATGAAGTGAATTATCATTCTGATTACCACCACCACCACCACCAACACCAACACCTCCACCACCACCACCACCACCGCCTCCTCCTTTACTGGAACTTGTCTCCTTAAGATAATTGTGAATCTTTACTTTATATTTCATGGCTTGATTGTTGATGTGATTAAGATTATCTCCAACCTCCCACCTCCACACGTTCCAATGGTACACTTTTGCAATCTTGGGTAACAACACCTTCTTTTGGATAAATAAACACCGAGAAGATGGAGACTCTTTTTGATGGACAGAACCAACTGGGTTGATGGTGAACACCAGAGAAAGAGGAAAATTATTGTTAATCAATTGAATCAAGAAAAAACATTCTAGTGCAAAAATAATGAAAAAAGTGTAGACTCACCTTTTCAGTTTATTTATATTGTTGATTAATGTTAATTGTGGTTGAATGTTGATGATAATATTGATGCCATCACTTGTATCTACGAGCAGTTGAATGTACAAAATGAATAAAAAGACTCGAGACTGTTCCGTGTTCACTGTGTCATGGTAGCCATGGAGATTCGATTCGGGAAAGAGAGAGCGCAAGACAAGAACAAAACTAAGAAGAAGAGTAAGTTGATGATGAGAGGGATGATGAAAGAAGACCAAGAAGATAAAGAAAAATTCGAATGAAAAAGGAAGAAAAAGGAGAAAAAAACTAGACTCGGAGAATGATAGAATGAGTGAGAGAGAGAGAAGAAAAAACTAGAAAGAAAAAAACTTCGACGAACAAGAGGAAGACAGAGAATTCGAAAGAGAAAAAGAGAAAGGGTTGGTTCTTGTGTGTCTGTTACTATGGGATTAATAGTCAAGGCCTTTGTTTACTTCCGTATTTCCTCGATCACTTTCATCCCTCTTTTCATCCTCTCCCCTTCTCTCTCACTCTCTCACTCTCTCTCTCTCTCCTTATCATTCTCTCTTTTTGTAAGCTTCTCATCATCGTTATCATCATATTAATTTTATCTTTAACTGTTCCCTGTTTACGCTTGCTCATTTCTTTTCAGGGCCAAGGTCATTTTTATCCTTTTTTTACTTTGTATTTCATTTCGTTTCCAAAACCAACGCAACGAAATTCATACAAACGTTTGTTTCATCTCAAATCGTTATAAAGGTTAAAACAACAATGCCTTTGACTCATTATCATGATGACTTGACCTTCTAATTGTGAGCATAGTGATAAAAATACTGATAGTTAATTGTTATCATTTGATTGTTAAATCTCTCGTTTTTTTATTGTAATAGATAAAATTGTGGCAAACAATTTAAGAGAGAGAGTTACAATTGCTTCGAGATATTGTTTAAATTGTTTGAGAGGAAAAAAAAGAAAAACCAATCGAATTGGTTCTCATTTGGTTTATCGAGTGTAATTTGATTGTAACTCGTATGATTACCTGTTTAAAGTTTTCTAGAAAAGTTGTCATGATAAGAGAAAGAGAGAAGAATAAAAGTTTCATAGATTCCATGTTAATGAAAAGCTGAACTTGTTCATAATTTGCTCACTTATCTTCCTCAAGCACTTCACGTGCCTTTCGATTTCTCTTCCACTTTTCATCTATTAATACTTGCCCACTTCTCTTCATCTCCTCCCTAACCCTTTCGTACCTTTCTCTTCATTATTAGCTCACATTGTTTTCTTTTTTCTTCCTCATCTCACCTTGCCAATCTCACTCATTTTCTATCTCTCTTTAGTCTTTCCTTTTTTCTCTTTCTCTTTCTCTTTCTCATCATCTTATGTCATTCTACGTCTAGTAATTCAACTTTTTTTCCATTTATCTTCCTGATTCAATTGACAATCAACACAGAATCAAAGCCAAAACTTGATTTATATCTTGATAGCTTAATCAATGCGCAACAATTAAAGAGCCAATCGAATGTCTCAACAGCAGAACATAATGATTTATTCAATCGTTGCCAGTTCACACCTTAAATTATATACTAAATGATTGGAATTAAATTCTCCTTTTAATTATCTTTACCTTAATGATTGCGAATAATTCAATCAATTTGAAATTATTAAGAAACAAGTCAAAGCTATTTTTATATTACACTTCCCGCTTTATACATTTTAATTTATTACTTATTATAACAATTTAACTCAATGAAACAAAATAATGATTGTTAGATTTGCATTAACATGAATTATTGAAATTACTTTTGATTATAACTAATCATCAATTGTTAATTGTCAATTTTAAGTTTAAACCTTTGCAATGATCACACTTTGTTACAATCAATCAATCGATCGATCGTTTATCTTACGTTAATTGTGTAGTTAAATGACAATCACAGTTGCTACCTATTTAAACGGTTTACTCCTCTGTCAATTTAAACTGAACACTGAATCATTATTATTACCTGATATTGTAGTTGAACATTTAAATTGCCCTTTTACTTTTCTTATACTACGATTTTGTACTAATCAATGGTTATTGCAATAAATTGATTGTAATAATAAAACTTATACCATTTGATTAACTTTTACATTCATGTTGATCTTGAACTTTCCTTTTGTTTCAAAATAAACGCTGATACCAACAGTAATACAACCGTGGAAAGTTAATTAGTCAAATTAATCGCTGATTAATGAGATATTTTGAGCTTTCGAGCAAAGACTTTGACGATGCACCAAGAGATGTCTCTTGGTGCCTTCAGTTGTATGCTCCATCTGGTTTCATATCGAGTTACTATTTGAATGATCGAAAATGTTTAAAACTTTTTCAAAGCAAAAGTTTCTAATTATTATCGTGGTTATGGACTTGGGAAACTGATGTTTCGCTCGAAAAATCGAAACAAATGAAATTGATAACATGAGGTTAGGATTTCACTGAGGTGAAATGATTTTGGTTTCATAAAGATTTTCAAAGATGAACAATGAAACATAGAAAATTTTATATTTCTTTTATGACAATTAATAAATTATTACAAAGATGCACCAGATAAATTGATAATAAAGTGATTCAAATTGTATTAATTGAGACAGAATAATCAGCTGATTTTGTAATCAATTATTAAATCTATCAGGTGTCTCCATCTGTTGTCTGGTTGGGTTTGTGACTTAATTGCGATGAGGTGAAGCGATTAACCTTTTCAACCAATCAATTGTGATAAATTCTGATGGTCGCCTGAGGAGGCGATGGAGTGAATAATGGCGATCTGGAAAGGTCAAAGTTCACCTTACCTGCATTACCATCGTGGGTATTTTGCCTTTTCAATCCTTGGTATTGATAAGAAAAAACTTTTTTGGGTTTACTGTTGAAATTTTGGTTATGATGATGAGAAATTTGCTGAGAATTTTGGAAACAATTTGGACAGTTGATCTTCACAAGTTTACTTGGACCTTTTTCAATTGTCGAATTGGTGAATCGAGGCGGAATCATCAGGTAAGACATTGAAACTGTTTTGGCAGCTTTATCGAAGTACATTCGACTATATTGATTTCCGGCCATTCGGTATAATTTCCGACGTTGAAACATTGGGTCGATTGGCGAAGGTCTAATTACTTGATAAGGGTTAACGAATTTATGATTTGGTGAAACATTCTCACTACAAAAATATAAGAAAATAAGTAAATTATTTTGCTAATTGAACATTTCAAGTTTTTCTGTTCTTTAAAGAGTCTAAATTGTTGACAACTTATCGGTAACGTTTATCCTAATCAAAGTGATTAAATAAAATAGAAAAACCTTGAAAACTGTTATCCGGTTTTCATGTTGGCTGAGTAATTTGATTATCAGGGTTAAATTTATATGAAGAAAAATCAAACATTAGTCCACCAAGAGTCTAAACCAATGGATTTAGTTAAAGTTAATCGTACTCACTTGATTATAATTGACTCATCTTGATGATTAACTATTGACATTTCGGGAAATTTAACTTTAATTTGACCAGTTTCTGGTCCGTGTCTCGTTTGCATTGACATTTTCATCGGTGAGAATCGAAATCTTGGTGTCATGTATGATGCTGGTGGTGAATCAACAGAAAAGTTGATAGCACAATTAACTGTCCCAATTAATAATCCAACAATCAATACAATTACAATGAGTCTTGGAAGTGGAACCTGAACAATAAACAAAACGCAGAAAATTACCACGAAAGAAAACAATTTAATTCAGGCTCGGGTCACAATTTACCTTCATTTTTCAATTGATTTTCTATTGTCTTGAAAACACACCAACGGTTAAGGAAAAGAATAAGAATCCCGATGGATTGGAACCATAATTCTGCAATTAAGATGAGCAAAAATTAAATGATTTGATTACTTCCCACCAATAAGTTTAAACTAATTTCTGACTATTTAACATTTAACATAAACTGTTAACTAATCACAATTGATTGAACAAAATTTTACTTGTATTACTGTTGGAACAAGATTGTTAATCATAATTAGTTCTCGAAATCGTTTATCTTTCTCTCCTTCTCTTTTCGTACCTCTTTAGCCCAATTTATGTTGATTGTTGTTCCCTTGATATGTTAATTGTCACTGATAAAGTTATCGATTCAATTTATCATTAACTAAGAAACAATTGATCTTTCAACCAGTTTGTGTTACGCTCGTGTTATTATTGGTTTTTGGTGATACGAATTAAGCTTTCGCATAATATTTGGGACATTCAAAAGTTCAGTCAAAAAGTTAATTGTGATGCTTAAAAAGTTTCTCAATTGTCTACAGAAATCTCCTATTGATTTCATTTTCTATTTTTGATAATTAAAAGCATAGAAATTGTTGACTAAATCTTGGTTTCCATTTCCAAGTACCCATTGAGTACATTTACTGACCAGTGCTGATGTTCATGTCAACTGAGTCTGTTCATCAGTTAATCTTGAACCGTTTCATTTAATTTACAATTCTTGATCTCATGATTAAACGAATTCACCTAAAATAGAAGCTTGATTTTATTCATGCAATTGATCAGATTACAGATTTACCATGAAAAAGTTGCATCGAGTTAATTATCGGCGATAACTATTTGTGAGATTAAATCAGACAACATGATCACAAAACCTGAACAACGATTGTTTGTAAACTAATCAATTAATCCATCAGATTTCGAGAGATTAAAGTTTTGCCCTTGGAACCTTTTGAAAGATTGTCTATCTATCCGATTTTGAGTCTCTCTCCATCTGTTGTCAAATGGAAGCAACAATTTGGATCTTCAATCAGATATCAGTCGATACTTGGGTTTCGATAGTATCGGTTTAGTGTTTTGTGTACGAATGAAAATCTTGTGTTTTTGTATCTTATTAACTGATTGACTGGTTCACTGGACATCGACTATGGACATTTCCCCAAGTTCTACACCGACACCTTCTCGCAAGTCGCGTCGCCGGTCGAATCTTTTCCCTCAGTTCACCCACAACAAGAATAAAGCTCTAGAAGAGAAGATGAAAAATGGCGAACTTGGTATTGGCCGTGAAATCCCAGTTAAACAAGGTTTTCTCTACAAGAAGAGTAAAAAGCCTTTGAACAAGGATTGGAAAAAGAAATGGGTCACAATTAGAGATGGATACCTGACTTATCATTCGACCCTCCAGGATTACCAAAGTGAAGCTCAAGGTAAAAACATTCCCCTTAAACACACAACAGTCAAAATCCCAGGACAGAAACCGAGAGGGTCAAGACCAACACAAGGTAGTAGTGGACCTTCCAGTTTAATTGAATCTACCTCCAGTTATTTAGAAAGTGATCTCAGTAGTCTTCATATATGTTCAGGTAATCAATTGATTCTCACCCATTTTGAGACGAGTCTAATCATGTTGTGTTTCTTTTATTGCTCTTAATTAGCTATAGAAAGTGATAAGCTTTCAGGTACCAATTCCTCTTTCGGAAAGGAATCAACTCATCACAAGAAACGTCATCGTCGAAGTAAAAGCAACAATAAGCAAAACGGTGAAGGTGTTGATGATTCTTATGGTTATGAATTCATCATTGTTTCTCTTGACAATAAACAATGGCATTTCGAAGCATCAAGTTTCGATGAACGAGAAGAATGGGTGACAAAGATCGAGGAAGAGATTTTGAACAGTCTACAGGAAATGGAAAGTGACAAATCTAAATACCGTATTAGTGGTATTTCTGATCGAGCTTCTGTACAAACGATACGTGAGGTTGCCGGAAATTCCCATTGCGTTGATTGCAATAAACCAAGTATGAAGATGATTATTTTACTCTTTTGCTTCGCCAGCAAATAGCTAATCATTTTTACCTTTTGTATCTCTCATCGTTTTTACCATTTTTCTCTCGGTTTAGATCCTGATTGGACTAGTTTCAATTTGGGTGCATTGATATGTATCGAATGCTCTGGAATTCATCGTAATTTAGGAACGCACATATCCCGTGTTCGCTCATTGGATTTAGATGATTGGCCGTGAGTAATTATCTTTTTTATGGATTATCCCTTGTTTTCACAATTTAGCTCATTAAGATGGTTCCTTTGTTGATCAAAAGGTTTCGATATTTTCTCAGAAAACAATCAAATGAATTGTTTTCTTATAGTCAATGGCTCATAGGGAATTGATTATCATTCTTTTATTTTTATATTCATCTTTAGTTTAGTAAAACATGAGTTTCGAGTAGCTTGATTGTGGAAATTAATTTAATTAACACAATCTCCCTTTTTGAACGAGGTGATAGGATCATTGATTTATGAAAATTTCATCTTCAATCGCCTTATGTAACATTCAATAGATTGATTTGGAATCAATCTATTGAATCAATTTAATAATATTGAACCAAGAACAAATAAGTCCATTGAGTGATTTCTTAATTAACTTGACCAACAATTTAACTCTCGTCATGTAAATTTATCCCATTTAACGTTAGTTATTGAAACATTTCAACTCAAGATTTTGATTTTCAAATTAAAGTTGACCAATTTTAAGCCTTGGGACTCAGACGAGAATATCAAATTATTATCTCATTGAACTGTGATATTTTTCGTCTAATCAAATTGAGTTGATTGAATTAATGAATAGAATATTCAAGCAGATTAACTATTAGCCTAATAAGCTTGTTGTCCTCTTACCTGCAAGATTATCTTTTTGTTTCAAGTTTTAAAAATGGAACCTTTTTATCTCAATTTCTGATCAAATAAAATCAATATTTACTTTTCTTCATTCGCCCTCAGGCCTGGACATGTTAGTGTAATGAAATCCTTAGGAAATTCCATAACTAATAGTATTTACGAACATAACATTGGAGGTTTAACCAAGCCAACTGCTTCGTCTTCGAGAGATGAGAAAGAAAGATGGATTCGCAGTAAATACGAAAAGAAAGAGTTTCTTGCTCCATTAGACTCACCTGATAGCATCAAGCAACAACTTTTATACTATATCTCTAACAGCAATGTACCGAGTGTCGCTAAAGTTTTGGCTCATTTACCATCTCCAGATCAAGTAAACTCGCCAATTCAACCATCCGATGGTAAATATCCAATTCACATCGCTGCAACTATTGGATCTCTTGCAATTGTACAATTACTTATCTGGGTAAGTTGTGTAATAATATTGAATCATTGACAAACGATTGAATTGATGAAACTAACCAAGGCTCTCGTGTTTATCATTATTAATAAACTGTTTTCATTTTGTTCTAGCACAATGCTAAAGCAGATGCGATTGACCGTTATGGACAGACAGCTTTATATTATGCCCGATTGAATGGGCATCAAGACATTGCCGATCTTCTCATACAGCATGGTGGCTACTCCACATCACGAAATACTATGAACGGATCGCACATTAAGAGACGTCCAAGGCTCTCGGCTATGGGATCATCAGCGCTAGATGTGTTCGATACACTTCCTGCCAGTATTATTTGACTTTCGTGTACATAATATGCCTCTTGAAAGAGAGTCTTTTCATCTCCCCCGTTATCTTCCAAAACTCCTGTCCATTTTCCAGTTTTCTCAACTTTCTCGTTATCTTTGTACATACACAGAGCTATAATATATACACACACACACACATTTAAAAGAAGAGGCATTTTGGTTATGCACTCTTTTAAGATTTAGATTATCATTCAACAATTAGATTATTTCCTTTTTATCTGAACAGACACACACACACACACACCACCACCAACCCTTCTTTGTGTGTTGAAATATGATTAAAGAGAACCAGGGAATCTTTTTTAGAGTCATGTAAATATAGTAGATTAGAATTGTTGTTCTGCGATCTCATCCTGAGAAGAGCGAAAGGTTTTTCATTTCAAACAAAAAAGTCCATCAACTAAAATAGGAACAAAACAAAAACAGCAATCGAAACATTCCGAAGGTTTATTGACGACAAATTAGTTAATTGATCTGTTGATCTGTCAAAAATAATGACAATTACAATTCATCTTTACCTCTATCACATTAATTTTTTCACTTCTCTTCGTTTTCATCAGATGATCATCAAATCACATCATAATCAACACTCCAGCTTAATTGTTTCACTAATTGTTGAGTATTCGTTGTAAATTTAACAAACATTTTTTTATCTCATTCCACCTCCGATGTTGGAATACTTTTTGTTAATTATCGTCTATTGATTATAATTATTATTTATTGATTAATTTGATTATGAAGGAACAAAAGATGAAGATGAAAAAATTTAGATTTACTGCAAGGCAACTATTACTATTTGATCCACTTAATTATATTCAAATCAAATTACAAACAAAAAAATGTACCAAAACTAATTACACCAAAGAAATGGGTCTCATTCAAATTAATTAATTAATGATCTGTTGAAAACATCAAACAATTAAACCAAGATTACATTCGACTTAATTTATAAATTCTGTAACTTATTATTATTATTAATAATATCTCAGCGCCCAAAGACTGGCTATAAACCATATACATTAATTAAATATCGTTCTTATTTAATTGTAGTTGTTTCACTTTCCTACTGATTGATTCATCTGCTCAATGAAACAGATTAACCAGTAAAGCAACTTTGATTTGATGAAGGCAGTTAACTTTCACTCGATAGATGAATTTGCATAAAAAATCATTTTATTGTTTTATTCATTGCAATAAACGTATTATAAAATGTGCAATTTAGCTGATTCAGTTTGATATCAATGATTAATCAGGTTGAAGTTTCTGATTGTTGCTTTACTTGGGTCAAGATTATCATTAGAATTGATTATGGTGTATTGAGTGAGACTACATTTTTAATCTACATATACATGTATAGCTGTAATAGTGAACGAAAAGATCACCTACTGAACTGAGAGTCAATAATTTACAACAATTGTATTGATACATACAGTAAATTCTCGCTTGTTGCATAAAATGTTCTGTAAGTTCACAGTTAACTCTCAATAAACTATTCACCACCTTGTCTTCTCAAGACTCCAAGAGCTCCATGTTGGAAATGTTACATCGCTGGAAGACCAACACAATTCCATTGGTATGATCACTGTCCTTCGCTGCTGATCAAGAAGATCAAAGTACCAATGATGACCAAGCTGATACCCCTACTAATCAAGTCCATCAAACTGGTGATGTGACTGGTTATATTCAAATTGACTGAATTATGCTGATAATTCCTCCGTTTAATCATGAGGGTGGGGATGTAATGTAAAGTCAACTTTTGAAAGAGAAACCAAAGGATAGAAACTCTTTCTCATCTCTTTATTTTATTTCTTTTCTCTTCGTTTTCTTACTTTTTCTTACTTTTGAAATTAATTTCCTCTTTCTCATCCTACTAATTATTGACTAAAAGTCACTGTCATTGTTGATTTTGATTGTAATAATAATCAATCGGTTTTGGATTTGATCTTTGATCAGAGATGATTCTGATTCTAGAAATTGAATAATTCTTATTATTCTAATGATAATAAAGATTAAGTCCTGGTCAAATTAATATTTGATTTAATTGTTTCCTTTTCAGAATTCAGAATCTCTTTGGTTATATTCCCATGGAAGTGAATTAAATTTGATGGTCATATCAACAATTATTAACCTTAATTATTACCTTAATTTACTTAATTAATCAAAATCATTTCATTTAATCATCAACATCATCAATTTACTGGAATTCAAATTTTCCCATTGAGTTAACACAGAGACTCATCATAATCACCCAACTTTTGCTTAATCTTTGATTAGAATTATTGTAAATGAAATAATATTTAACCTACTTGATCAGAGTTTAAACATTTAGGGTATGTCACAAAATCGACTTTCGTAAAACTTAAAATAAGGTCACAATTCTGATAGAACACATCAAAAAACAATGTTTTGTCCAATCAAAACTTCTCTAAAATGTCCCGTTCGGCCACAATTGCCGTTCTCGAAATATCATCGAAAAACAGTTTAAGTTTCGACGGCAATTGTGACCTTATTTTAAGTTTTACGAAAGTCGATTTTGGGTGATACATACCCCTTTAATATAAAAAGAATTGTAATTTAAATAGTAAATTGTAACAATTAAGGTGACTAATTGTAAAATCCTCAATTAGTAAATCAGTAAATTAGTTAATTAGTTAACTACAATATTAATCACAATTAAACAATAATGATTAATAAGCAAGTTAAATTAAAGGATTAATATGAATGACAATTTAGTAATTGATAATGGATTCTAAATCTTAATGAAACTAAATTAAATGATTAAATGTTGAATTAAATAAGACGCAATTGATTGATTGTTCAACAAAATGATCCATGATTTTCAACAAGAATAATCAAACTTATATCAGTTTTAAGAGCACCAAAAATATGACCGGTCAATATACAGAAACAATTAGTTAATTGTATTCACTCAGAGTAATTAACTGAAAACATTGAGTTTTCAGTTAGTTAGATGTATAATCTTTGTAACATTCTATGTTTATAACAAAAATTATTTTCGCGGAAATATCTGTGTCGAAAGTTACAGTTAGATGAAATTGTATTGAAGTCTATGGGTAAATAAGAAGTTTTATAGTAACTCAATGAGTTGTTTCAGACCTATCATTTTGACATGTGGTATCATGCATATGAGAGGTATTCACGGATAAAAGTTGAGATTATATGTACATAACAAGTGTACTTTTAGGCGGTGTAAAATAAATTTTACCATATAACATAGGAAATGCTTATTAGATTCACACAAGATTTTGTATGTGAGATACTCAATGTCAAATATAAAGGTCAAGGACATTTCAAGGTCAAACTAAATAAAATTATTTTTGCATCGTTTTCCCAATTCTTAAGACACATGATGATGTGAGTGGCCGTTCATCGCGATCCACTTCAAATGGCTCTTGCTCGGATTCATTAATAAAATCATCAGAGTCAGAGGATAAATTTATCACAATATTCGTCTCTTATTTTCCACTGGGTCCTTGATCAAATCTATCTTCGGAACATGACAGGAGTTTTCTAGGAGAAGAAGCAAGTGGTGAAGAGTACCTATTGAAGTTATCTTTGTTTACGGAATTTATTCGAGTGACATCTTGCATTTGAAAACCATCTATTTCATTCAAATGAGATTTATCTGGGTCAATCTCTCGACAAAGATGTCGATAAAACTTAAGATAAATTAGTGAGGAAGTCGTGATAGGAAGACAAAGAATGTCGAATAGCTGGAGCTGCAATAGAAAAAATAAATATTTTAGTAAAGTACAATAGATGAATTAAATGCAGAACTCACGATGTTTTCATTCGATACAATTTTCATGGTTTCATAAATGGATAAGAGTCTTATCAGCAGACCGAAAGAGACTTGAAACAATAGTTTGAAGCACAGAGAAACCTGAAAGCTATGAATTAATTGTGCAACCTTGAGAAGGTTTCAATGAATAAGGTGTGTTTAGAAACAGTAGTTTCAAATTATCAGACACCAAACACTAATTCCATTCGGGAAAATGGTCACTGATCATAAACTGTAGCAATTTATTGTGAAAAATGAAATTTCAAATTTTAAAATCAAATCCAAAAAACTGATACCACATGAGAAAAAGAACAAAATTTCTGAAACGTTTTCTTATTTTTCACGGCTGGACTTCGGATTAGGTCCGCACGTTTAGAGACCTGATATTTTTTGTACATATAGCTCATGTCAAACTACATATTATGTGCGAGTGTGGAATTGAGGAAAGATCTAGTTCCTGAGATACAGGGCTTCAAAGTTGGATTTTGCCATAGAGCTCTATGGGTAAAAATGAAGTTTTCCTGTATACATACTAATTCTTTTTACCTCTTGATTTTTGTATATGTTATACCTTATGTTATGAAGTATTATCATGAAAAAAATTAAGACTCTAGCTACCACGGATGAGTACTTATAGTGTGTTCTTTATGAGACTTTATTCGTCTTTTACTATAATTAATGAACCACTACATATAGAAGTACTAGATTCAGTTAAGCATCAAGTCAAGGTCACACAATACAAAAAATTTCAGGTCTCTAAACGTGCGGACCTAATCCGAAGTCTTACCTTTTTCACTTTTATTTCTTTGGTTTCTATTGCAATGATCACTTTTCATTTACTAAACAAGAATGAGAGGTGAAAACTGATTAGAATTATATTCGATTATTCGATTAGGATTAGAATCCTCTCTGGTTATTTAGGCTTGAGGACTATTCTACCTTTTAGGTTAATGAGCCATAACACTTTACTCTTCCAAAGAATTTCTAGTTTAGTGTTGTTCCGCTGATCTAGTTCGTAACCTAGAGACCAAATAGAAAAGAGGAGAAAACAAACAGATGCGTAAAGAGAAGATAGAAACTTATCGAAAGATGGCATTTGTTTCTTTTCTTTTCTTTTCCTTTCTTTTTTCCTTTTAAAAGTTGATTTTATTTCTAGTTGTGAACTTGAGTCTTCTTTTTATTTGGTGTTTTCCTGTTGCTACTCAATTCCCAGGATTGAAACTTTCTGGGTGTAAAAAACTCGATCTCGACCCTTTGAGGTGGTTGATTGAAACTTTCTGGGTGAAAAAGAATCAATCTCGACCCTTTACTATAGTTAATTATAACTTTCTGGGTGGAAAAGAATCAATCTCGACCCTTTTCAATAGTTAATTGAAACTTTCTGGGTGTAAAAAACTCAATCTCGACCCTTTACTATAGTTAATTGATACTTTCTGGGTGGAAAAGAATCAATCTCGACCCTTTTCTATGGTTAATTGAAACTTTCAAAAACTCAATCTCGACCCTTTGAGGTGGTTGATTGAAACTTTCTGGGTGAAAAGAATCAATCTCGACCCTTTTCAATAGTTAATTGGAACTTTCTGGGTGTAAAAAAGAATCAATCTCGACCCTTTACTATAGTTAATTGAAACTTTCTGGGTGGAAAAGAATCAATCTCGACCCTTTACTATAGTTAATTGAAACTTTCTGGGTGAAAAGAATCAATCTCGACCCTTTACTATAGTTAATTAAAACTTTCTGGGTGGAAAGAATCAATCTCGACCCTTTTCTATGGTTAATTGAAACTTTCTGTAAAAACTCAATCTCTACCCTTTTCTATGGTTAATTGAAACTTTCTGGGTGTAAAAACTCGATCTCGACCCTTTGAGGTGGCTATAATGGCAATAAGTTTTTGTAAATTGAATACTTTTTTACACAATTTCCGGAATCAATGTTGTAATATTTTGATGAAAAGACAGAGAATAACAATGTAACTACATCATTATCATCATCTTCGAGTAAAATGACGGTCAAATGACCTTGTTTCTACCTGGTACTGGTCATTATTATGTGTCCCTGATAACCTCACATACAAGTCCGTTTCTTTCACACAACTATCTTTATCATTTCAAATACTTTGAGCTACTTTTCTTTGGAACGAAATTATCTCGTCACAACAACAGAACAACAAAAAAACAGTAAAAATTTTTCTCGTTGAAAAGAAGAAAAAATTTTATTAAAAATATATAAATAAAAAATAAATATAATAAATAAAAATTATCTAATTCGGTTTCCAACCTTTTCATCGTTTTTACAATGTCCTAATGTTTTTGCCTCTTCGAGTACTCCTCGAAGGTTAAATAAATTTTGACTTGTTTTATTTATTATTTTTTGATGATTATTACTACAATTAAATTTGATTGTAATCATCATCATTTCATTGACACCTTTTTATTTGAATCGCCGCCAGGTAAGATTAATAAGTAAATAGAGATGATAACAATTTAATCCCATTTTGTATTGTGTTGAAATAGTAATAAATGATTAACAAATATATTGGAAGCAAAGAAACCAAAAGTTTTGTATATTAATCATGATTAACTTTGTTTAATTGTATTAATTTTAGGATTGACTGATCATGATCAATTTGTTATCATATTAATCCAACTTTAATAGTGAAAATCAGTTAAACTCTTATGAAATATTATCTTCATCTTATTGATTACTGAACATGATAATAAATAACATAATAACAGCCTGAATAGTTATACACATAAAAGCAATTTATTAATAACAAGATTAATTAACGGTTTCCATTTGAAACAAATCAGCGCATAGAGAGCGGGTAAAAAAGTTTAATTAGTTAAATTGTCAATCCGATGAGTCCCTCAACAAAATTGATTTGTTTTTAATTAATAATCAGTGGTAAAGTTAATTTACTTAAATTTATGTACAGTGATTTATACACTACCAGTAATCAATTAAATTAAAGAAAACTGAATTATCATGATAATTGATTGTTGGGCGGTTGAACAAGGGAAAAGATTCTGACCAAATGATGTCCAGTTCTGATGGAAAAAGATTTTGCCATGAAAGCAACAAGATTAACATAAATTGTGAAATAATGTGAATCCTTTTCTGTACAAATCTAATTGTTAATCTTTTCCGTTGTTGATCAACAGTAATTACAATCAACAATAATTTTCTGATTATTAATCATCACCAATATCTTTCAGCTACTGTTTAAAATGTTATCATCAAGATGGCCGAAACAATCTAATCAACAATCAAGTTAATCAATTTTTACGACAATTAAGTTTATAATTAGGTTTTGGCATCAAGTTTATGTTTCTTTGGTTATAAAATTATCACTATTTGTGTGTATATCCAATGTATTGAGATCCTGATTAATTGGAATGCAATTAAGACCATTACAATTATTTCGGTCAAACAATTAATAAATTGTTCCTCGATTATAATTCCCATTGAAACGTTGAGCTGATGGTTGTTGTTGTTGTTGGAAAATTAACATTGGTTGTCGTTCAACATAAGTTGCATAATTAGCAGCACTGATTGGAATTGCTATTGATTGTAATGGTGATTAGATTAATTGTTTTACCAGTTAATTTTTTCTCGTCCGTTGCTTCATGAAATCTCAAAAATGTATTGGAATTGATTGTCCCCTGGGCACAAGGTAATTGTCCAGTTAACGACATGTTTGGCCAAGATGCTTCAGAAGCATAACCAGAATCTGATGTTGTTTTAGTTACTGTCAAGTGATTAGATTTTGATTAGTGTAACGTAAAAAGTTACTTGATGAGTGATAAATGAATTAAATGATACCGTGTAGATAACTTTAACTAAAACAATTTAACTTTATTGTCCAATAGTTGATTAAATGATTGTGATGAATTACACAGAATATTGGAATGGGTTAACTTGATTAAAAGGGTGATGACAAAGTGAAATCTATTAGAATGGTTAACTTGAATGTTATGATGATTCTAATTGAAGTGGAGTTTCACTGTGTAGATAATCTTGTTTTATACAAGATTATCGGGAGTCACAAACGATTCGTGAGTCGGATATTTAGTCATCTTTGTCGGTTAGTAGAAAATAATAATTGTGGTTAATAATTATGGTCCAAATATAGTAATAGTCATATTTGGAAGAATACATTAATTATGAAAGGAAGTATCCAATTAAGGTTTAATTAGTTATTGGTTATTGAAGATTATAAACGGATATATCCTTAGAGAGATTATAGTCGGATATGAATGATGGGACTAAAATTTACGTTACATGTCCCCCGACTAGAAGTTGAAACAGTCCCTTGTTTCAGTTACTGTTCTTACTGAGTCGTGGATCCTTATGAATTTTAGTTTCAGAGGATGTTGATCGCCAATTTGATGAAGATGAACTGTCACATGTTGGACTACGAACTGCGAACTTTCGTTCACGTTTAAGTTTTTGGCAATTTTGTGGAATATGACCGGGTTCATTGCAGAAGTAACATATAAGCTTTCGTTCTGTTGGCTCTTTCGATTGAAGCCTAGAGAGATGACGAGCGTTTTCAACTAGTGTACTCGCTATATCCAAGATGATATCGATGGTAACGTATCCAGATGTTCCATTTTCTTGTTGTGACTTCATAATTTTATGACAAATTTCGTCTGGTGAAGTTAAGAAGGGTGATTTTGGCTTGTTTAACAGCTCCTTCTTTTTATCTTGGTTGTAGATGTTTGGAGTAAAGTCTTTGGCCAATCTTTCTTTAGCTTCCAATTGTGAGGAAGTTGTCATTTCCAGAATATTCTTCTTTGAATAGAAGTTTTACCCAGTTAGGAATTCAGAAAATTTGATCAGTCGATCTTGATCTGACCAGCCAATAATAGTTGTAATTTGTTGTAATCACTTAGCCAATCTTTAACTGAAGGTTCGAATCCATCAAACAATGGGACGTGCACATTAACATTTATCATTTTGCTGAGACTCATGATGAAGTTGGTAAGAGATGATCAACTAATATAAACTAATTGGTGATAATCACTGGGTTAAGATGGATTACTGTTGTATTATTTACTGTTGAGGAGCACTGGGTGATGTTTACTGGATTGTAGATTTTGATTAAGTGAAGATAACAATGGTTCACTGATTGTTTTTATACTGAGTTTGACTGAAGGAGACGGAAAAGACTCCTATGATGATTAACGGTGATTGTGACAAAACAGGTACTTATATGGATAAGCGGAAATAATTTCCAAGTTTGGTGTGTTTGAATTTACCGGGAAGTCGATGCTAACGCACCCTAGATGGAGCTCATGGGAAACATATGGTGAATCAAAACAATCAACAAAGTATATATTTTTTTTTGTGATTATTCTTTTGTTTTTTATATTTTTGTGCATCAATATTTTTATATTTTTAGTTTTTTATATATTCGTGCTCGTCTCAATATGAGGATTCTGATGATGGTCACTTTTTCAATTTTGGTCTTCGGATTCGTCTCGGGTGAGTGTTTTTATTTTTTTAATTATTGTTATTCTTTCTTTTTGATGGCTCCCTCGTTAGCTCCCTAAAAACTTAGAAGATTTATTGTAATAGTCAGATAGAAAATTTTTTTTTCTAGACGAATCTTTTTATGGAACCCGTGCCGCCATCTATCGTTTTTGATTTAAATCACTTTTTTGAAAATTTCTTTTAAGTTTGATTTTGATGTTTCTGGTGATTTACTAATGAAATTTTCGTCCTGTTTTTCTTTTTATTGTTAGTTTTTGCAGCCGATGAGGTTGATAACAATTCAGGTGGGTCTGGCCAGGTCGAAATGTCATCAACAACACCAGTTAATAATCGAGTCCCGAATAAGGATATGGCCAATAAGCAAGTTGATGGACATGACTCTGAGGATAGTTTTGATTTACCAACTACACCGGGGATAGTTCCAGATCCAAATGATGATGGTCAGTTATCAGTTGATATGAATGTTGCTGACGAAGGGAATGCTGATAGTAACGAAAATGGTGACGGTAATAATGTTGGTAATGATGATGGTAATAATGGTGGTAATGGTGATGGTAATAATGGCGGTAATGGTGATGGTAATGGTGGTAATGGTGATGGTAATAATGGTGGTGATGGTGATGGTAATGGTGGTAATGGTGATCGGACGAGCGATGGTTTTGAAAGTTGCGTAAGCTCGGCTTCCAGTAGTACAGTAGGGAGCATAAAAAATGGCAATTACTGTCCATGTGATTTCATGGTGAATACTCATTTGATTTTAATGAAAATTTCAGTTAATTAATTGTTACACATAAGGCTTCGATTATGGATACTAATTAGTAATCAGTGTGTTTACCTTTGGCCTCCAAACATGATCTTATCCGATCGGACATTGAATTAATTAGCGAAGTCAGATAATCATGACCTAAATCATTCCAAATTAACTCAACCTCATGTTTCAATTGATTCAAATTTGTAATATTTTTCTTAGCTAACTTGACCTTCATCAATCCCCAACAATTTTCGATCGGATTTAGATCAGGTGAGTTCGGAGGCCACTTTAGTACCGAAATCGCGTTTTTCGCAAGAAAATCCTTTGTAACGTTCGAACAGTGACAAGTGGCATTATCATGCTGAAAAATAAACTTATCTGGATACAAAGTATCCATGGTAGGGAGAAGAAATTGTTCCAAGGTCAGGATATATTCACCTGAGTCCATAGTTCGAGTACATAATTTCAAAGGTGATGTTCCTCGAATAGAAATTGCTCCCCAAACCATGAACTTTGGCGGGAATTTAGGTCGACCAATGATCGCCCTTTCTTTCCCTAGCATTAATTGTTTATTCGAGTACAACTGAAAAGACGACTCGTCCGAAAAAATGACCTTAGTCCAGTCAGTGTCACGATTATCCCGACAAAACTTAAGCCGCTCATCAATATGTTTTTCCGTTAATAACGGCTTAATTAATGGCCTAAAACGATCAATATTGATATTTTTAAGCTCACGGCCAATTGTAAATCGACTGACCTGTGGATGACCTAAGTCCTTTAGTCGATTAGCGATCCGACTGTTTGAGATTGTTGGGTTATTCTGGGCTATTCTTCCTAACACTCGTCTACCGCTTCCGTCCAACTTGTGTTTCCGACCTGATCCTGGTTTCCTTGTCAACACATTTTCTTTCTCTAGTCTCTTTTTCCACCTGTACACTGTTCGCAAGGGTGTTGAGGTCACATTAGCACAGCTTTGAACATTAGCCGAAATATTTTCTAAGAAAAACTGGACTTCGGTCCACTTCCGTTGTTTAGAATCGACTTTAGACATAATTAACACACGATTTAGGTAAAAGTTTTGATCTAATTTGCGCCAAAATTAACTAAACAGTTAATCTAATCCTTTGTCTTCGGGATATTTTAATTGCAATTAATTTAAACAAAAGGATTCTTATTTTTTCCCGGTCAAAAAGTAACCAAAAATTGCCATTTTTTATGCTCCCTACTGTAGTAGTAGTACCAGAAGAAAACGTAAGAAGTCACGAAAAGAGAGAAGGCAAGTTCCAAAAGCATCGATTCGTTATAATAGTGTTTTAGATGCAACTGCCGAGATAAAGGTACACAATTATTCCGTTCGTCCAGATGGTAAAGTTCTCGTTGGAGGCGATTATGGTAAATTTATAGCTGAGGTCGAAAGAATAACGAATTTTGATAGAGAAAAGACAGTCGAAATTTCGCCGGAGGAGCAAGTTACTTGGGCAAAAGATTCAAGTAACGAAAGGTAAAACCATAACTGAGCAGGAAAAGGAGGCCAAGGAGCGACTTGAGAAGTATCCAGTTTTATTTGGTGTATATATTAAAACCAATTTCACAAAGTTATGGATGTTAAAGGATCATGTGTATGGTAAAGATTATGGTGATGCGCGAAAATATGCGTGCATAATTTGATGTACTGAAGAGGAATTGAATCGTACTAGCATTCCGAAAACTTCGGTTCCAAAAAGGTTTCCTTGGAGAGATCTTATTTGCGTTAATCCTAAGCTCTGGACTAAGACATCTACAGGTCGGACGTCATTTAAGGTTCCACCAAATATAAGGAAAACGTGGGTTGAGGGAATGGTAGATGAACGGGATAAATCATTGGTTGGTAAGAGAGGAAGACCAAGGAAATCAACATCAACTACTCCTAGTGAGTAACTTATCAATAACAGTAAGTAAAATTGATTTTTAATATTATATACTTTTTGTTAGTAAATTCGAGTTTTGGCCACCTCGTCATACCTCGTTCTGATTATGGGTCATGATATATATTTTCTGAAAGGGCAAGGTCTGAACTATCTAATTTTATTTTTGTTGATTTTTAAATTGAAAAGGGGCGGAGTTATCGATGGTCAAAAAATGGTATCAAATTTAACTTTTTCTAATGAAAACTTTTTTTTTTTTTCTATGTTTAGGATACAAAAAAATGGAAGGAAAAAAAAAATCTCAAGTGGCCTTAATTCTTATTTTAATCATATATTTTACTTAACTTTAAATATTAATGTTTTTCTCTTTTTTTTTGTAATCTCTATTTTATTCTAATTACTACTAATTCTAATGTTTTAATTTTTTTTTTGTAATCTTTAATTTTATTATGACTTAATAATTTCGCATTGTAATAGCAAGTTCTGAACTTTGTATTTTCTAATAATAATTATCCTTCCATATTAAAAGCCTTGTTTTATTGAATGTTTTAATGATTGTGGTTTCCTCAATTATTGATAGACTTCTGATCGTTAGTTAACGGAAATTAATGATTACTCTTTTTACTACGGAAATTGATAATTCTAAATAAGGAGTTTTAATGATTATCCTGGCTTAATTGATTTTGTGAGGTATAAAAGGAAAATCTTCTTTTAATCAATTATCATTAAAAGTTATTCTTTTGTTAAGTTGAATTCAATTAATCAAACTCTTTTCTTTTGTGTTAATCTCTAGCTGGTTTATTATGGGTAAGTTTTTTTTTCTAATATTAAATCTTATTTTTATTTCTTTTTTTATATATAATTTTAATTTCTTATCTAGATAACGCTATTCGACTGTTGATTTCTACATTGGAATGGAACTCTGTCTGGGAAAAAGAACATGTTCCTATTGGTTTGCTCTTGCGAAAATGGACGGAATTAACTGGGTGTCGTTTTCCTGGTCAAGAGGAGGGGTATGAAGCGGTTGTAGATTACCTCAACTCGATCGAAGGGGTCGAAGTATATGAAAAATTTTACGTTCGACTCATTTGTCAATCATATGCTTGTGGAGTCATATATACTGCTAATACTGTCAAATCTTGGTGAGAAGTTTATTTCTCATTATTGATAATAAAAGAAGATTTGATTCCCTCTGATTCTTTTCTGTTATTAGACCCCTTTTTTTTTTACTGATGGTGACGATGATCATGATGATGATGATGATGATGATGATGATGAGGGTGATGAAGATGTTGATGTTGGTGACGATGTTGTTCAAAATTTGAATAAAATGACGGGTTTCTTAGTTGTTATTTCTGTTGAATCTTGTTCGGTATCAAGATTATTTAGTGGTAGTTCTTCTTTAGGATCTTTTGTATCATCTTTCGTTGATTTAGTTTTATATCGGCGAATAATAGTTTGGATTTTTGGGTAAATGTATCGGTAGATAAGGAAGATTATAATGATTAAAGTAATTAAGATTGAGATAATAAGTGATGTTAAATAAGTAGGATTGCTACTCAGAATAATACTGAATGTTTCGTTTTTGAATTCCAGTTTTTCTAGAAGTTGTGTGTGTACTTGACCGGCTGAAAAGTAATGATTTATGGCATCTAAATCGGATTGTTGAAAACCGGATTTATATTTGAAATGGAGTTTGAAAAACTCATGGGTTTCATTGTTGATAACAAG